>NC_056731.1:229818361-230059336 GCF_019279795.1 Protopterus annectens
GTACCACATAACTGTGGTGTTTGTTTTTATCAGCAGCTGTCCTGGAAGGACTAGGTATTTGAAGGATGTCAGAGCATTCTGTACAGCTAGCATCTCTTTTTGATTGATGTGCAGGAAATTTGTCCTGGGTCCAGTGGCCCTGAATGCATCTGCCTGCTATGTGAGCCCCCCCCCCCCATGCATTGTTTGATGCATCTGTAGTCAGGGTTTAGGCAGCGAGGGGTTGAGTGAAAGGTAGTCCCTTGTTGTGGTTGCATGCTTCTGCCCAGCAAAGGAACTCTGCCCTTAGACAAGGTATGATTGAAATGATTGTTTCCAGGTCCTAAGAATGTTGGCACCAAAGACTTTTTAAGTACTACTGAAGTTTCCCCATATGCAGTCTTGCATATGGAATTAGCAGAATACATGAGGCCATGAACCCTAGGGCTTGCAGTATTTTCCTTGCAGATAGCTGGGTTCTAACGGCCAGATGGTTGAAGTAGTTGGTCAGACAGACCTGTTTTTCTGGAGTGAGAAATGCCATCTGGGAAGTTGTATCCAAGCTTACTCCCAGGAATACAATCTTTTGACTGGGCACCAGTTGTGATTTATTTTCATTGATGGTGTACCCCACTGAAGTGAGAAGGCTTTTTACAAATGCCAGGTGCTGAAGTAGCATTTCTGACTGTCTGCCTGAATCAGGCAATCATCCAAGTATGGGAAAATTTGGATATTTCTCTGCCTGCAATATACAATGGCTGGAGCCAGGCACTTTGTTAATACTCTGGGTGCAGTAGATAAGCCAAAGGGAAGTGCAGAGAACTGATAGTGAATAGAGCCTGCCCTGAAGTGTAGATATTTCCTGCATGACTGCCCTGAAGCGTAGATATTTCCTGCATGACTCCCTTATAGGGATGTACAGATAAGCTTCTTTTAAGTGTAGAGTAACTAACCAGGCATCCTTGGCTAGCATAGGGAGAAGCTGTTGCAGGGTAAGCATCTTGAATTTTGGGACCACCAGAAAGGTGTTGAGAATTGATAGTTCCAGGATTGGGCACCAAGAGCCCTTGTTTCTGGGCACTAGGAAAAGTCTAGAGTAGAAACCCTGCCCCTTTGTTCTACTGGAACAGGTTGAATAGCTCTGATATTGAGCAGGAAAAGCATCTGCTTTTCAGCCTCTGCCCACTGGTTTGGAGGAAGGTCTGGAAACCAGCTTGGGGTTGGCAGTAAGTGGAAGTAAAATCTGTACCCCTGGGATACAATGTTTAGGACCCATCGGTCCTGAGTAATGGACATCCAGTTTTTTGCATGAAGGGCACATTTTCCTCCTAGGGGAACAAGTAATTGGGCAGGGCTGGGAAGGATAATTGAAAAGTCATTGTGAACTTTTTCCATAAGGGAGCGGCTTACCACTCCCTGTTTTTGAGGTGGGAGCACTCCATTGTTTAGATTGCTGCATACCCTGAGACTGCAGTCTGGGTGGCCTGTTTCCCCTGGGTTTGGACTGAAGGCCTGGAAGGGGCTGGAAAGGACCAGTTTTTAGAAAGCCAATGCCTACTGAATCTAGGTGGCTGCACTTGTAAGAATTCTTTAACAGTTTGCATAGATTTAGCTTTTTCTTCCATCTTTTTATGAACTTCTTCTGCTTTGGTACCAAACAAATGGACCTGATTTAAAGGAGTGTCTAGTAATTTTGATTTGACATGATCTGGCAAGGTTTGTTCCTTCAGCCAAGCATGCCTTCCCAGTACAGACCCCATGACTGCATCCCTGCAAGACGCTTGTAGGGCATCAAAGCCGCACTGCAAAGTATGCTTACTAACTTGGTTTGCAGAATGCATTAACTCTTGTAAATCATTATTTTATGCACAATCTGGAAGTAACACCATTTTTTTGTTTAATTAGTTCCATAATATGTTGCTGGTACTTCAACATGTGAAACTGGCAATTCACTGCCCTAATGGCAAGAGTTGCAGTGGTATATACCTTCTTACCCCATCTGTCCAAAGCTCTGGAATCCCTGTCTGAAGGTGAAGGGCTTTTGGCTGTAGTAGCCTTAATGCCTTTAGGTCCCTGGGAAATGGTCCCTTGAGCTGCAGTAGGATTCTTAAAGAGAAATGTGTGAGAATCAGGTACTCTGTAGTACCTGTCAGGTTTTCTAGGGGCCAGTGGTAAAGTGTCTGGAGTAAGACTGGATTTCATGAAGACATCATCTACAATATCCAGGACAGGGGTATAGCTAGAGGCCTGTGCTGAGGCAACTCTGAGTCTCTTTTTGGACTGAGGGTAGTCCTGGCATTCCCAGCGGAAATGCTGTCTTAAAGTATGCAAGGCTTCACCAAAAGAAAAATCTTCTGGAGGGGCGGCAGAGGGAATGGATTCCTCTGCATCTGAATCCTCATAGGTTGATAAGGGTATGTCCTGGTAATCAGAAGGCTCAGAGTCATCGGACTCCTGGTCTGTAGAATCAGAATGAAACTCAATTCTTTGCCTTTGAGCAGAAGAAGGCTGGCATCCCCTAATTAGGGTAATACGGTCTTCAGCCATTCTAAGCATTTGTGGAATGGGAGCTTGAGCATGCACTTTGGTTGTCATTTTTCTAGGTGTAGTGCATACTTTGGGCCTGAGAAGCTTGGTAGTTTTATCTAAAAACAAAGTTGTTGGTTTAATGCAAACATCGGTAGGTCGGAATACACCCTCAGAAGCTGCTGCCTGCACAGTGGCTCCGGACCCATCCAACGTAGAGACATCCGCAGGTTTCGTAGTCAAAGAAGCATCTCATGGCATACTGGACTCCGAATGGGTCTCAGCAGAAGCCTGCGAATTTGTAGAAGTGCGCGTTAGGGGCTGCAAAGGCACCTCACTGAGTACCAGCGGACTGGTGACTAGCTTAATGGAAGCATCATTGGCAGTTTTGGACCTATGCAGTCTGTCTCTGTCTTTATCTTTACGTTTTTTCAGAAGATCAGTAGTTGGATGGCGTATCGAACACCATTTCAGAATACAAAGAATGAGAGCGAAACAATTTAGTGACAAAGATAGCCTGACGACAAATGGGTTGGGCATTAAACAAGGCATAAAACCATCAGAGTGGGACGACGTGATCTGGGCCTAAACAGATGACTCAGTAAGAATGAAAATCTCTCTGAGGTATTTGCTTTCCACAGGCAAGACAATTGTTAACTTTTTCTGACATCGGTTAGAGCAAGAAAAAAGAATACCCAATGGGGTACTTAGCTTTAGAAGACTTCAGGTTTGAAACTCAAAAAATGAAAATTTCAGGTAGCGGCCAACCTGCACTTGCGAATTGCTTCTACTTTGGCCTCCTTCTCAGCAAGAAAGACTGATGTAATGGCATCAGCTGCCTGTTTTATACCCCTGTCAACCTGACGTCATGGAAGAAGTGACAGCATCCGACGCAGAAATACCAAGACTCTGGTATTCGGGCGGACTGAGGGCTACCTGCAGGCAGATAACCCAAGTGTGATGACTGCAACAGTGAAACACGAAGAACATCTGCATGTGCAACACATAGTGTCTTTATGTCAGTATTTTTATTTCTTTGTATTGCTAAGTGCATTTATTACTTGTCATTATCTTTGTCAATGTAACCCAAGCTATGGATGAAAACAGTTCTAAGAACAGTTCCCTTTCCTGATTAGCAAAGTATAAATAAATATGAAATCGGAAAAAAAGGGAGGTGGACATGACATAAATAATTAAGTAACTAGTAAAGCACATTTTAAGTCTGCATCATTCATAAGAGAGAGAAAAAAATCCCACTGAAGGTATTGGGAAATAGCAGACAGGCTTAATTTGGAGTCCTACTACTTGTCACCTGTAAATGTACAGCAAGGATCATTTAATGCAGTGAGAGTGTTCATACCTTAACATGAGAGTGTGGGGGAAGGTCTGTCAATTCTTTTAGAACTCCAAAAGAATCCCTTTACAAAAGTCTGCAATTTACCTACCTACTTTTGCTGGAAGTAGCTAACAGCTATTTATAGCATAGAACAAGTTCTGACACATAAATAATGCTCAGTTAGGTAAACAAAGTAGTAGCTGTGTTACAGGAGATGTGTTAGATGATAGAATGGCAGGACTGTGAAGCACTGTCTTAATGGCATGAGAAAGCAGTTCCATTTCCTTATGTCTAGCTTGAGTCATATAAAGAGAACTTGAAATGTATTTTGGAAAGAAGGAATGAAAGCAAGAAAACAAGATCACAATACCCAGGCAGGCCCCATCATTCGCCATTTTGAGTGAAACATTAAAGTTGTAAAAAAAACACGGGGTGATTTTGAGGCATTAAAATAACTCAGAAACCAAGATACAATGAACAAAAACATTTTGAGTTCCAAAGTGGAGTTTTCCTTTAACTATTGGTATTCCCATCTGCAATAGCATGACACCTGGCCTAAATGCTAGAGTTTCCATCCCTTTCCCTCCATGATCATCAGACTCCCTTCTCTATAGACATAATCTCATTGGTGGTATAAAGGATGTTAGCTGGCACCATTTGCAGGTCTTTTTTGTCTTTAGCAGTTTCAGAAAAAGCTCCCTGGGGCTAGTTCGCAGCCCACCCAAGAATTATCCATCTCACAAGGAAGGGAACAGTTAGAAGAAGCCATCCAAGTTTTAGCCAGAAAGAACAGCTAATACCATTGGAGTAAAAATCTTGATTCAAAGCAGACAAGGGGGGTGACATAAAAGTAGCACTCAAGTTCAACCTAAAGGAGAAAAAAAGCAACTGGGCAAAAGGGAGGCATCCCATACTGCAATAATGAATCTACTTAAGCATGCACATTTATGGTAATGTTCTATACAACTATTCTATTTTCTCGGTGCATCACTGCTGAGTACTGACTCTTGGGATAATTCCAAGAGTTTACAGATAAGAGAGTGGCTGACAGTTGCTGTATGGTATCATGGTTAAGGTCTTTACCTTATATTCCAAAGGTACAGGGTTTGATTCTGGTATCAGGTTGTTGGCTGGGTTTGTAGTAGTTTGCAGTTTAATATCTACTTATAAACCTATGATTTTGTAGATGGGGCATGGTACAAAAGGCCCTGCAAGTCATCCATTGGAAATCCTGCCTTAGCTGTTGAGTTTCTGCCTAAAATGTAATGATTTACAACAGTGTGGATAAATGGGAAAATAATGCTTTCAGAATGGCCTTTGTTAAACTTCTACGGAAAGTAGCATCGTTATCTGTGCCTTTATGAAATGAACTCTTATTGTGTGAGGGATTTGTTTCCCATAATTGCAATTACAAAAGGTAATACAATAAGCAGTCCATTTTGACATAATTTGCTTATTTTTAGCCTTTCCTTTTCTCCCCTTTTTAGCCTTTCCTTTTCTCCCCTCACTCTTCTGCAACAGATATGAAGAGTTGGGCAGACTTTCTGTCCAGTAGAATGTCAACTCTCTGTGTACATCTAGGGAATGCAACATTCACTTTTCCTTTCTTTGTGGTGAAGAAAAACACTAGAAAACCAATGGCTTCATTTTATAATAGTTCTGTAACCACTTTTGACATGTGTAATGGAATGGTATGCATTGTGATGCCATCCTTGCAGAACACTAGAAAGGGTTTCTCACACATGAGAGTTTGCAATTCAGAGATTCATCAGGCTAAGTTCAGGGCTACCACAACAACAACAATCTTCCATGATAGAAGCAGGACAGAGGTGGAAGCAACTTGATTCAAAAGGGAGGAAGAGTTAGTGTTTCTAACATGAAATTGCAGTCCCAATGTGGAACAATCCTTTTTTGGGAGAGGGGTGTCTTCAAAGACAGAACTCCCTCTAGAAACTGCATCACTGGCAACTGGGAGAAGAGTGTGAGTTCTTTTGTCAGACAAGCAGAAATGGGAGAAGCAAGTATTTTCATTGAGGCATAGCATAACCTAGCCCTACTCTGAATAAGTCTGGCAGATACATGTAAACCAGTGACACCTGCACTGAAACTGAACCATCTCCTGTATCTCAGAGACAGTGGGAGAATTTTCTCCATTTTGATAACTAATACAGTCTCCCACTCAATTTTCTGGCCTTCTTTAAGATCTGAAGCACATCCTCAGAAAATGCGCCTGGAAGGGATGAGTGTTAAATCACCCAGGCTGTCAGCCTTAGTGTCCACAAGTTCTTATTGATGGCCAACACATTATTTTGTATTAGGAGGTCCACATGCAGAGGCAGAATGAGAAGTTATTCATCCTAGGTGCAGTTCAGCAGGAGGAAGAACTAATGCTGCCTGGGCCTAAAAGTTGCTACCACAGTCCTTTCTGACCTGTCTTCCCAAACCTTTTGACATGTCTTCCCAGACCTTTTGCAACACCCTGGAGATGAGGGATAAGGGGAGACAATGCATGCAGACATTTTTTAGTTTTATTTTATTTTGATAACTGGGTAAGTTTACTGCATTTTCAGCAATAACCTAGGCACCATGATGGAAGACACAAAGAAATGCACACATATACTAAAATACACAGAGCTGTACACAGTATAGTAACAAAGTAGAGACAGTATTTTTGTATGATATTTACAATTATAAGTGCAAGTGATATTATTTATAGTGTGTAAAATTAAGGTATTCTTTCCACCAGTGCTCATTTGTTAGAAGTATATCTTAACAAGGGAAATGTGATTATAGAATGAGCTATGAGGACTAACTATTGTCACATAAGAAAGATCATTTGGTGTCCTTTGTTTAGATTCTGTATGAAGTGTTTCTTGCTGCCTCATTTCTGCAGGTAGCCAGTTCCAATCAAATGGCTGGGCCTAGCCCAGAGATAGCTCTTTCTCATGTTGAAGTTTCAAAACAAGATCTAATGAGAGTAATGCTATTTTCTTGGTGGTCTCTTAAGTGTGTAGTTGGGCTCCTTGATTTGTAATTTGTTTTGGGGAGGACGGTGTCCCATTTTTAGCAGATTTTAGATTTGACAGCTAGAAATAAATGTCTCTCTTCGTTTATATGTAGACAGTTAGACCACTGTAGATGTTGGCTGTGATGAACTTGTGGTTCTGCAAGAAAACAAATCTGCAGATTTTGTTTATAGTAGTTTGTATTTCACATATGTTTGAGATGCAATGTAAGGTTACAAGAGGGAGCCCATATTAGAATTTGTGAATGAACAAATTTTTAGCTAAGGTATTATCAGTTGTAGAGGTGAAGAGGTGTCAAGTTCTATAGCATAGTTTTAACTAGTAGACAGTTGCTGTACACCTGCCCAGGAAATCAAAATATGTTACCCAAGGATTCTCATTTAGAGCTAAATCTGTTACCCAAGGATTCTCATTTAGAGTGAAATCTGTTACCCAAGGATTCTCATTTAGATCAAAATCTGTTACCCAAGGATTCTCATTTAGGTATCCTGTTGTATTATCTTCTTAGCTGCTTGCTTTTTGAAGAAGCACAATTGACTGTTTCTGGCATAACCCATTTGTGGACTAGATCCAAGAACACCCTCATTCTTTTGTATCCATTCATTGAGGTATTGTGCTGATCTGCTTAAGTATTCTGATGGCTTTTGCTCAGTGAAGGGATGCATCCAGCCCTGGTTGCCAGTCCTGACTTCTGTGCTAGTTCCTATACCTGCATGGCTAGGGTGAACAACAGTTGGGAGTTGGATCCCCATGCTTATTTTTACATTGCTGTGATACTGTCTGTTCTTATAAGAAGGATTTTCTTTTGCCAAATGTGCTTGAATGCATTGATGGCTAGGAAGACACCCATTATTTCTTTGATGTGTATTTGTCTTTACTGAAATTCTTGTCACAGCTCCACAGCACCCTCAACTATCCATCACGTGCTGCTCAATCAAAGTCTGGGGAACCTAAGTATCTAAGATTCCGTTGTCTTCATCCTAAAGGAACACTTTGGTCAGAGCAATCTGTTTAATCCACCAAGCCAGTTCTATTTTTTGCTGGGAGGAAGAATTATTCAGGTCTGTAGGAAATGTGCATGCTCACCCCACCTGTTTCTGACGTACAACTACATTTTTCACATGTGTAACATTACCAGTGGAACCATCAGAAAAGGAAGCATCCTTGAAATCTAAAATCACTGTATGGGCTTTGGCAGAGGATCAGTTTCAAGAGATTCTGCACTGACAGCATCTTGAATTTTGAGGCGCCCAAAAGCTTGATTAGTTTTGAGAGATTAAGATGGATTTCCAGAACTCTTTCCCTGGAATCTGGAAAAGACTTGAGTAGAAACAAGTTCCTTTTTCTTTTTCTATCACCCTTTCTTTCTATATATCTCTGTGCCAGATTTTCTATCTGAGGGGGCATCGGATGCTGCTGATCTTTTTTTTTTTTTTTTTTTTTTTTTTTTACCCATGAATTTTGTTTTTCTTTGAAACTGTAAACCATTACCCTATTTTATAATCTTTAGTACCCACTAGTCATGATTAATAAGTTTCCACTGAAGCACAAAGACAGCCACCGTACCTCATATCTTGGCTTGGATAAAGGGACGAAGGGAGTTGGAAGAGGGTTAGGGTAGGAATTTTAAGTGGGAAGGGAAGTGCTCAAGTAAATCACAGCTTCTCCCTTTGGTTATCAAGGCCCTGTGGGCCATGAGGTCTACCGTTATTGTCAGTTAGCCACTTTTTTCCAAATGTACCCTTTTTGGCCCTGTTCTAGTCATGCTTGGGAGGGAATAGTCAGCTTTTCCTGGTATACTTTTGAACATATCTAAGAGTGAAGACTGAAAAATGTCCTTGATGAACTGTATGGTTTTCCACTTCTCCTCCAGTTTCTTGAACGCCTTCTCTACAGGAGTCTCAAGTTAAGCTTTTGGATGCCCATCTGAAGTATTTTCTTGAAGGAGCAGAACTTTCAATCAGGCAAGCCTCCATCCCAGTCAGCCCATAGCAATTGCCTTGCATGAAACATCAGCATCACCATAAAGTACAGTTTTGTACCTACCATAAATGTAGATGTCCGATAGGAATGCATCTGCAGTCCTTACAAATGGGTAGTCCTGTCGTCAGGCAGCCCTTCGGTCGGCCGGATTCCAAAGTCTGGGTCTGGCTTCGGCTGGTGTCGCACTTCACCCGACGTCATAGCTGCAGTTTTTCGGGTATAAAGGCATCAGCCGACGCCATCTTCCTCAGTGTTTCTTGCCCCAGATGCCAGGTGCCCTCTTTGATGGCTAAATTTGGATAAATGCCAATGTTTCCAAATAGTAGAGAGCAAACACATAAAATAAGCATGTATGTACATATATACAAACAAATACACCATAATAGATCCCCCCCAAGCTAGCTGAAGGATGGCAAATACCCTAGGAGTACCACAGAGGGGAAGGTGGGTGGGTAATCCTGACTGCAGATGCATTCCTATCGGACATCTACATTTATGGTAGGTACAAAACTGTACTATGTCCTTCAAGGATGCATCTGCAGTCCTTACAAATGGGTGGAATACCATAGCTAAACCAGGGGAGGAGGAAAAAAGTAGAGATTATGGTGTAGTTAGGATCCCTTGCAAAATAGCAGTGGCAAAACCTGCTCGGGATCTAGAGTATAAAGGTAAATTGTAATGCTTGGCAAATGTATGCACGGAGGTCCAAGTAGCAGCCTCTATAATGTCCTTGGTAGCCACTCCTCGTAAGAAAGCTGTGGTAGTGGCTGTAGCCCTTGTGGAGTGAGGCCTGATGTTCTCTGGAGTTTCCTTTCCATGGTAGGAGTAACAAAATCTAATGCAATTTCCTATCCATTTGGAGATTGTCTGTTTTGAAATAGATTTTCCTTCCTTTCCTGTTGCATATGCTACCAGAAGCTGGTCAGTTTTTCTATTGGACTTGGTCCTGTCCAGGTAGTAGCGTAATTGCCTATGTACATCCAAGGTATGCAACAGTCTTTCTCCCCTGTTCTGTGGGTTGGGGAAGAATGTAGGTAGGTGGATAGCCTGATTTAAAGACACTCTGGATACCACCTTAGGCATAAATGTGGGATTTGTTCTCATGGACACTCTATCTTGATGGAAGATCAGGAAGGGTTGCACTGCCATTAATGCCTGTAGTTCAGAGACCCTTCTTGCTGAGGTGATTGCCAGTAGGAAAGCAGTCTTCCAGGATAAGTATTGTAATTCTGCTGTTGCTGCTGGTTCGAAAGGGGGAAGTGTCAATTTTTCTAACACAAAGTTCAAGCAATTACTGATGCCAGGCATTTCGTGAACACTCTGGGCACAGTAGATAAGCCAAAGGGCAATGCTGAGAATTGATAATGCTCTGATCCTGCAAGAAATCTGAGGTATCTTCTGCAAATTGGTCGTATGGGGACGTGCAGGTATGCCTCCTTGAGATCTAGAGTTACCAGCCAAGACTCCTTGCCCAGCATGGGAAGAAGCTGCTGTAGGGTCAGCATTTTGAATTTTGGAACAATGAGGAATGTGTTTAAAGCGGACAGGTCGAGAATAGGCCTCCATTTGTTCTCTTTTCTTGGTACCAGGAAGAGTCTGGAGTAAAATCCCTTTCCTTGCTCCATAGATGGTACCTTTTCCACAGCTCTCATTCTTAATAATTGAGATATTTGCTTTAGAGCTTCTGCCCTTTGAGTAGGTGGTAGGTTTGGCATTCCTCTCTTTCCTGGTAGAGTATGGAAATGGAACCTGTAACCTTGGTCTATAGTTTGCAAAATCCATTTTTCCCTTGTGATGCAATGCCAGTTCTTTGAAAATAAAGTTAGCTTTCCGCCTAAGGGTGCTTCCAGTTGTTCCCTGGTAGGCGGTGTCACATCCAAGTCACTGTGATTGTGTTGTTGTAGTGGTGGTGGCTGCGTCCGTGCCTCGCTGGTTGTTACCTTGCCACTGGCGTCCCCTGTAGGCACCCCTGGATTGGTTTCTGCCTCTTGAACACCTATTCCTGCCTCTCTGTGTCTTAGAGGAGTCTGGAAAGGACCGATTTTTGGAGGGCCAGTTCCTGCTAAACCTTGGAGGTTGAACCTGTAAGAAATCTTTCACTGTTTGTACAGATTTCGCCTTCTCTTCCATCTTCTTTAGTACCTGCTGTGCAGGGGAACCAAATAAATTGACCTTGTCCATGGGTGCATCCAAAAGCTTAGATTTGACATGGTCTGGTAATGCCTGCTCTTTCAACCATGCATGTCTCCGGATAACTGTGCCAGTCATGGCTGATCTAAAGGAAGCCTCCAGTGCATCATAGCCACATTTTAAAGAATGGTTACTAACCTGCTGTATGTTATGTACCATTTCCTGAACATATTTTTTATCTAGAGATTCTTCAGAGGACAGTTTTTTAGTTAACTGGTCAAGCATAAACTCTTGATATTGAATCATATGGAATTGGCAGTTCAAAGCTCTAGCTGACAAAGTAGCAGAAGTGTAAACTTTTTTACCCCATCTCTCTAAGGATCTGGATTCCCTTTCAGAGGGGAGGGTTTTTTTAGCAGATGTAGTTGCTACAGCTTTAGGACCCTGGGAGATAGTCTCTGGATCTGCAAAAGGAGCCTTGTATAAATGGTGATGAGTGTCCGGGACCCTGTAGAACCTATCGGGCTTAGCAGGGGCCGGAGGTAATGAATCAGGAGCAGTGCAAGCATCATTAAATGCATCATCTACAACAGAAAGAACTGGAGGTATAGCTAAAGGCCTATGCTGTGGCAAATGTAGAAAGGTTCTAAGCCTTTTTCTGGAGTCTGAGAAATCTTGCCCTGCCACTGAAATTGTTCCCTCATAGCATGCAAGGTTTCCCCAAAGGAAAATTCCTCAGGTGGAGAGGCTGAAGGAATGGACTCTTCAGCATCAGAGTCTTCGTAAGGGGAATAAGGAGCCTCAGGAGGGTCTGTATGTTCTGAGTCATCAGAGGAGTCATCTGTGGATACTGGTTCAGGGGGCTCTGCTCTAGGCCTCTTCTCTGGAGGTGGATGAGAGGCCCTGTCTGGATGAGGCTGGGAGCCACGAATTAAAGAAATGAGATCCTCAGCCAAAGAAAGCATATGGGAACTGGAGCTGGGCCTGTGAGAGGGGGGTTTAACAGGCACCGTTTTTGAAGCTTTAGCTGCTTTAGCCCTGGCAAAGGCCTTAATAGACATGGCTGCAGGAGGCCTAGCAGCTCCACGTGCAGGGGTTGAAATATCCAAGGGAATAGTGTCTGATAATTCCTGAGAAACCGCAACAGAAGGTTGGATTTCAGAAGCCGATTCCACCAGGCTAGAAGAGGCCTCGGTAGAAGGCATGTTTTCGGCCGGGGGAAGAACCGCTTGCTCGGTTTCAGCCGAAACCGAGACACTCGTGGTTGGCTTAACCGCGGTTTCGGCCAAAACCGCGGACCGCGAGTGTCGGTCCTTTTCCCTGCGTTTTTTGGTAATTTGTGAAGTCAGAGGGTGCGACGGCATGATATAAGCAAATTCAGAGCCGAAAAACTGTTCTGCAAATTCTGACCGACGTCTAAGCGTCCGTCGGTTAAAAGAAGCACAGGCTAGACAAGCTGCTACGTCGTGGTCTGGGCCTAAACAAGGTAAGCAGTAAGAGTAGAAATCTTTATGAGGTATTTGTTTCCCACAAGTTAAACAGTTATTCACTTTTTCTGACATCGGCTGAGGCAAGAAAGAGTCCCCAACGGGGTACTTAGCTTTTTAGAAGTCTTCGAAGTAGTATTCGGTATGAAATCTCTGGTTCTGACCGACCGGCACTTGCGAACAGCTTCTGCTTCGGGCGCCACGCGGCAAGAAAGACTGGGGAAGATGGCGTCGGCTGATGCCTTTATACCCGAAAAACTGCAGCTATGACGTCGGGTGAAGTGCGACACCAGCCGAAGCCAGACCCAGACTTTGGAATCCGGCCGACCGAAGGGCTGCCTGACGACAGGACTACCGATTTGTAAGGACTGCAGATGCATCCTTGAAGGACATCTACACTTCATGGAGGGCCTAATAATTAGAGAACGGAGGTCACAGCGATCAAACAACTCATTCCTGAGTCCCTTGTCCTCTACTCCCTCTGCTTTCTGTCTTGACTAATCACAGAGTGAGTCTTGGAACTTTAAAATATAATACTAACAGTTAAAGGACTGAGAGGGTCATTGAACCATAAGCCTTTTGCCCCCAAACTGGTTGACTATCCTACTCTTTCTGTTAATTTGAATGGGATTCCTGTCTGCAGATGCACAGGATCTCCATCTGGAACCAATGGGCACCATTTCAGAAAAAGGATTTTTGTAAAGGTGACTGTGGGAGTTATGGACCCTGTAAAAGTCATCTGGCTTCCTTGCAGCAAGAGCCTGGGAATCAGGCTGCAAGGATGCTGGACAAAGGCATCATCCAGGACATCTAAAACTTGAGTAACAGCCATAGGCCTTGTATCTGCTCAGTCCAGAACTGCCTCCTTTACCTAAGAAATGTTTTTTCCAAAGAAAAGATCCACAGCTAGTCAGGATAAGAAAAGTGTGTTTGCACAATCAGATTCCATATAAGAGTCTGAGACATATGTCTCACGTAAGCCAGGTTCACCATCTTTGAATAAGAGTTATCTGAATTCCTCTAGGTAGAGAGCTCCCTTTTCCATTTTATAGAGTGTACCCTGATGCAGAAAGTTTCCAAGAGGTTGGCTGCCTACATTTCATAAATTACATGAAATCATTGGCAAACCTGAAAATATCCTACACAGACATCTGGGTAATAAGGTTTGAAACCTAATCAGCTAGCTATGGTAAACTGGCCTATAACTGTTTTGGCTTTGTCTTGGATCTGTGTTTGGGTATGCAGTCTGGTTGTAGACCTTATGGCACAGACAGATGCCTCAGACTTCATTGTGGCTGCTTTTGGTTTCCTCCTGAACAGCTATTTGGGGGAACACTACATTTTTCTCATGTAAAGTCTGGCCAGAAGAATCATAATTTCTTGATCTGATTTTAAATTAATGTTAACAGTCCATAAGGTTTTTAAGATTGTATCAGTAATTCCAGTACATAGTTGCACTGCATTTTGATGTTTAAGTGTCTAACTTCGTATTAATCTCTAGTTTCATTCTTATTAACTGAGTGTATGTCAGGCTAGTTCGGGATTGGTCTTTGCTTATTAAGGAGCTCCATGCCAGTCAGCACAGAGCTATAGGTTGAAGAATTCCAATGCTGCAGTTTGCTGTGATCTTATTAGATTACTGTTCCATTGTAATAGCTATATTACACAGAGAAAGAAAGATGTGTTTTCATTTCCTGATCTGATTTTAAAACCATTTTAACAGTCTGTATCTGCTTTCCGTAAAGGTCTTTAAGCCTATATTAGTAATTCCAGTACATAGTTGCATACATTTTGCTGTTTAAGTGGTCTGTTTGTATTAAACCCTAGTTTTATTCTTATTTACTGTGTATGTCTGACTAGCTCAGGACTAGTCTTTGTATAACACAGTTCCAGGACGGTCAGATAAGAGCTAAGGGTCTTACTATTTTTCTCTCCCACCCGCCCTGTTGTAGTTGCTGCCTGTCCCTTATGATATTCTCCCTCCCCATTTATTGGCTGTTGACAATAAGCACACAAGTATCATTTTGCAAAGTCTCTCTCCTTAAAGTGCTCACCAGGCTAAAAGACCTTTGATAAAATTGTTTAATATTGAGTCTACTGATACTGCTTTCACTTATTTCAGTATCAAATTACCTCTGCCCCCAGAGTGCTTCCTTTCAGTACCATGGACCAGCACTTCCCCAAAACTTCTCTACCCAGCCTGAGTGAGATGGATATCTTGAAACAGTGTAAGTACTGTCTGATGATCATCTATTACTTAAGCAGCATAACACAGCGTGTGAGAGATGTACATGTGTAATGTCCTTGGAGGCAAAAATATTACACACAATAAACTCAGACATCAAAATTGTCAGCAGTACACTACACACCATGCCTCTCCAAGGTCATCACAATACACATAATCCAGCATATGCTGAGATTCTAAAGATTAACTTGTGTAAACCTCAAAGGCCTTCAAAACACCACATAGGCACAAAGCACACTCAAGCTACTTCCTCACATAGCACAAGGATTCCAAAAGTCAAAGATGCTGAGTCCATAAGGCAGGCATCAAACCAACCAACCACTCTTGTTATTGGTGACTCCAAGGAAAGAGTGATGGTTAGTTACTTTGATCCATCACATCATCCATACATCCAAATCCTTGAGCCACAAGTATCAGTATGACTTTGTTGTTGTCAATGACTTAAGGTGTACCTCCCTGGACTGTATGAAGAGGGACATCATGGTCCTCTCAGACTGTGTGTCTAAGGCAGGTATCAGATTAACACTGAACAGCATTCTAGCTTTTCCAAGGATGATGCCGTGATACGAGGAAAAATAATTGACAAGGATAACTGGCTTAGTTTGTGGTGTCATTCAAAGGATATCCAATATTTGTCAGCCAGGGAGTATATGGCCAAGAGACCACACTGCTTCACCAGGGATGGTCTGCATCTGTCCCCTCTAGGGTTTCAATTACTGACAAAAACATTTCCAACCCCCACCCATAGTGTCTTTTTAAGCAGTGCCAACCTGATTAATCTACCAACATAATGAAACAAGCAAAGGGAAATATGAAAGTGTTACTCATCAATGCTAGGAGCCTAAATGAGAAACTCCATTTCCTACAAGCCCTTCTCACTCCAGGGGGACACTGACATCTGAGTAGTGACTGAGACATAGTTTAAAATAGCGGAGAGTACTCCTGATGTATAGGGCTAGACCTCTTTCTACAAGTTTAGACCAGCTACTGCGCAGTTGGAGAAAAAGGTGGAGGTGTGTCAATCTACATCCATAAGAGACTCACATCAAGATTGGTAAAGCAGCATGATGCACTAGAGCTTCTTTATGTCCAAATAACCATCAGAAAGGTCCCTTACCATATACTAGGTAGCTATAGATCTCTCCCATGACAGAAGAAAGCCACAATGTATATCTACAGGAACTAGAGTCATTCAGTATTAAACCCGATACCATTTTCCTAAGTGATCTAAACTATCCAGCTATAGACTAGGAAACCTACAGCACCACCAGTGCACAAGCAGAGAGATTCCTGGACTTTTTAATACAAATGCCCTTGAAAGTACAGTTGTGTACACTTACCATAAATGTAGATGCTCGAGTGTATTCACTGTTGCAGTCAATACATTTGGGTAATCCTGATGGCAGGTTGTCCTCAGTCGGCCTGAATTCCAAAGTCCTGGGTCCTACATTGGCTGCTGTCACCCCTTCCCTGATGTCAGGTCGTCAGGGGTATAAACGATGTGGCCAACGCCATTTTCTTTAGTTTTTCTTGTCCCAGATGTCAGGTGCCCCCTAAAAGGGTAGCCAAAATTTATATAAATATAAATACAAGCACCAATATAAACTTTACCTTCATCTACAAGCAAATACACCACATAGGTTTTATAAATCAGAGAAGGAAAGACAGGTTCCATCAGAAGAAAAAGGGGGATGGTAGATGGGTAACCTGGACTGCAACAGTGAATACACTCGAACATCTACATTTATGGTAAGTGTACACAACTGTACTATGTTCTTCGTGTTTCTCTGTTGCAGTCATTACATTTGGGTAGAGTCTCAAAGCTATGGATGGGAGGCTGGAACTAAACAGCGCTAGGAGCGGCTATGAGGCCCTGTAGAATTGCAGTGGCAAAGCCTGCCCTGGATTTAGAGTAGAGTGGTAGATGATAGTGCTTTGTAAAGGTGGGCACTGAACTCCAAGTAGCAGCCTCTAAAATGTCCTTGGTAGGTACTCCCCTGAGAAAGGCTGCTGAAGTGGCTGCAGCTCTGGTTGAATGTGGCCTAATGCCCTTGGGCACTGGCTTGCCATGGTGTAAGTAGCAGAAACGAATGCAGTGGCCTATCCACTTTGAAATAGTCTGCTTTGAGATAGTCTTTCCTTGTGATCCTGCAGCATATGCCACTAGTAATTGCTCTGTCTTTCTGAAACCTTTGGTTCTGTCCAAGTAGAATCTAAGCTGTCTGTGTACATCCAAAGAATGCAGAATTCTCTCCCCCTTGTTCTGTGGATTTGGATAAAAAGTTGGCAGATGAATAGTTTGGTTAAGAGCCACACTGGACACCACCTTAGGCATAAATGTTGGGTTTGCCCTCAGAGAGACCCTGTCTGGATAAAAAATGATAAAAGGTTCCACAGCCATGAGTGCCTGTAGCTCTGAAACTCATCTTGCAGAAGTTATTGCTAGGAGCAGAGCTGTTTTCCAAGATAAAAACTTTATATCAGCAGTAGCAGCTGGCTCAAAAGGAGGCAGGGTGAGTTTTTCCAAGACATAGTTAAGGTCCCATGCAGGCACTGGTGATCTCCTTGGAGGCCTTAAATTTTTGGCTCCTCTGAGGTACTGCTTTAATAAGGGATAAGAAAAGATCGGTGGCTCTGTATTGTAATGAGCCAAAATGGCAGAGGCATGAATTTTGATACATGAAAAAGATAGGCCTTTGTCCAGCAACTCAGTTAAATATTGCAAAATCTGAGGAATATTTGGTACAGTTGTATCAGTCCCTTGTGCCTGGTTCCAAGCACAGAATCTCTTCCATTTCCCAGTGTAAGAGTTTCTAGTACTAGGCCTTCTGGCTTCCAAAATGACATCCATCACAGCTTTACTGAGAGCTGTGTTTTGTATGACTACATTATCCACCATGCTGCCAGGTTTAAGGTCCTGAGAAATGACATCCATCACAGCTTTACTGAGAGGTGTGTTTTGTATGACTACATTATCCGCCATGCTGCCAGGTTTAATGTCCTGAGTTGGCTGTGCAGGATCTGATTGTTTTTGCTGGGACAGTAGATGAGGTATTTGAGGTAAGGTCTAAGCTGGGCATTGAGACAAGTTCCTTAGTATTGGATACCAGTACTGGTGTGGCCAGTCTGGGGTAATTAGTATCATCTTTGGCTTCTCCTGTCTGACCTTTAGGAGTACCTTGGGGAGGAGAGGCAGTGGGGGAAAGGCATATACTGATAGGTTTTTCCAGCTGAAAGATAGGGCGTCCACTTTCCATGCTTGTCTGTGATGAATCCTTGTGCAGAATCTTTTTAATTGGTAGTTGTGAGGGGAGGCAAATAGATCCATGTCTGGGCATCCCCATTTCCTTGTTATCATGCTGAAGACTCATGGATTCAGCTGCCACTCGTGGGGATCCATGAGGTTTCTGCTTAGTTCGTCTGCCAGAGTATTTTTCCTTCCTGGCAGGAATTGTGCATGCAGATGTACTTGGTAAGTCAATGCTGTGTCCCACAAAGTCATGGCTGGTCTGAAAATGGGGTAAGAATGTGTGCCCCCCCTGCTTGTTTATGTACCACATGACCGTGGTGTTGTCTGTCTTTATCAGTACTTGTCTTGGATGAAGTAGGTCCTTGAAGGCTGTCAGGGCATTTTGAACAGCTAGCATCTCTTTTTGATTGATATGCAGATGCATTTGGTTTGAGTCCCATGTGCCCTGAATGCATCTTCCTGCCATGTGGGCCCCCCAGGAATAATCTGATGCATCCGTTGTTAGTGTCTGCCTGGCTGGGGGTAATGTGAATGGCTGTCCCTTGTTTTGGTGACAAGCCTTTGCCCACCATCGAAACTCCCATTGCAGGCAGGGAATGAGAGTAATCATAGTTTCCAGGCTGTGACAATGTTGAGTCCAAACACTTTTTAGGTACCATTGTAGTTTCCTCATATGCAGTCTTGCATATGGAATTAGTAGGATGCAGGATGCCATGAAGCCCAAAGCCTGCAGAATTTTTCTTGCAGATAACTGAGCCTTTCTTGCCATCATTTTGAAATAGGTAGTCAGTTGCCTTTGTTTGTCTGGCATGAGATAAGCCATCTGGGCAGTTGTATTTAAGCTTACACCCAGGAATATTATCTCTTGAGAGGGTACTAGTTTTGATTTCTTTTCGTTGACTGTGTACCATAGACATCTTAGAAGTTTTTTCACAAATGCCAGATGCTGAAGAAGAATGTCCTTGTTCTCTGCTTGAATTAGACAGTCGTCCAAGTAAGGATATATCTGTATTCCTCTTTGTCTGCAAAATGTAATTACTGGTGCCAGGCACTTTGTAAAGACCCTGGGCACAGTAGATAAGCCAAAGGGCAGTGCAGAGAATTGGTAATGCATTGAGCCAGCCTTGAATCTTAGGTATCTTCTGCATATTTGTCTGATTGGGACATGCATGCATGCATGCCTCTTTTAAGTCTAAAGTCACAAGCCAAGCATTCTTGCCCAGCATGGGCAGAAGCTGCTGCAAAGTCAACATCTTGAATTTTGGTATATCCAGGAATGTGTTCAGAATAAATAGGTCCAGTATTGGCCTCCAGGCCTTGTCCTTTCTGGGTACCAAGAACAGTCTTGAGTAAAATCATTGTCCCTGCTCTTGCTGTGGTACTTGTTGATTGGCCCCCATGTCCATGAGGGATGAGACTTGTTTTTGTGCCTCTGCCCATTGATTTTTTTGGCAGATCTGGCCAACCGTTTGTCTTTGGCAGGGTATGGAAATGGAACTTGTAGCCTTGTGACACGATATTTAGAAGCCACTTGTCCTAGGTTATGATGTGCCAATTTTGAGAAAAAAGTGCTAATTATCCCCTAAGGGTGCTGCTAGGAGATAAGTGCTTTTTGCAGGCAGGGGGAAGTCATTGGGATTGTTTCCTGTATGGTTGAGATTTGTCTTCTCCAACTTTGGAGGTAGAGGCACCCCATTGCTTTGACCTGTATGAACCTTGCACCTGGGATCTGCCTCTAGGGCATCTGGGTCTGCCCCTTTGAGGTCTGTCTGACACAGGAAAGGATCAATTCTTTGTTGGCCAGTGTCTACTAAACCTAGGTGGTTGTACATGTAAAACATCTTTGACAGTTTGCATAGATTTAGCTTTGTCCTCCATTTTCTTTAACACCTCTTTTGCCTTAACACCAAATAAAGTATCATGCTGTAGAGGTGCATCTAATAATTTAACTTTGACATGATCAGGCAGATTTTGTTCCTTTAACCAAGCATGCCTCCTAATTACAGAACCCGTAACTGTGGCCCTGCAGGAGGCCTCCAAAGAATCAAAACCACATTGCAAAGTATGCTTTCCAACTTGTTAAGTTGCATGCAATAAATCCTGCATTTCCTTGTTTTCTGCACATTCAGAGTTTAACAACATTTTCTGTTTAAGCAATGCCATTACATGTTGTTGATATTTGAGCATATGAAACTGACAGTTTAAGGCCCTTATAGCCAAGGTAGCAGATGTGTATACCTTTTTTCCCCATCTGTCCAGTGCCCTAGAATCAATGTCAGAGGGGGTAGGGTTTTTTGCAGCGGAAGCCTTAACTCCCTTGGGACCCTGTAAAATAATTTCTGGGTCTGCAGCAGGGTTTTTAAAAAGGAATTTATGAGAGTCAGGAACACTGTAATATCTGTCAGGCTTAACAGGAGCTGGAGGTAAGGAGTCAGGGGTAAGACTACACATCACCTACAATGTCCATCACAGGTGGAATGGCTAGTGGCCTGTGTTGAGGTAGTAAAAGGAACTCCCTGAGCCTCTTTTTAGATTCTGAAAAATCTTGGATCTCCCAGTGGAAATGCTCTCTCATGGTATGTAAGGTTTCCCCAAAAGAATAGTCCTCTGGAGGAGAAGCTGAAGGAATAAATTCTTCAGCATCAGAATCCTCATAGGGGGGAAGAGAATATTCCTGATCAGAAGAGGAATCAGAAGAAATAGAAACCTGATCTGAAGAATCATAGTCAGTCTCTTGCCTAGGCCTCTTATCAGGAGGGGGATGGGTACCCCTGATCAAGATAATTAAGTCTTTGGGCATTTTGAGCATCTGTTTTTTGGGCATAGAGGCCTGTCCACGTGGCTCTTGAGTTTGTTTCTTTGCTTTAGAAGGTGCTATAGTCTTTGCCTTTGAAGCTGAACTTGGTTTAATGTAAAGATGTTTAGGTCTGAATACACCCTCAGAAGCCGGTGCCTGCTCAGCGGCTCCGGACCCATCTGAAGGAACAGTATCCGAGGCTCCAATACCTTGAGTTTCCAGCGGCATGGCAGACTCCACGTGGGAGTCGGTAGCGGGCTGCGACTGTAAAGTAGCGGGCATCAGGGGCTGCGAAAGTGCCTCACTGAGAACCAGCGAACCGGCGACTGGCTTGGGAGAAGCTTCGTTGTCGGTTTTGGGCCTCGGCTGTCTATCTCTCTCTTTTTCTTTGCATTTTTTATGAACTCCGGTAGTCGGATGGCTATCCGATGACATCTTTGGATAATTGAATAGGCGGCCAAAATAGTTTAAAGCAAAGTCATACCGACACTTAATAGTGCGTTGGTTAAATCTAGCACAAAACCGACAACCAGAACGTTGTGATCAGGGCCTAGGCAAAGAATACAAATCCTTATGAGGTATTTGCTTACCACAGGAAATACAATTATTAACTTTTTCTAACATCGGTCTGGAGCAAGAAAAATGTTTCCCCAATGGGGTACTTAGTTTTATTGAAGACTTCGGATCTGAAACTCGAACATGAAAATCTCAGGAGTCAGCCGACCGGCACTTGCGAACTGCTTCTGCTTCGGGCACCGTGCGGCAAGAAAGACTGAAGAAAATGGTGTCGGCCGCATCTTTAATACCCCTGATGACCTGACGTCAGGGAAGGGGTGACAGCAGCCGACGCAGGACCCAGGACTATGGAATTCAGGCCGACTGAGGGCAACCTGCCAGCAGGATTACACAAATGTAATTACTGCAACAGTGAAACACGAAGAACATCAATAAGTTAAAGTACCCACTAGGGAAAATAACATCTTCAATCTTGTCCTTACTAATATGGGGGAGCATCTTGCACCATCCCTTGCATATCTTCATCACTTGTTAAGTCTGACCATAAAGCAGTTTCCTTCGAAATAAAACTGAAACCAGAGGTCCCTTCCACCCACGGTACCTTTAGAAATTTATTTAAGACAAACTACCTACTCCTAAGTGATACATTGGCAAGCTTCAAATCCCCACCAAATGCTGTTAACTCCACTGAATACGCAGAAACATGCACCACCACACTATACCGACACGTAAAGAGTACCACAGATGCAGCTGTACACCATAGGAACAAGTGCATGGCAAACCCCAGCACAAACCTTTATGGTGGAAACATAATATCAACAAACTTTATAATAAAAGGAAAAGCCTTTGATAAAAAATACAGAATGTTACATAACTTACCACTGAAATAAACAAACAACTCGGGAGCTTAATAAAATCTACCAAGGCTAAGTTTGAGGCTAAAATAGTTCTCCAAGCCAAAGACAGTCACAAGGCATTTTTTGGTAATGTTTATAATCTCAAAAAAAATACAGCATATTGTAAGCAATGTTACCTACATTGAGACTGAAGATATGGCAAACTTACTAGCCAATAAATTTAGCTCTAACGTTACCCCTCTCTCCCCTCCATCTGTCCCTCAAGAGATACCTGAAATTGGCTCCCCTCCAACTATTACACAACACCAAGTCTTAAAAGTGCTATAAAAAGCTAAAAATACTGCACTGATAGGCCATGGCAATATTCCTGTATTCATCCTGAATAGCATGAAGCACAATTTAGCCACACCCCTAACAACACTGTTTAATCTCAGCTTCCATACAGGTTTTATACCAAGCAAATGGGGGGACAGCTACAGTCATTCCTCTGCATAAGCGAGGACCTTCCAAAGTTCCAGCAAATTACAGATTCAAACATCTGACCAGCCTCATATGCAAAGCCATAGAAAGATTTATTATGGAATCAGGAGCAAGGGAACCTCAAAACACTGGACCTGTCTCAATTTGGATTCGTTAACGGCAGGTTATACTTACTCAACTGGTGGATTTTTTTGAAAAAGTCACCAAAGCAATGCATGAAAGCAAACAGTACACACCACATACCTTGTCCTTTTTTAACACAATTCCCCACTCAGACATAGTAGAAAATCTAAATAAACTTGGAATAACCCCCTTTGTCAATCACTGGATTGCTAACTGGCCCACATATAGGATGCAGATGATCAAAAGAAGGGAAGTTACCTAAATAAAGAGATCAGTCACCAGCAGTGTCTCACAGGGTTCTGTACTGGGACCTCTTTTGTTTGGCATCTACTTTTCTGAAGCAACAGGCAATGCCAAAGGGATCTAGCTGACTAAGCTTGCAGATGACTATAAGTCAGGAACAGTCATTGAATTCTCAAATTACTTAGCCATCCTGCAGGAAGGGATGTCCAAAATAAATAACTGGTGCCATAATCATGGACTGAAATTTAATGATAAAAATGCATTATTGTATCCTTTGGGAAATCATCTACCCCAGAGAACAGCACATTGACAATACACCTTTAAGTGTTAATTCAGCTGTTCAGGATTTATGAATTTACGTGGACAGTGACCTAACTTTTGACCAGCATATGCCCATTGTTGCAAGAAAGTCCTTCTATATTGCACAGCTTATAAACAAAGGGATCTAGGGATGTCATTGCCCCCTTTACTCAGCCTTCATTAGGCCAACCATTGAATACAATGCCTTCTTTGGCATGCATCTCTCTAAACACATGCAACAACTGGAAAACTCACACAGAAACCTTACTAAAAGGATACAAGGCTTAAACAACATGTCCTACATGAACCAACTGAAAGCCATGTCACTATATTTTGTATCCTACAGACTTCTAAAAGGTGACCTACGTCTGGCATACAAGGCATCATGTGACCCAATATTAATGGATTTACTGCACATCACCAGGTAAAACGGCATCAGGAACACTTGGTCTAGGGATCTAAACCTCTTCTGCTATATCCAGAGATTGGTTTGAAGGGGCAGATATATCTTGCAGAGGATACAGCTGCTATGCAACAGACTCCCTATTCACATAAAATAAAGTTCATCCCTGTCCGTATTCAAGTGCAACTTGTATCTATGAAGGGGAAACAGAAAATTTACCCCAGAACTGTTCCCTGTACTACTAATGTACAGCAGTAACGCATAAATGGTTTATCCCATGGGTCCCCTGACATTAACTTTGGTATAATCCAATTATTCTCATTAGGAGTAATACATATTTATCGACCATGGGATGGGTAAGGCCAATCTATAACCAAATGTGATAGGTTATTTTGAGTACAAAAAGGGAAAATGGCCTGCAAAGGCAACTAGCCTAATACTTACCGATGAACCTATAAAATAGTAAAGGTCATGGAACCAGAATCCTGAGATATTCCCTGGCTGTGGTCAGAGACTGGCTAGAGAAAATCAGAACCTGTTCCTTGTAAATGACTACTTTGTCCTGAGGAAGAAAAAACCTTCATGAGAGATGTATCCAGAAGGAATCTCAGAAACACTACCATGTTGCAAGAAATGAAAGAAGACTCCTGTATGTTCAACTGGAAACCCAGAATGAGGAAGAGGTCCTTTACCAAGGCCAGAGATTCCTGACATTTTAAGAGTATGCAGATAGAAGACCATCTAAATATGGAAAATGTGAGTGCCCTGAATCTGCAATGACTGGTGCTACATACTTTGTTAACCCCCTTGCAGCTGTAGATAGTCAATAGTGTAAGTAAGAGAACTGAAAAATGAAAGCCAGACTCTGAAAATCTTTAAAACATTTGAATTCTTTTAGTACTACAATGTGATTATAAACATTTTTAACTCTAGAGTTACCAAAAACTGATGTGAAATAAGGAGTAACAGAGACTGAAAGAAAAGTACCTTGAATTTGAGACTTTGGTGCAAAGGTTTAGAAAAGAAAGGTCTGGGACAGGTTTCTACATTCCTTCTTTCTTTGGCACCAGAAAGACTCTTGATTAAAATCGTTTCCATATTTGTTCTGGAGAAACTGGGTCTATGAACCTCAGAAACACTTGCTCCTGGACTGGATGAATGAGATATGTTTGATTCATAGGTTGAGAAGGAATCTCCTTAAAGGAGAAATGTTCTCCCAACTGTCAGCTGTAATCTTTCTGAATGATTAATAGTACACACTTTTCTGAGGTTATGTGATGGCAATGAGGAAAATAAAGACCTAGGCTGTGGGAAAGATTTAATGGGTTGCCAGGATGGGAAGGGTGAACACTTAAAGGGACATGTATTCAGTTTGTCTCTTGGTCCTTGGCTCCCTCCTTCATTTTTCAGCCATTTCTTTTTGGAATTCTGTTTTCCTATACCTTTCTGAGACTGTTTGTTATATTTCTCATAAAAACGATCATGACTTAGAAGAAAAGGTCTGGCTAAACTTTTGGAAGGAGGGTTAAAAGTCTCCACTCCCCCCCTCGAATCAACTTCCATATTTCATCAAAATTTTTAAGACCCTCAGTGGAAGAGGGGCTAAACAATACCTCTCTGTTTAGAGAAGAATGGGAAACATCAGCTTTGAAGTAAATTTTGTGACTGTAACCAAGCAAACCATCTCATTACTGAAACAGTAGCAGCCGCTCTGGATACAGCATCAGCAGAGTCATAAGGACATTTCAAAGAGTGTTTGGTTATCTGAGAAACAGAAGCTATTAAAGAATTCACAGATGCTGTAATCTCTGAAGAAGACAGGTTAGCACTTAACATCCTCATATTTTCAAAACAAGTAAGCAAATAATTTGACATGTGAACCTGATGTAGAATTGTGAATGATTAAATAGAAAAAGAATATACTTTTTTCCCAAATCTCTCAAAAGCTTACCACAATGTGCTATGCAACAGATGATTTCATCAAAGAAATAGCTACATGGTCTGGTTTAGGTTTCAAAGATACCATAATTCTTGGTCTGATTGACCTTATGTAATTTATCAGACTTTTAAAAGCCAGGAGTTTGACTGTCACGCATGCTGCAGACTTGTCAAGAAAGCATCCACTAATGCTGTTAGGACAGCAGGATCAGCTGCAAGCCAAGGAAAATCCAGATGTGATAGGCCATAATATTTTGTCTGGGATACTGGAATTTCACTCTGTTTCCACAGAAATATTTTTTTTTCATTTTTGACTGTAGGTTCAAAAAATGATAACAATTCAGTTGGGATGTAAATAAAAACTTTCAGAATCAGATTGCATTTTCTGTGATATAGATACTGGGGACATATAATCCCAGTGTAGCTTTTGTCCTTTGGACTGGGAATCAGTATATAAAAGGAAGAAAATCTTTTTTTTTTCTTTTCAAACTTAGTGAGAAATCAAAATTCAAAGAATTAAAGGCTTGAAATAACTCCTTAACAAAAGCTAGTCAATTTTCCTTGCCACACAGTGTTTAACAGAAGAGGAAATATTTCCTTGCCACACAGTGTTCAACAGGAGAGCAAATATACCCAACTTTCTGTTTTCTTATTCTAAGACACCCCCTAGAAAAAGACTGATCCAAAGATGGTTCTGTTCCCCATGGATAACGCACCTTAGGTTGGCTTTATGATAAAGCATCATCCACTCCCTCCTCCAAGACCAACGAGAGTAGTTCTACTCATTTAAAGAGGAGAGTCCAGATAGCCACCAAGGATGTGCCTAACTTCCAGTCCTTAGTGGGTTCTGAAGCAGCAATGCCATTGGGATCAAGAGAAGATGATGAGTAGTCTGAGATACCTGATTTGGTCACAGCAGAGATGCTCATCAGTGGCTGAAGCAGTGTGGAAGCTGATTTAACTATGCAAAATTCCAGTGAAACTTTCTTTTCCATGTGACTAGGAGAGGGAAGAACCAAAGAGTATGACCCCTGCTCCATGTTCCAGTCAAGAAAAGAGTATGATCCATGGACAGAACACCCTTGAATGGTCAGTGAACCACCGACAGGAAAATTATAGTTTTGAGGTAAGGGTTTTATTTAACACAGGTCTAAGCCCTATCTTTAATTTTCCACAAAATATATTTACATCTTGCACAAAAAGGTGATTTGGAAACAGTTTTCCCTAAAACGATGTACTTTACAAGAAATTAACTTTTGTGAAATAATTTTTCAGTGATAACCAATAAGATACAATTCCTAGCTTAAATATAAACTATTCTTCAGATTCTTCAGAAAAAGTAAACTTTTTCTAAGAAAATTAGGTAGAGTGGGTTTTCCCCAGAAAGGTACTTATCTGTCGAGCCTTGGTAAAATGCTATCCGAATGTCAATTACTCAAAGCCCACATGGAGGCACACTTTGATGCAAGAACACTGTGAAGGTTTGGTGCCCTAGCTACTGACATTATACAGTTCTCACTGTGCCCCTCAGCAGTTAGGGCATGTAGAAGCTGCCCTAAAGCTTTGGATGCTATCCAGTTGTCATATATTGGGAAGGATATAACCCATATAGCTTAGGCTACTACAACAGTGATTTAATAATGGACATCTATGGCTTTCCAAGTTTGTGGAGAGCTACGAATTAGGAATCATTGTCAAATCCCCCTCTGGCAGAGAAGCCTTCTAAAAAGAACTTACACTTATAAATGCCTGGTGTGTTGAAAATAGGCAGATGCCAATTTTGGCAGACAGCCATCCCACAGTATACAGCACTGACAATTACCCACTTCAAAATGAAAATGCAGTTAGAGACCTGGGAACCGAGGCTAATAGTTCCTTCTCCCTTGATTTCCATGTAGCAACAGTTGTAAGAAAATCCATATAAACCGCTGATCGCCAAGGAAGTACCATCCAGATCTAAAGATTTACTGTCTCCTTGTGTTCAATATTGATCATCAGACCAATTATAGAATGCAGCACCCCCTTTGGAATGTACCTTAAGTGACATATCTAAAGAGTTGGAAAGGCCTTGTGGCATACCTCTCAACCTCAACACAAAAAACCTCGAAAGAGCCTAAAATAAGGGGACAAAGTACCAAAATAGGGACAGATTTTAAATATTGCTCTTATAAACATAGTTGATAGAATAACAAGATTTGTGTTAGCATGCATTTTCTGAAGGATACGAATTCGGAAACTCAAACATATGTCAAATGTATATTACTATTTAAAGATTGCAATTCTCGATTATTTGTCAGAAAACTACAATTTTATGAGTAACAGACCGAAAATATAAAGCAAAATTCTGGATATGCTGCAAAAATCTGGAAAGTTGAGTGATATGCCATGCAGGTTCCTAACAAAGAAGACCAAGGCTTAAAATCCTTAACTCATTAATACCTATGTGGTGGAGAATGGCATATCTCTAGCAACCCACACATCTTGCATTTACAGCAATTTTTGAAAAAATAAACATAAAAAGCATATGATTAACAGATATAAATAGTTTATGAACAGTAAAAGTTAATACAATTAGCAATGTTATCAGTAAGAAGTATTTTTATGGTGATAAAAGTCAGTGGATTCATAGTCTTTTCCATAAATACTTTAGTATATATATTACAATGCATACAAGCTCCAAATTATATTTTTTCCAAATGTTCACAAACAAATTTTCATAACTTGAAAACTGTACAACCTGGACATATATTGTTAGAACATAGATATTAACCAGCCATAAGCTTTCACATGATAACAAGACATTCCTCTATAAGTTCCAATATACTGAAATATTTACATAAACAAGAAAACATATGCTCATTTATATAATTAGCAAAACAAATAATACTGGATATCTCTGAAGATGTGTAACAGAGCACAAATATCAAATATAGTTTTCTTCAACAACATTAAAGGTTTCACTTAATGTTATGCAGCAGTTCACAAGTCGCTTGTTTTTTAAAGTATTAAGTACATATGGGGATATCACTTGTTTCACACCATACACCTCAATAAAATGTACATCTCAGTTATGAAAATATGAACATAAATATGAATAAGTGGCAAATATTAATTTCTCCTCTGTAAGACATACTACACTAACAATATTAGTGTCATTTTGTTAACAAGTCCTCCCCCTTTCTATAACTGCCTATTATTACCTGGTAAGTCACTTAGATACTGAAGCAAGACCCCAAAAAGCTTTAGATGCCATAAGGAGGTATGGATGTAAACTGGAAGTATACAAAAAGGTATTTTAGGCTTGAATGAAATAAACTACCACAAAACACAGGAAGCACTGTCCCTGTTTTCTGTGTCTTATTTGGTCCTCAGAGGAGGCCTTTGCCTTGTCTTTCAAGCAATCATGGACCCAGTAGTTTGGGATTTCTTGTACCTTCATAAATCAAACAGTCCCACAAATACTAGAACAAGGGATTTAAACTTAATTCAGTAGATCAATAAAACAAGGTATCATTTTAACCTCTGGGATAGACTCTCCTTGCAGATATCATCATGTGATACACTATATTAATTCAAAAGGAAACTAGACAATTGCATGATTATTCATGAATTCACTTGGACTTGAAATGGTCTAGCTTTCCTTGAGAAGGGGGTACAACCTGGGGGGGGGGGTGGCAAGGTGTAATTGTCTCAAGAATCAATCAGTCTTGAACTTCCTGTGATTCATGTGACAATAAAATTATACAACTGCTGTGTGCCAATCCAATGAGTGGGGAAAAAGGAATTAAAAAAAGAGAAGATGGGTGAGTGGATAATGTTTGGGGTACTGTTTAGTATGATACATTAAATACCTTCTACTGTAGACAATAGGGAGCTTTGTTTCTGACTCATGGCATTGTCCCTCATCATACAACTCATTCACTAAACCTGCAGTATAACAAAGCTCACTATTCACAGACCAGACCCATATAAATTTTATATATATATATATATATATATATATATATATATATATATATATATATATATATGTGTGTGTGTGTGTGTGTGTAGCAAGGTGGGAGGGGTCCCTTATTAACATTGTTAATTTACTCTTAAAAGCTTCATATTTATCTTCTCTTGTTCAGCGGATGAATGTTTGTGAAATTGGACAAAGTATTTTCCCTTAATTTAGACAGCTTTGGAATCAAGTAGTGTGTGTAACACATATAGTGTCAGAATGTTTGTGACTGTGTGTGTGTGTGTGTGTGTGTGTGTGTGTGTGTGTGTGTGTGTGTGTGTGTGTGTGTGTGTGTGTGTGTGTGTGTGTGTGTGTGTGTGTGTGTGTGTGTGTGTGCATGTGTTTAAACCTCCACAACAGCTGCATAACAGATGCATAAAATGAATAAACAAATTAATATTTAATAAGGAAATGTTGACATATATTCTTCTTCGTCTAAATTCACTGACAGGAAATGCTTCAAAAGGACAAATTGAACCAGAAATTATTTCTATTACTGGTCCTACAGCAAGACAACTGCATCTTTCCCTACTGTGGCTAGTGCTGTTATTCAAAGTGCTTGCTTTCAACTGGGCCTTAGAAGGAGTCATGAATTATTAAGTAATTTAAGCTAATTCAATATTGTGCTGCAATTTTCCTACCCTTCTTACACACACACACACACACACACACACACACACACATATACACACACACACACACACACACACACACACACACACACACACACACACACACACACACACACACAGACACGCACACACATAAAACACATCAGAAAAATGACACAACCTATAAAGTACTGACTATAAATACAGATTTGTTGACAGTGGAAAAGCATCTGCATGATATCATCCTTTTATTATACATACATTTCTGTTTACAGCGAAATACGCAATGTATTTCCATGTTGTCATAAAAGTGCTTGGTATTTTGGTTATGTACATACTGTAAGAACATTTTAATAGATAAAGAGAATGGAACAATTAACCAGGGGAACAAAACAGAACAAGAAGCACATATCTTGGTAGAAGTAAACCGCTCACATGCATTGGTGGAGTACATACAAGAGAATATTATAATCCTTATATAAAACAGAATATTGTAATCCTATTAATGTAATTGTATCTATTTATGAATAAAGTCTGAATGGGTATACAAGATGCATTTTCAGTGGATGCCTAAGGAGAAAAGCTTTGCATAGCAAGGTTAAGTATTACAATAAGAGAGAAATAATAATAGAATTGAATAGGATAGAATAAAGAAATAATACAAAATTATAATTATAATAAATTATAATTATAATCTAGATTATACATAACAATAATATAACAGTCATATAACTTAATGAACAGTGAAGAATGTCATAATGTTAGTTCAGTGTTAGTATCAACTATTAAGTTATACTAACCATAACATTGCTGGACTCTAATCAAGACCTGTAAGATGCTGATCTGTATATTATTAGATGAGCAGATTCCAAGAATAGAAAAGTTATATCACCTTCAGAGATTACTATTCAGGCCATAAACTGAGAACTGTATTCATTTCTGGTGGTCAAGCATATGGATATCAAGTTAGTTGAGAAGGCAGAAAGAAAGGGAATCAAGGACATGGAGGTACAACGAAAGATTATGGTAATTATGTCTATTCCCACTTACAGGTGAGAAAGGGGTGTATATAATATTGGTTCATACAACTGTTAAGTGAATGACAGACAAGGGAAAAGAGAGAATATAATTAAAGGTACAAAGTTTAACTTGCTCAGTACAAAGTAGTTTTTAATGGATAAAGTAGTCAATAAAAAGAGCAGACTACATAAGCAGATAGTGGACTGTTATGACCACAGAGTTCTTCAAGAAGGTCTGTGGAAGAACAGATGAAACACACTCTACACAAATATGGCATATTAGACAGGTAACAAGCCTTTTTGGCCTTCCCAATGTTAGAGTATAATATCATATAACATATAACATAGGTGTGACAATAGGAGGTAAGGGTCTATATTAGTTTGTTGCATTCCCATTGCAACGAACACCAGATCATCAACCCTAACTCAGAGAAAATTGTTTCAGAGATTGGCTAAATTTACAGAGAGCAAATAAATACTTGCCCTACAGCATAACTTTGCCCTTTACTCCACTGTAGTGCAATCTCGGAGTTGGTGTATATAGTTGGGAGATGGGGAGGTGCATCCCTCTTGGGTGGGTTTGATTTCTGTGCTTGTCGGTCCATTGTGCTGTAGGGCCTTCAGTAAATTCTGCAAATCACTGAAATGATTTTTGCTGAATTAGGGTAGATGATCACGTGTTTGCTGCAATGGGATTGTGATGAACTAATACAGACCTGGAGGTACTGCCAGCAATGCCAGGAGAAGTAGGTTAATGGATGTGTGATATGTGTCAGTACAGCTAGCTGTAATTTTGTAAATAATTATATGTCATTTGTATATCAAACTGATTTGTATAGATGCTTGTGCTGAAAATGTAACTGTGAGGCTTGCTCGTGTTAAAATTTATCAACAGTGTGCCCTGCTGGAAGGAAAATAAATATATATCTATTATTGTGACTGTTTGAATGTACATGTTTTAACACAGAATAATGGAACAGAAGAGTTTAATCTTAGTCCTGTTAACTTTTAAAAATATAACCAATTAAATTACTGGGTCTAGGCCATAAAGATGGTATCTTTCAGTTCTCAATACAGTCAGAGACACAAGGTTTGTACTAGGAAGCTTTCAGTATTGTCTTGGAAGTGCTTTATTGTTTTATGACTTCCAACAGCTGCACAGATCTAAGCTAAAGCTCTTGTGTGTGCATTTGTTTACATGTAGGTGTTAAATCCTGTCAGTTTCTAGTGTTGGTAATAGTATGGCAAACAGAGTCAGATGACCAGATGTGATGTCATATTGTAATCAACTCTGAAATAATATCTAGATATTACAAAAAATAATCTCTGAGTGATTTAGCATTCTGCATTATGTCTTGGACTTGACTAGGAAGGCTCACACCCACATCATTTTGCATTGTTCTATTCAGTAAGTAGGGACAGTAATTCTTTTAGTCAGTCAGGAATAGATAGTGAGACAAGCCAAATACTGTTTTTCTACAACAATGTGAAACTTTCCATCTGTTATTTTTAATACTTTCTGTGACAAACTCTGGTGTTTAGTGTAAATAAATGTTTAGTATTTTCTTGTTCTTGTCCTTTTGAAAAATATTTAGGTTTGAGAGTATTTGTGTATATTTATTTGGTAATAACTGTGGCAACTCCTGAAAGCCTGGCTGTTTGGTCAACACTATTATTTGTATTAATATTAATTCCACTCAATATAATTGGGTACCCTTGCAAGACCTTAGGTAGCTGGCTTTTTAGTGCTTGGTGGCGGTAATAACTACCTTATAGTCTAGGCAGAAGGAGTTATAGCTAGCAAACTGGTACTAGCCTTTTCCAGGTAGTAGGTGTGTGTGTGTGTGTGTGTGTGTGTGTGTGTGTGTGTGTGTGTGTGTGTGTGTGTGTGTGTGTGTGTGTGTGTGTGTGTGTGTGTGCCAGCTACTTGCAGCAGGGACACAAAGCACTGTTTTCACAGAGAAAGTATGGAGGACTTGGGTTGGGCACTCAGCTGAGGACTTAACTCTACAGCTGTACCAATGGGAGACTTACTGGGGAACTGGAGGGAGAGATATATAGAAACCCAGACCCAGGGCTGAGTGTATTGTCTCTATGCTCTTATGGGAAATTGTGTTGATGCAGGGAGGTCTGCATCTGGAAATACTGAGTGTATCCATTTGTATTCCAAGTTAACGTACCTCTCCAGTGTCAGTGGTAAGAATTCAGGTTCCTTGGTTACTGGCCCAGAGTGGGGACATCACAATAAAAAGGATACATTTTTAAATGCTTTCCATCAGGAGAAAATAACTAGTAATATATTTGCTGATTTTTAACAAACACAATTCTTTTTTCACCAAACCATCTAGGTAAAGTGAAATGCAACAAGAATTTTAATGGATGAACAATATAGACTAGATGTCAGTGGTTCAGACCCACATACAGGAAAGCAGATGAAAATGTTGTGCACTCTTGGGAAATAGGAAGATGGCAAGAGGAAATGATGGCATCTTGCAAAGATATGGATGGATGAATTGTTGGACAGAAAACCCGAGACAGTCCAGTATAACTGTTGAAGAAGGTAGGAAGTCCTTTTACCAAATTTATCGGGCATTCTGCTCTGTTTGTCAATTAGTAAAGGATGTGTGGTTATGGGTATCAAGCACTGTACTGAAGTGATCTAGCTTCCTAGAGGAAGAAGAAGGGAGTCGGGGTGCAGAGAGATGTCCTCAAAGACATCATCCAGAACTATGTGCACAGGTGGCATGGCTAATGGTCTGGGAAATGGCAGGCTCAGAAGCTGTCTGTAATGGATCTGGCCCTGAGAAAATTCTTTGCTTTGCAAACCAAATGCATCCTACATCTTGTGCAGAGTTTCCCCAAAGGATAAGTCCTCTGGAGGGGAAGAGTAAAAGGAAAGGGTATCATCTAAATCCGAGTCAGGAAAATACTAAGGAGGAAGGGAGGTCTTCTGCATAAGATAATTCTTCTTAATTTTCAGATTCTGAGGAGTTTGAGTTCTCATGGGGAGAGACATATCTCCTTTTATCAGGAGAAGCTCCTGTGTCAGACAGGTGGCTGACTGGGCCCCCCTGGACTTCAGAAAGCCCATGAATTTCTAAGCCAGCTTAACCCAGTCATGTGTACCAGCCTGTGTATTAGAGGCTGAGGACTGAGACAAGTGTGGGCTGGGGCATGATAATTGGCCTCTTGGATTTGATTGTCCTGAGGTTTGCAATTAAACCCTCAGGATGTGGGTGGGCAGCCACAATCTCTATCCAGTTCCTGGGATTTCCTCATGTATGACCACAAAGGGAATACTACCCTCTCTCTCTCGGTCACCAATATTTGGGCATTGGAAGCAGAGTCCTGCAAAGTGGTTTCAGATATGCCTGACATAAGTGTGGTACTCATTACTGTTTTGTGGCCTCCCACCATGGCAGCATCCTGTTGGGTCATGCCAGATGACTCAGGCCTACTGGCAGTCAGACTAGGGGGCTGCAAACACCGTATCTGTGTTATCAATGTAAGATGTGGTGAATGTGGAAGGCTCTCAATTGTCCTTCACATCCTTCTCCTTTGGTTTCTTATCTTGTTTCTTAGGTAGACATCTATCTGAAACAAGGCAAGTAATGAGGTGGGTGCTATTAGGTATAAAGACTCCAGCTGGGTTGCATGGACTTCAGCCCTATGTTAAAAGGTTTTGAAGTGAAATCTAGCACAATTATGATAACCAGAAATGTTGTGCTGAGGCCTCAAGCAAAACAAACAATAACAGTGGAACTACTTAAGTAGGATTTCTTTCCTACACTTTAAGCAGTTATTAACCTTTTTAAACATTAAACAGAATTAAACTTCCCTAACCGGGTACTAATTTGAGCATAAATTGGAGATAACTCTGGAAAGCAAGTAGACCAATGGACTGTGAGCATTAGAAACAAGTAGACCGATGGACTATGAGCATTAGAAACACAGAGCAGTGCACTGAACTGCATGGCTAGAAAGAAAAAAAAAAATAGCACCAACAGATGCCCATTTTATACTTTGATGTCTGAACTTGAGTCTTTGGATACCTGCTGGCTGGGAATTTATTTATTTATTTATTTATACTTTGTTAAGCAGGCTAGCTCCACTAGGCTAGTAGACTCTTTTCAATGGAGACCTGTAGTGGTTTTTATATTACCATTGGAAATTTGGCCAGAGCATTGGGGAACTTCCCCTACTGTTGTTTTGAATGCACACATTCTGTTCTTAGAACAGTTGTGGCTGGCAGGATGGTGTGTGATGAAGTAAAGATGGCAGCAGACACAACGGTGAATGCCACTGCTCGAGTGTAGCTATGACACTGTGGAGGATTTGGAAGCCATTTTTCAAAAAAATTTGTATGCAGAAATGGAAAAAGAAGAATTACCAAGTGAAGGTTGTGTGATTACAAACCCTTTAATCAGGAGGATTGCAGGATGATTTTCTGAAGGAGATGGTGATGTAGAGTGAGACAGAGAATGAAGGAGACACTTTTTGTGGGGACATTATGGATAGAATTCAAAAAGAAGTGGAATTCATTTTGAAGGGAGAAAGTGAAATGGAAAAATATATGCAGATATAGTGAAAGAGGGTACAAAGGAAGTAACAGAAAAGAAAAAGATGAAAGATACTACAAAGTGAAAGTATGTGGTAAGGATTCAAAATGAAAAAAAAAGAATTGGACAGGTATGAAATTTGAGACAACTTAATGGTTCCTTTGGGTGTAAAAGCTCAAGAGGTAAGAGCAATTTATTCTTATAAACAAAGAGACATTCTGTGACATGTTATTTGATACTGTTTATTCAATGGAAAATATTCTGGGGTATATGAAAAGAAGAACAGTAATCCTTGGAACTTATATGTAATAAAAGCATTTAACAGGGAGACAAAGAAAATCCATGTACAATTTCAAACAGAAGTAGAAACAGAGAGTCTGAAAAGATATTTAAAGCACTCACGTAAAGTTTATGATAAAAGGGGTTTATGAACTGGTCGATGGGACTGTAATATTGTGTTAAAGATAGAAAAAGATAAGATTATACATATTCCAAGTATGATAAAAGTTGAAGGAAAAAGGGTGTGGTACAATATTGAGGGCAACTGAAAACATTTTTTTTTGTGGAAAAGAAGGTCATCTAATAAATGACTATGATAAAAACAAATGCTATGTACGTAGGGAATTTGGTTATGACATATGAAAATGTGAAAGTACAGTTTTGTACCTACCATAAATGTAGATGTTCGAGTGCTCATACAGCTGCAGTCATAACAGATGGGTTATCCTGCCGTCAGGCGGGTCCTCGATCGGCCGAATTCCAAAGTCTAGGTCCGGCATCGGTTGTCATCGCTTCTTCCTTGACGTCAGTGTGGCAGGGGTATAAAAGAGCCAGCCGACGCCATCTTCTTCAGTTTTTCTTGCCCCAGATGTCAGGTGCCCCCAGAAGGAAGGCAAAACATAAACTTAGGTAATCGTGCAATATAGAATAATCATAAAACAGTAGTTGCAAGCAAATACACCATAAAAGAATACCCCAAAAAGGTTGCATGAGAAGGTGTTTGTCATAAGGCCTGTCCTAAGAGGGTATGGGGGGGGGGACCTGGACTGCAGCTGTATGAGCACTCGAACATCTACATTTATGTTAGGTACAAAACTGTACTATGTTCATCGTGCATACAGCTGCAGTCATAACAGATGGGTAGAATCCCAAAGCTAAGTAGGGGTGGCAGGCACTAGGTGGAACTAGGAGGAGCAAGAATGCCCTGCAAGACAGCTGTGGCAAATCCCGCTCTAGATTTTGAGTAAAGTGGAAGGTGATAGTGTTTGGAGAAAGTGTGCACTGAACTCCAAGTGGCTGCTTCCAAAATTTCCTTGGTAGGAACCCCCCTGAGGAAAGCTGCAGAGGTAGCTGTGGCCCTTGTGGAGTGGGACCTGATGCTTGAAGGCACAGCTTTTCCATGAAATGAGTAACAAAAGCGTATGCAGTGGGCTATCCATTTTGAGATTGTCTGTTTGGAGATAGCCTTTCCTTGAGCACCTGTAGCATAGGACACAAAGAGTTGCTCGGATTTCCTGAATGGCTTTGTCCTGTCCAAATAATAACGTACTTGTCTGTGAATGTCCAAGGAATGCAGTAGTCTTTCCCCTTTGTTTTGTGGGTTAGGGTAAAAGGTAGGTAAGTGGATAGTCTGATTCAAGGCTACACTGGATACTACCTTTGGCATAAAGGTAGGGTTGGTTTGTAAGGAAACTCTGTCCTGATGGAAAATGATGAAAGGTTGCACAGCCATGAGGGCCTGTAGTTCCGAAACCCTGCATGCTGAGGGGATAGCCAGAAGGAAGGCTGTTTTCCATGACAAGTATTGTAGTTCTGTTGAAGCAGCTGGCTCTAATGGAGGAATGGTCAGTTTTTCCAATATGAAGTTGAGGTCCCAAGCAGGGACTGGTGGTTTCCTTGGGGGTTTTATATTCTTAGCCCCTCTGAGGAACTGTCTTAAGAGAGGATGAGAGAATAAAGGAGGATCTGTGTTGCAATGTGCAGAAATGGCTGAAGCATGGATTTTGATGGAGGAGAAGGAAAGTCCACTGTTTAACATCTCAGCTAGGTACTGTAATATTTGAGGTATATTTATTACCCAAGGATTCTGGCCCTTTTTCTGACTCCAGGCACAAAATTGCTTCCATTTGGTGGAGTAGGCTTTTCTAGTACAAGGTATTCTGGCCTCCAAGATGGCATCCTGCACCTCCTTGGAGAGGAGGGTCTGTTGTGAAATCAAGGGATTCTCCATGCAGCTAGATTTAGGGCTTTGAGCTGGCTGTGAATAGTTTTGAAGTTGTGCTGGGACAACAGAAGAGGCACTAGATGTAGGATCCATGGTGCAGAATGCGTCAGGCTCTTCAGGAGTGGATACCAGTGTTGTCTTGGCCAGTCTGGAGCAATGAGAATCATTTTCGGCCTCTCTGCTCTGGCTTTTAGTAGAACTTTGGGCAGCAGAAAGAGAGGCAGAAAGGCATAGACTGTCAATGTTGTCCAATTGAAGGAAAGTGCGTCCACTTTCCAGGCCTGTGGATGATAGGTCCTTGTGCAAAATTTTTCCAGTTGGTAATTTCTGTGGGTAGCAAAGAGATCTATGTCTGGCTGTCCCCATGCCTGAGTTATCTTTGTGAAAACTTGAGGATGCAACTTCCATTCGTGTGGATCTGTCATATTTCTGCTTAGGCTGTCTGCCAGTGTGTTTTCCTTCCCTGGCAGGAATTGTGCCTGAAGTTGGATTTGCAATTCCAGAGCTGTGTTCCAAAGGGTCATTGCTAGTCTGCACAGGGGGTATGAATGAGTTCCCCCCTGTTTGTTTATGTACCACATCACTGTGGTGTTGTCTGTCCTTATCAATAGCTGGCCTGGATGCAGAAGGTATTTGAAGGCCATAATAGCATTTTGCACTGCTAGCATTTCCTTTTGGTTGATGTGTAGGTGCTTCTCTTTTTGGGACCATTTTCCCTGAATGCACTGATCTTTCATGTGTGCCCCCCAGGCGTAGTCTGAGGCATCTGTTGTGATGATTTGATTTTCTTGAGGTATGCAGAAAGGGAGACCTTTGTTTCTTTGGCATGCTTGAGCCCACCACCGAAATTCCTTTTGAAGACATGGAATGAGTGGTATAATTGTTTCCAAACTGTGGCTGTGTTGAGACCATACGTTTTTTAGGTACCATTGAAGTTTCCTCATATGCAGCTTTGCACATGGGACCAGCAGGATGCAAGATGCCATGAATCCCAGAGCCTGCAGGACTTTCCTTGCAGTCAGCCTGGTGAAGGTTGCCATTTTGCTGAAGTATTGAGATAGTTGCCCTTGTTTGTCTGGCGTGAGGTAAGCCATCTGGGTGTTTGTATTCAAGCTGGCACCCAGGAAAATTATTGTTTGAGAGGGTATTAGTTTTGATTTCTATTTGTTGACTGTGTATCCCAGAAAGTTATACAGTCTTATTACAAATGCAAGGTGTTTCAGAAGTATGTCCTTGCTGTCCGCTTGGATCAGGCAGTCGTCCGGATATGGGTAGATTTGTATTCCTTGTAGTCTGCAGAAGGCGATTACTGATGCCAGGCATTTCGTAAACACTCTGGGCGCAGTAGATAAGCCAAAGGGCAATGCAGAGAACTGATAATGGGTTGAACCTACAAGAAATCTGAGGTATCTTCTGCAATCTTGTCTGATAGGGACATGCAGGTATGCCTCCTTGAGGTCCAATGTTACCAGCCAAGACTCCTTGCCCAGCATGGGAAGAAGCTGCTGTAATGTGAGCATCTTGAATTTTGGTACCTGTAAATATGTGTTTAGGATGGATAGATCTAAAATAGGTCTCCAATCTTTGTCCTTCCTTGGTACCAGGCATAGTCTGGAATAAAACCCTTGACCTTGTTCTTTCGCAGGCACCTCTTGAATAGCTTTCATGTCCATGACAGCTGAAATTTGTTTTTGTGCATCTGCTCTTTGATTTTGTGGCAGGTTTGGCATGCCTCTCATTTTTGGAAGGGTGTGAAAGTGGAATCTGTAGCCTCTGTCTATAATGTCCAGGATCCATTTGTCTTTTGTGACAATATGCCAATTTTTTGAGAATAATGCTAGTTTTCTGCCTAAAGGTGCTGCCATTAAAGCTTTGCTTGGCAGGCAAAGGGGAAAGTCATTGTGTCTGCTTTCTGAATGACTGTGATCTATCTTCTCCACCTCTTGGGGTTGGTGCTTGCAATTGCCTGGCTCTGAATGATCCTTGAGATTGCCCTCTACCTCTCGGGCACCTGTATCTGCCTCTTTGAGGTCTGTCCGTGGCTGGAAAGGAACAATTTTTTGAAGGCCAGTTTCTGCTGAAACGTGGAGGTTGTACCTGCAGGAAATCTTTCACTGTTTGCATTGATCTCACCTTTTCCTCCATTTTCTTTAGCACCTCCTCAGCTTTAACACCAAACAATGCATCTTTTTGAAGAGGTGCATCTAGTAATTTAGCTTTGACATGATCTGGTAAGGCTTGTTCTTTGAGCCAAGCATGTCTACGTATGACAGACCCTGTAACAGCAGCTCTACATGAGGCCTCTAAAGCATCAAAACCACACTGCAAGGTATGTTTACCCACTTGCTCTGCACTATGCAACAAATCCTGCAACTCTTTTAAATCTGGTTTCTCAGGTTGTGTCATTTTGCTTTTCAATTCGGATAATAAAAACTGTTGATACTTTAACATATGGAACTGACAGTTTAATGCCCTCATGGTTAAAGTGGCTGAGGTATACACCTTTTCCCCCCACCTTTCTAAAGCTCTGGAATCTCTCTCTGAAGGTAATGGGTTTTTAGCAGTAGAGGCCTTAATTCTCTTGGGACCCTGTGAAATAGTTTCTGGGTCAGCAGTATGGCTTTTGTATAGGAACTGGTGTGAATCAGGAACCCGGTAATACCTGTCAGGTTTAACAGGAGCCGGAGGTAAAGAATCTGGGTTGAGGCTGGCTTCTGTGTACACATCATCTAATATATCTAAGACAGGAGGGATAGCCAGAGGCCTATGCTGGGGGAGCAAGAGAAAATCCATGAGCCTTTTCTTGGAATCTGAGTAATCTTGGCCTTCCCAGTGAAAGTGTTCCCTCAGAGTATGTAGATTTTCCCCAAAAGAGTAGTCCTCAGGGGGGGAGACTGAGGGAATAGACTCCTCTGCATCAGAGTCTTCAAAACGAGAATATGTATATTCCTGGTCCTCAGAATGTTCAGAGGTAATAGAGGCTTGATTTGAGGAAGGGTAGTCTTCCTCTAATCTGGGCCTTTTGTCCGAGGGGGGGGTTGAGAACCCCTGATAAGAGTAATCAAATCCTCAGCCATTTTGAGCATCTGTTTTTTTAGGCATGGGACCTTGAGAAGGGGTCTGTGGTCCTTGTTTTTTTAGTTTTCATGGCTGCTTTAGATTTTGTGAAAGCCTTAATAGAAAGGGAGGAAGGCTTGAAGACACCTTGAGAAATGGCAGGCCTGTCTAAACTCTGTGTTTCCCCACCAAAAGTGGCGTCGGTATCTGCAGTCGGAGTGGGGGCCGAGGATCCTGCGACCTTGGGCACAGAAGACACCGGTAAAGAAGTGTCATCGGTAGTCAGGGGCTGCGTAGGTGCCTCGCTGAGAACCGGAGAACCGGTAGTCGGCCTTAGCGTGGTGTCAATAGAAGTCACGGACCTCGTATGTCGGTCCTTATCCTTGCGTCTTTTACCCAAAACTGGAGTCGGAGTATCCGACGACATAATATAATTAAATTTTTTACCAAAATAGTGATGGGCGAACTCCGCCCGACGATTAATAGTGCGTTTGTTGAATCTAGCACAAAAACGGCAGGCCAAGACATCGTGGTCTGGGCCTAAGCAAGGAATACAGAAAGAGTGGAAATCCTTATGCGGTATTTGCTTCCCACATGAAATGCAATTATTAACTTTGTCTGAAATCGGTCTGAGGCAAGAAAAGTTTCCCCAACGGGGTACTTAGCTTTCGAGAAGACTTCGGCTGAAATATTTTCGTAAATCTCAGGAGCTGGCCGACCGGCACTTGCGAACTGCTTCTGCTTCAGGCACCGCACGGCAAGAAAGACTGAAGAAGGTGGCGTCAGCTGGCTCTTTTATACCCCTGCCGCACTGACGTCAGGGAAGAAGCGACGACAACCGACGCTGGACCTAGACTTTGGAATTCGGCCGACCGAGGACCCGCCTGACGGCAGGATAACCCATCTGTTATGACTGCAGCTGTATGCACGATGAACATCTGAAATGTTATAAATGTAAGAACATTGGGCATTTATGGATGCATTATAAAACTGAAACTAATAATAAGGAAAGCGAGCTAAAGAGAAGAAAATGAACAAAGAAAGGAAGCATTAGAAGTGATGAAGTAGAAGATAATTTGGATAAAAAAGATAAAGAAAGAGAAAAAGAGGAAACAGAGGATGGTTCCAAAATAAGTGATGAAAAAGATATAAAGTGGAAAGTAGTAAAAGGAAAAAAATCTATTGGTAAAAGATAGGAAAATAAAATGTAAAGGTTTAAGAATGAAAGAAAAAAAAAGAAAGGGAATGGATAAGAAATAAAGCAAGTCACATTTACTAAAAAAAGAAGAAATGCATAAATTCTATAAACTTTAGAATAAGGCACTGTAATTTAGAGTATTTTCAGTAAACAAGAATAGTATTAAGGATACAATGAGAAGGATAGGGTTCAGGAATGGTGGAATAAATGTGATTTAGATGTGATTAGAATATACAAGATTTTATAGAAGATACAAGATTCTTAGCAAGTGAAGAAAGATTACAAACAGAAAATTATGGGGAGGGGAATAATTTGGACTTTGAGAAATGATCTGTGTTCTGAAATAGCTGTATTTTGCAGGGATTCAGTGAAAATATTTGATATCACATTAGGAAAATGGGAAGGTTAACTATTGTGGAATTAAAAATGGAAAGAACAAGTAATATACCATCATATGCTTATGCTACTTGTCAATGGCCTCAGTCTCACTAAATTTGCAGATAATTGCAAATTAGAAGCAGTCATAGAATCCCCGACTAAAAAAAATGTTCTCCAGGAAGGACTAGCACAGATAAATAACTGGTGGCAAAGCTATGGAATAAAACTAAATGCCAAGAAGTGCATACTAGTATACTTCAGGAAGTAATCTACCCCTGGTAATTATCATATTGACAACACACCATTAAGAGCTAATCCAGCAAACAGGACTTGGGGACACACATAGACAGCAATCTAGCCTTTGACATTCACATGTCTACAACAGTGAAAAAATCATTCTATGTTGTACAACTTTAACACAAAGGTATGGCATCTAGGTCTAAGGAAGTCATTATTCCTCTGTATTCAACATTCATCAGACCTATCATTGAGTGCAATGCACCTTTTGGTATTTACCTAACCAGGTACATCCAACAAGTGGAATGTCCACAGAGGTTCTTCAATAAAAGAATACAACGGTTAAGTAACATGTCCTGTCCAGATCTTTTCAAGACCATATGCCTGTATTCTGTCTTCTACAAGTTGCTGAAGGGAGATCTACACCTGGCATGCAAGGCATTGTCAGACCCCACCTTGATGGACTTCCTGCATATCCATAAAACAAAAACAAACAGCACTAGAATTACCAGATCAAAAGATTTAAATATTGCCTGTGATATAAATAGGACCTGCTGGAGAGACAGGTATGTGTCCCAGAGACTACCCCTTTTGTGGAACAGGCTTTCTATCCATGTGAAGCGGAGTTCCTCCCTAACCCAATTAAAATGTAACTTGGACAACTGGATGGGGAGCAGGAAATTCAGCCCTGATTTGGCACCTATGTCTCATGGACACAGGTAGCCTGTAAATCTTTCAAGCCCCTGCTTACCCTTATCAAGGGTTCTAGAACTTGTCAGAGATTTGGGATGCGTGGTTAGGCTTAAAAAGGCCTTTGTGATCATCAGCCTAGTAAATACATATGAACCTACGAAGGGAGAATGTATTTCAGGAGATTTTAAACTATGTAGTGATAAATAAGAATATTATATAGAAAGGAGATTTCAACTGTGATTTAAGAGGTAATTGCAAAAATAAAGGAACTGATGTAAGATTAAGTATTAGGACAAATGAATATAGACTCTGCAGCAGGATCAGATGGATTTGGATATAAAGTGTATAAAAAATTAGGAAAATGGAAAAATAATAGGTTTTAAAGATTTTGAATGAATGGCTAAATTAAGAATTTATGTATAAAGAATTATTTAGCTGTATACTTAAATTTATTTGGAAGAAAGAAAACAAAAACAATTAAAAAATGGAGACTGATAGTACTGAATAACATTGATTATAAGATTTTTATGGAAATAATACAGAAGAGATTTGAAGCTAAGATGGAATATATTATGGAGAACAGTATAGACAGCATAAAGGGGAAGGGTTGTCAAGAATTACTAATAGTCAGTGAGACTTTAGATGATATTATAAATAGAAGTGAAGAAAATAAACTTATGATAGGGCAACTTAATTAGGCATTTGATAGAACAGGACATGAAGTTTATAGGAAATAATGAAAGAATTTATTATAAGTGAGAAAATTAGGAAATTATGTATGTCCACCTATAGCAATAATAAACTGCAAGTTATAGCAAGTGGCTGGTTAAGTAAAGAAATACATATGAGGAGAGGGGTAATACAGGGATGTCCATTGAGATAAATAATTTTTGCTTTGGTTATAAAGTGATACTATGTGAAATTAATTTTGAAATGAAGGAGGCTGGATACATAAAGCCTGAAGAGCTAAGAATTCTAGTTTTGTAAAACTACACAAATGATATTATAATAATAGCAAAAATATATATATATAAAAAGATAAAATAAGTAATATTTTGTATAAATGACTAGAAGGAATAGGTATGACTTTAAATAAAGAGAAAAGAAAAGGATTGTGTGATATTTACAATGAATGAAATTTCCATGTTAGGTATAAAATTTGGGAATAAGAATGTATGTAGAACTCAATGGTAGAAATAATGGAAGAGTTAAAGGAAATGTGTCCTTTCTGGAAAACATATTGGTTATCGTTTAGAAAAAAAAAGGGTTTATCTGATAAATTCAGCACTAATGGGGAAAATGTTGTTAACAATATATGAAAAAAGAATTATTACAGATATTGTTTTCATTCATATGGGTTCCAGATTGAATCCAGTAAAAGGAGGAAATTTGTACATAAATAGGAAGGAGGTTTAGGGTTAATAAACCCAGTTGTATATGCTGCCTCAATAAATGTATATAAAGCATTAAAATGAATAAATTAAAAATATCCAAGATTAGTTGTACAATTGTTAAAATGAAATTATAAGAGATTTGGGGATATAGTAAAAAGTAGAAAAAGGGGGAAATGATGTATAAATGAAGAGATGAAATGTTATTAAGAAAAATGTAACCTGAAAAATAAAAAAATGATAAAATAAAAATACAGAGAAAACTATGGTACAAGAATATAGCGATACAATATTACTATGTCAAAGCATTGGAAAATCTAGCAGAAGAAAAAATTAAAGCCATAAAAATAAGAAATAAATGGTGTAATAAGAAAGTAGAATATCAAGATTTTTGTGGGGACTGGTAATAGATACATTACCAGTGAAAGGAAGTGTGTCATGTAAAAAGAGAATTAAAAGAATATGTTTATATTTGGGGAGGAAGAAACTACAGACAATGTTTTTTTCTAATGTAAAAAAAGTAGTGAAATTATGGGAAAAGTTATGTAAAAAATTTTTTTAAATACAAAAGAAGTGGATAAGATAAATATGGATATGATTAAATATGGACATTATAGGAGTCAATGTAAAGAATATGTTAAAATTATAGATAAAAAGATGTTTTGTCATATGGGTTATATGGAATGAATAGATAAATGAAATTATGTGTAATGGAAAATTGATTTTGGCAATATTGAGTAAACTCATTTAGTGGTTATGGAAATAGGAGTTGGGGGGTCTAATAAGGATGAAAACTTGGTAAAAGAAATATGAATGATTAATAATAAAGGAAGAGAATGGAAAAATAGTACATTTGTCAATTTGTAAACATGTAGATATGTAAATATATTGTAAATAATGTTTTTGTATGAAAAAATAATCCCTACTCTTTTTGATTGGTAGTTTGGGATCATTTACATCCACCTGAGCTACCACCACCCCAAGCAGATATGGCCTTAGTTTAACAGCACATTCAAAGCATGACACACTCAGGAGTACAACATCCCCTTATGCTGTACTGAAGTATCAGCAATTGATCTACCTGGTGTGGAAATAGAAGCCATAACCTTCTGTGCCAGAGGTGAGCATGCTACCTGTTGCACCACTGACACTGTTTAATGATATAAAGTCACTGGGGATCAGTCCAACTGAGAAATTCTGCATGGCAGGAAAACCCAAGGATCAGTACTGCAACACTGACTATAAAGAACATCTTCCTTAAATTGCTGAAGGTGCTTCTCCCTTGCTCTCACACAATGCCAGAAATATAGTATGCCTCATATCATCCCTACTTGAGCTGTTCACTCATCTCTGACTGACATCTGATATGCTGCTTGAATTAGCAAACATTTGGGCAGACCAGCATTCTCAGATGTTCACAGTAACTTGAATGGTCACAAGAAGACCGGAAACAGGATAAAGTTGCAAGAACCGTTTCATCTTTGCTTTTTTCATGGTCAAAGAGTAATATGTAATCTGATATAGGTAGTCGGTCACAATTCCTAAGGAAGTTAAGATGACATGTTTGCAACCCTAACATGCTATGAACTGAGATGGGTGAATAACATATAAAACACATCCTGAAATTACATTTGAGGGGTTTACATCAGCTCTTTCAAGAACCACAAACAAAAGTCTCATGTGTCCAAACAACATTCCCAGCTCAGCTGATTGTAGTAAGGCATTAACTAGTTGCACCCCTCTTAAATCTCTTCAGCTTCATCCTATCCATGGGTTATCTCCCCAAAGCTGTATGTACTGTCACTGCAGTGCTTCCACATAAGGGTAGTCCTGCAAACCAAGTCTGACAACTACTGATCTGTTAGCCTTACTAGCTAAGTTTGCAAAGTCACAGAGTGCACAACAGCTGAACTGATCGACAGTGTCATTGTTGTCCTCCAAACCCTTAATTAAAATCATTTTGGTTTTGTAAAGGCAGGTCAAGTGTAGTTAATGTGAATGACTTACTTGACATGTTATTAAAGTACTGGACTACGGTCTTACTATACCTACCACCTACCTTGACCGAAGTTACACCTTTAAATCAGTCCCACATACTAGCATTACAGAAATGGTATATAAACTCAGTATCAGTCCATTTAAAGTCTGGTGGCTAGCAAACTAGCTTACTGTTATAACTTACTCAGTGAGTGTGGCTAGTTCCTCCTTTTACTAGACAAAATTACTAGGGGCGTATACCTTCTCAGATATTAAACCAAATGTCAAGGGATTGTAAACTGAACATAGTTATTAGATCTCCTTTGGATCAGGACTTGGATCATACTAGCACCTCATGGTCAAGACACAGGCTTACCCTAAATGAATTAAAAAGTGCGGTATTTGATAAAGATATCTGCCCATCCTTGTACAGCATTTCTGGCACTATCTTGATAATGGGCATTCAGACTCAGTAAAGAAGTTCTTTTACCATGCTAAGCTTATCTGCTAAGGTGTATCTTCTAGACACAAAAAAGACCTGGTCCCATTATACTTGACTCTCATTAGACCCACCCTGGAATACAGTCTCTGCTTTTGGGATGTATGTATGTGGACATCTAGTTCATTTTGAAAAAAAAACGATTCCTGACCAAGAAGACCTCAGGTTTGGAAAACATAACAGCCTGACATAATAAATGCCCTCTTCCTGTACTCTGTTTTGTACTCACTCTTGACAGCTGACCTTTGTTTTACTTATTAGGTTATGAAAGACTGTGGACTTATTGACCTCCCCTACCGTTACAAAACTAACAGCCTATCCACCTTCATTGCAGAATCAGTAACACCTATTCACATGACAAGTCCCTAACTCAACATATTCCTGTCTATGAAATGGACTTCATTTACATACTAAACAAAACAATTCACTAACAAGCTTTACGATTATGACAGATAGTTGCATGGGAGGGCAAAATTAATGCCTGACATGCATGGTAATGATTTTCTAACCTAGGGAGATCTGTGCACAATACGTTATGCTTGGGTATTGTGGCTAAGCTTCCTGATGCCAGTATTGTGGCTAGGTTGGAGAGAAGGAAGCAGCTGTTCCTATGCATAGGCTATAAGGATACATAATTAGCATGTACAGAAGATTTGATCATTCCCTGCAACTCAGTGGCATGACCTGTTTTGTTGGTCACCAAGCAGCAAGTCAGTGTAAGTAGTTATTTAAGAGTCATGGATCAGATTGTGGCTGCTGGCTGCTTAAATGATTTACTTTTAGTGTGTGTGTGTGTGTGTGTGTGTGTGTGTGTGTGTGTGTGTGTGTGTGTGTGTGTGTGTGTGTGTGTGTGTAATGGAAATACAGTAAGATGCTAGTGTAGTGCTTTGCTAATTTTCCCTCCTCAGCTTTGGAGATTTTTGGTACTAAAGTTTTTTTTTTCTTTCAGTCTTCAACTCTGGTTGAGGGGTACCATTTTGGAGACTGCCTAGAGTGACAAGTGACCTATCTACAGCTCTGCTTGATGGACCATGAATTACATGCCTAGTACCTACAGATGAACCCATAAGTGCCACACAATGACAGAGATAGTTATGCCATACTTAGTTGCTGCCTTCTGCACACTTTCACGTATAAATAATCTGTTCACCAGTCCAGAGGTCATCAAGGGCAGATAAAAGGAAATACTTCAAAATATTTCTGAATAAGGAAAACCATCAGAAGTTATACTGTTACGTGCTCAGACTATGAGGAAAAAGGAAGGAGTACCCATCCTAGAAGAATTACAAAGGGCACATACACTGAGAAAAATAAAGCTAGGAAAGTAGCAAGCTGAAATGAAGTCACAGCAGATATGTTCAGATTATGGAGAGAGAAACAATGGGAGGGAGAGGCATTTTCAAGATGACTGGATATAACCATTCCATTGTCAGCATACAAGAACAAAGGAGTATTCATAACTGCAGGCAGTACAAAGGTATCAAGCTCCACATCACACCACATGAAAATGTTAGAGGGGGTGATGGATGCATACAGTGAATAATTTTAGCACACTTCTGTAGTTAATATGGCAGAGTGGTAATGATGGATGCAATGGATTGAAGAATTCCAACAGACTTCAAATTGCTTTTTGTTGTTGTTGTGTCTTTCGGCTTCTCCCGGTTAGGGGTCGCCACAGCGGAACTCCGGTCCACTAATGATTGGCAGTTGATTTTTACGTGCCGAGTTGCCAGCCCTGACGCACAACCTTCAATGAAGGTATGCCCATTCACGCATGTCTCCATGCAGAAGACACTAGCTGAGACTCGAACCAGACAGCGTCTTACTGTGAGACGACAACGCTACTGCAGCAGCACCACTGCGAACATCTCAAATACACTTTGCTTTTACTACATAATAAATTCAAACTGTCATTACCACAGGTCATGTATTTATACAAGAAGGGGTGATTTGTGATTTTTACTGAATCAGCTTTATATTCTCCATTTGTGTTACCTCCTCTGGAAATAATTCCTTCTAACATTGTCATTGCTTCCCTGAGTATATTATTCAGGAACATGACCTCTCATCTGTTTTGATCTTGCAAAGGATTACTGGTTCTGTTAATTTTTAGTGGGGACCTTCTAAATGTAATAATCTGATTGAGGACCCCTAGTTTTCTTAGCTATACTAAGTCTTTTGCAGCTATTATACCCTCTATAAGATTCCTAAGTTCTTGATACTTCCAGGTATATCTGACTCTGTTAATTCTGCTGGGACCTAAGCTCCTTAAATCCATCACGGGGCACTTGTCTGTAACTAATTATACTTATGTATACTGCATTTGTTAATTCAGCTGAGACATTAACTTGTTTAATCCTTTTGTTGGTTTGACAGTTTGATTAACTGTGCTTTGGCCCCCCCCCCCAACTGTTAATCCTTTTGGAGGATCCTAAAACTATAAATTGTCTCTATGTAGGTAATTTGATGAAAGGAAAATACATTATGGGAAGAATAAGAAGAAGACATGTGCTTAGTAAGTAATTGTCCCTTTTAGTATTATGATTACTTAGTTCAGCTCTGCATGGTCTTCTATCCATCTTTTTTAACTGCTAGGCTGATCCACTCTCTAAATTCTCTCTGTAACTGGGTTTGCCACCTACTCACATTTCCACCACATTCTAGACTCATTGCTACAAATTACTTATTTTTTTTTCCTCTTTGACAACTTATTTACTACTTTCAGAAGTAATAAGGGCTTTAATTTTGTCAAACTATAGGTCATGTCCCGGCAAATACATCTTAAATGCATTAAGATGACATCAGAAGAATTTCACTGGTGTATTTAAAGTATGTTCCCATGAATTAAAAGTTTCAATATCTTGCAGAAATGCAAAGTGCAGTTGTGTAAGTTGAATTTACTACAACAGCAAATGTTCAAATGATCACTGCTGCAGCAGTAAAGCTCTGAAGTACTTCACACCCAGTCTTGTCTTTAATTCAGTTTAGCTTTATTGTGACTTATAAAATTTGGTTTAAGACCTAGATCTTAAAGATTACTACAGCTATAACAATAGTTTGTGCTGAAGAGTTTGTCATTTATACTTCTTTCATAACCCCATGGTTCCAGAGATTTGAACATTTGTTTGAAACGTGAGGACATAATTTAATTCTGTGAAAAGGCTTAGGCTCCGCCCATTGAAAGTAACAGTACATACTTCCTGAACTCCACTGGAGTGAATGAATTAACTGATTTACCAGTTAATGACAAATGGTATGAGAAAAGGCAATGAGTAATTAACAAAAAGATACTAAGGCTGATAATCTAGACTGTTCTGCAGTAGAGAAAGTAATCACTATTTCACATTTTTTATTCAGAGTTCCACATTTATGTTCATATTTTTATAACTGAGAAACCTGCAATATAATGGAATGAATTGTGTGGGATACCATTGTGTAAAGACAAGAAAATTCATCATCAGTGCCCGTTTATATTGCACAATACTGGCAATTTTGCTACCTGTTTGTTAATAATTATGAAAATAAGCACTATTTCCACAGCTACTTAATACTTTAAAAACATGTGACTTACAAACTTGGCATCAGCTGAAACCTTACATGTTCTTGAAGAAAAGTGTCTTTGATATTTATTTATTTTGCATTTATTTACCGGGAAAGTCTGAATGGACACAGGTGCTTTTTTAGCAGAGGCCCGAGGAGAAAAGCTCCAGCAATTCAGATTACAAATGTTGCCAAACAAACATGGTTGACAAACTACAGCAGAACTTGGGAAAAAAAAAACAGAAAAAAGAAAACTGGTTAAAACATATATGATTTACAAAAATCTGAAGAGTTTCACAACGTACAATTATCTAATGATGATCCATGTAAAATTTTCTTTGGGAAAGCACATTATATATACAGTGTCAAAACATTCTGTATTCCATGCACATACAGATGAGGGTAGTAGGACACTAATATGATGTAGGGTCTTGATCTTAAGAGTACTGACACTAGCCAGGACTGGTAAAAAGTACAGAGCCAAGTGTAAATTAAGTGAGACTTTAAACGTTTTTTGAATTGTCCTAAAGAGCTGTTGGAAGTTATTGGGGCAGGCAGTTTATTCCATAATTAGAGAATGAAATTTGACAGCAGTGCTTCGAGTGGTTTACTTTGGAGATAACAAAAAGTGGTTTGTTGCTGGAATGGAGGCTACAGTTGTTAGTATATGGCTGAATGAGACTTTGGAGCGTCAGGGTTTTATCTAGTTGATGCAGGACTTTATGGGCAAAGGTTAAATAATTAAAGATTAGTAGCTGAGGGAGTTCTAGCCAGTTAAGCAGTTTTAGGAGTGTATAATGATGTCCTATATGGGGTGTCTGTGGCGAACCTGGCAATTTTATTATAACATGATTCCAGTTTAGCTAGGTCAGTTTTTCTGATGTTGGTTAGAATTGGAGAGGTATATAGGAGTGCTGCTAAGAGGTGTGTGCAAGGGATGGTAGCGCTTGTGTTTATGGTTAGAAATTGTGTGTTTCTGTAGAGAATACCTAGTTTCTTTTGCACTTTCTTGATGGTTTGAGAGATGTGAATATCAAATTTCAAATTGTTTTTGATTTCTACACCTAGAAGTTTGGTATGGGTTACTAGTGTAATAGTGTTTTTTTTTTGGATGTGATGTTGAATGACAGGGATGATGAGTGAGATCTTGTGGGGCAGAAAAGAAGGGGTTTGGTTTTGCTGGGATTTATAATGAGTTGAGAGTTAGTGAGCCATGTTTTGACAGATAGAAAAGAGTCTTAAATTGTGGACTGGAGGTCCTGTAGGAAGGAGGCTGTGCATATTAGTGTACAATCATCTGCGAGCTGTTCATAGGTAGGTACTAGGCTATCTGCCCGTAGGCATTCAGAAGCCTAGCCGGAATGTGTTGGCTTTCGTTGCCCCCTTAGATTAGTTCCCTGTGCCTCTGTCCAGCAGAGCCATTGAAGTGATCCCTGGGGTAAACTTTCTGTTTCCCATCCACTCGTCAAGGTTTCTCTTGAAGAGGGTTAGTGAGGAGCTCTGCCTAATGTAGATTGGAATCTTGTTCCAGAGCATGGGAAGTCTCTGGGACAGGAATCTATCCCTCCAGCATGTCCTATTTATTGTTGTGGCGAGGTTTAGATTTCAGGAGCATGTGGCTCGAGGGGATATGGTTTTCTTTAGGTGGAGCATGTCCATCAATTCTGGGATGGACATGGCCTTGTATGTCAGGCAGAGATCACATCTGAGTAGGTGGTATGCAACCGAGTACAGCTGGAATTTCTTCAGTCGAGCTGCATAAGGCATCTGCTTGAGGCTAGTGATCCTCTTGGTGAAGTACTTCTGTGGTCTTTCCAGTTGTTGCAGGTGTCTTGTAAGGTACATCCCAAATGTGGCACTGCACTCTATGATGGGTCTGATGAGTGATGCGTAGAGGGGCCCAATGACCTCTTTTGATCTGGATGCAAACCCTTTTGTGATTAGGTGGGCCACATAGAAGGATTTTCTAACCACTTTGGCAATGTGATTATCAAAGGAGAGGTTACTATCTACTTGGGTCCCCAGATCCCTTATTACATCTTCCATATTTAGGGAGCTACCACCTATGCGATAGCTTGTGGGTACTTTGTTTTTTTCCAAAGGGGATGACTATGCACTTTTTGGCATTTAGCTTGAGGCCATGGTTTTGACACCAGGTGTCTGTCTCAGTGAGACCCTTTTGGAGGATGTCTGTGTCAACCGGAGAGTCAATTATAGCCCCTAGTTTGCAGTTGTCTGCGACCCTGGTCAGCCATATTCCTCCTGTGCTTACCTGTACCTCTGAGAAGTATATGCCAAACAGGAGGGGTCCTATGACTGAGCCCTGGGGAATGCCACTTGTAACCGGTTTAGAGTCAGACCTTGTTCCCACAACTCTTACCACATGGGTTTGGTCCGTGAGCCAGCTGGCAGCCCATCTCATGATGTAGGGGTTTATGTTCAGGCTGGTGAGCTTGTCTATAATACCTGAGCGGGGAATGGTGTCAAGGCCTTTGCGAGGTCTAGGTAGGCTGGGTGAACCACCTTTCCCTCATCTATAGCCTTAGTAACTCTCTCAAAGAAGTCCACCAGGTTTAGGAGGCATGATCTGCCCTTAACAAAACCAAACTAGGTAGGGTCCAGTGTTTGGAGGGTCCCAATGTCTCTGTTAATGAGATCCATGATGATGCACTCCATAGCTTTGCAGACTAAGCTAGTTTGGCTTATACGGCGATAGTTCCCAGGATTCGTTGTGGCTCCACCTTTGTGGAGCAGAATAACCATTGCTGTGCGCCACTCTGTAGGCACATAGCCTATGGAGAGGCTGAGTTTAAACAGTGTGTTTAGGTGAGGGGTTAGTTCATCTTTGAGCTCGTGTAGGACGCAGCCTGGGACACCATAGGGTCTCACTGATGCTGTGTTTTTGGCTTTGGAGAGGGCTGTTTTAACCTGAGTGTCTGTGATTTCAGGGGCACTACATTCTTCTAGTATAGTGAGCCCTTTTGGGGGTGAGAGGGGGGGTGAAGTTGAATGCCTTGTGGTTATCTTTGGAGACCATGGCAATTTTTCTTTCAAAGCTAGCCTTGGATGATTTTATGAGGGAACGTAGCTTCTTGTTGATACTGATCAGAGATGTCTTCCCTTCTTGGGATTTTACTCTTTTCTGTACTAGTTTCCTCCTTCTATTGTATAGCTTGTTTATGGCAGGAGTCCACCAGATTGGTTTCCTTTTCTTGGAGGAGAGAGTCTTGGTTTTGTTTGGGATAGCACAATCTATGCATTCTTGTAGGTGCCCATAGAGTGCATTAGTAAAGGATTTTGCAGCTTGGACAGCATTATCCTTTAGCGTGGGGGCTTTGAAACTTCCCACCTCGGTCTTAAGTAACGTGAAGTTTGCTTTTGAAAAGTTTTTTACAGTGGTTTCTTTGACCGGGGGTGGTGGTGGAATGTGGATATCCAGAGTGACTAGTTTATGGTCAGATCTAACCAACGAGAGGTTTACATCTGGTGTGGAACACTGGTCACCCATATTGGTGATGACCAGGTCCAATATGCTCTGGTGGGGGTGTTGACCAGTTGATCCATGGCATTTGAGTTTATAAATTCTAGGAAATGTTGGGCAAGGGAGTTTGTACTTGAGTAGCTCTCCCAGTTAATGTTTGGGTAATTGTAATCACCCAATATCAGGGTGTTTGGTAGGACCTTTATGTTTCCCAGTGTTTCCAGGAATGTGGAGTAGGGGACCTGGGACATGGTGGGTGATCTGTAGCAAGCTATAATTTGAATAGCAGTTTTGCCCATTGTTAGTTGCACGTGGATGATCTCTGAAGCATTGTGCTGTGCCACTAACCTGGACATGTGGGTATCCTTGATAAATATGGATACTCCCCCGCCTTTTGTATTTCGGTCCGGGTTTTGTGGCCAAAATGTATGGTATGAGTTGTAGCCTGGTAGTGCTGGGGTGGTCTCTGGAGCCTTAAACCAGGTTTCTGTTACTGCACATATATCGATTTCTCCATACTGAGGAGTGCCACAAGTGCATGCATTTTGAGGGTTAGACATCTGGCAATGAGTAGCATTACCCTCAGTTTTTTGTTACTTGCGCTATTTATGGCGGTGGGTTTGTCTTTTGAGCCTTGCCTAAAAAAGGCAGTATGGGGGTGGCAAGAGCCGTGGCCAGTATTAGAAAGCCTAAGTGTGACAGGTGCAAGCTGTCTCTAGCGAAGCAGAGTGGCTTGTCGAGCATGTCATCCCAAGCTGACAAACACTGGATCTCCTTTGAATGACACCAGAAGCTTAGCCAATTGTTGAAATTGATAATTTTCTCTCTATACCGTGGTATCATTCTTGGTGAGGGCAGGATGCTACTCAGGGTCAGGGTCATACCGACCTGTGCTATGTGATCAGAGCGCTCCTCCATGTCTCTTTACATGTAGTCCAAGGAGGTACAGCTCAGGTCATTCAAACTAACATGGACAATGACAAAGTCATATTTGTACTTGTTCTGGAGTGAGCTGAGTGCTTGTGTTATGTGGTGGATCCTGGCACCAGACAGGCAGCTAACAGTAACCTTTTCCTTGTTCAGCCTAGTGAGTGGGACATCAGTGTGCCTGACTATAGAGTCACCTATTACTAGTGTGTTGAGTATGTTATTTTGCCTTAAGGGCTGTGATTGCATGGCACACTGGTTTTGTGACGTATGTGTTTCATGGTTTGTGTTGGGGGGGTGGAGGTTACTTGGATGTTTGCTTTGGAGGTCTCTGTTGCTTTTGCAGGTTATTATTTAGAGCCTCCGCATATGTTTTCGTGTATTTATGTTGTTTTTTGCTGGTGCTGGTTTCATAGGTCTATGTGAGACTGGTGGTGTGATGCAAGTAATTCCCTTCTCCTCTTGACTGCCTGGTCTAGTCTTGGGTTGAGAGAGCTTAGCCTCCAGTTTGGCTCTATAATTGCATCTCTCGCATGTATTAGTGTTTGGTGGAAGGAGGAGAAGGTTGTCTGTGTACATGAAGCAATTGTAACATTGCCTCAAAATGCCCAGATTCACCAGTTGGACCAGAAAGTACACCTGAAACTGCCCTTTGGACATGCCTGGATAGGTACAGTGAACTGTTTTACTGATTGGATGGTAAGGTCGAAAAGAGAGCCTTGTCTTTCTCTACAGTATAGGGGGGGTCTAGTGCTAAGGTTTATTAGTGCTTGCTATGAGTTTTGAGCAAGTGCCGGGATGAGAAGTGAATGGTTTGAGTGCTTAAGTTGAAAGTTTGTCTAGTTCCAAGGGAAAAATTGAAGAGTAGTCTTTGTGGAGCTGGGAATAGTTATACCCTAGCTAACTGGTGCTGCCCAGAGTGCAAAACCATGCAAATGCGGGTTTTATAGCAGGAAAATGAGAGAGATAGAAATTAGACCAAAATGGCCAATAAACTTCAAATTTCTGGGCTGAAACTATTCCTCCAGGGACAGATAGGCTGCTCATAGCTCCCTCTCTCACAGTGAACAGAGAAACTTCCTTCTATCCAAGTAAGGTATGGGCAAACAGAGAAGCTTGTAACACAGCCCTGAATTTACCACTAACCTGAAAACTGGACTATACTAGCTTAGAAAGGCAGGAAAACAAGTATATATACATATATATATATATATATATATATATATATATATATATATATATATATATATATATATATATATATATATATATTTCAGAAAATAAAGCAGATACAATCAAAAAACACTTTAAATGCACAGAAATGGCTATCACACTTGAGCGTGTAACCTACAACAGCTAAACAGGTAAGTTAAACACAAAAACGACTGTTAAAGTGCAGGCAGTAAAATAAGTACAATATGTTGCTGAAACAAGCTTTTTAAATCACAGAAACTCTAGAAAATCGGCATTTCAGGCCGAATTAGCTAAAGGCTGCAAGAAAATGCAGAAAAATGATGCTTAATCACTCCAAAGTCTCTCTTTTTTCTCTGCTGCTGTAGAACTCTGCAGGGCACCAGGCAGGAGTTTGCTGAGCTGTATACTGTAGTGCGAGGAGTAGAGGTGTGGAATTTGTTGGTGAAAAGAGAGACCAGCAGAGGTCCAAGGATGGAGACTTGGGGACCCACTAAAGTAACTGGGAAGAGTGGGGAGAGTTCACGTTGCCACTAAACATCCTGCTGGCATCCTGATAAGCAGCTTATAAACCAGGTAATAAAGGAAGTACAGAGGTTTAGGGTAGTAAGAACATTGAAAAGTTTGTTGTAATTTACCATATCAAAATCTTTAGAAATGTCCAAAAAGAAGGCAGTTATAAATTTATCATTATTTCTATATTGATTCACTGTGTTAGTGAAAGACATTAGGGCTGTGGCGGTACTATGATAGGGCTAAAAGCCATGTTGGGAGTCTGACAGTAATTTGTGCGTGTGAAGGTAGAACATCAATTGTGTATGAGCGACTCCATATAGGATTTTAGATAGGGATAACAGAAAAGTTCTTGGACAATAATTGCTCAGTTTGGTGGAACTAACTCCTTTATGTAAAGGTAGGATGTGGGAGATTTTCCAGATGTCAGGTACCAGGTTTTCTGAGATTGATCTGTTTATTAGTATGGCTGCTGGATAGGCTATTGCTTCAGTCGCAGTTTGTAAGAAGTCTTCACAGAGTTTGCCTGCTGCTAGTGTGGTTGGCTTTAGCTTTTATGGTGTCAATGAGACTGGTTGCAGTGTAAAGGAGTTTGTGTCATTTGGTGACATAAAAGACTCAAAGGTGGTTGGGATGATTTGGAGAGGGCTAGGATAGTTTCTGTAAAGTATTTGTTGAACTGGGTTGCTATGTTTTCAGACTTACTGGCTGTCGTTGGAGTAGGTGTAGTCGATTTTCCTGGTAGTGGAATATTATTGATGGCTGCCCAGAACTTTTGAGGGTTATTATGGTGCTTTTTTGAATACTATTTTAAGTTGATTTTGCCAAATTTGACTAATTTATTTGTTTTGTTTGTCAATTGCAGAAACAATAGTTTTGACCCTTGGTATTTGTCTTTTTGAAACCGCGGCATTAGGGGCACTTCAGACAAAAAAAAAAAAGACTATCAGTAAGCATTTTAACTAGATACTGCTTAATTTTTGCTGGCCCAATGCAATATTTATATGCCAATTCACAGAGACCCTGTGAAATACTTTTTAATAGGTGTTTGAAGTCAAATTCTAATGGTGGTAAAAAAAGAGATATTTTAGGGAAAGTGGTAGTATTCCCATCAACTGGGAAAATATTATACAAGTTTTTAATTACAATCAGTACCAATGTTAAGCTACAGTAATTAGTGGGCTGATCATCAGCTTAACAGCTGCTCAGTCTAGTCTAACATGCCTGATTTGAGCAGTGAGGTGGGGGAGGACTATGCCTTGCTGCCGACCCAGAAGATGTAAGCTCCCTGTGCTAAACCACAGATAGGCTTGTTTCGTAACTGTGAGTTGCACATCTTGAAAGATAGTCATTGTTTTTTTCTATTACTAATTATAAAGTTAAACACATTTTCATATTTATGAAAATATATCAATAAATGTGTACTCATTGAAGAATTTCTTACTGCCATGGGAAAGCTGATCTCTGGTTAGCAAAAATACTCTAATATATGTCTAGGTTGTAGAGTTTCCAAGATATGCTGATATTATGTAAAAGTTTAGCAAAAATAAAATTCTGGGTTTGTGTGCATTATACTGCATTATAATATTTATAGAAAGACTATGAATGTACTATCACCACTGTAAAAAATACTTCTGTCTGATAACATTGCTATTTGTACAGCTTTAATAGCTTTTGTTTTCACAAAATATTAACATTTGTTTATCTTATGCATTTTAAGGTTTATTTTTTTTTTTTTCAGAAAATGTTCTGGAATGCAAGGATGTATGTAGGTTGCCAGACGTGTGGCATTCCACACCTCATAGGTGTTAATGAGATAACATCAATAAACAATAAAACTGTAAGATATGCCTCATTTTTCTATAACAAGTGCCCCTATTAATGTTGCCTCACTGACCTTTCTGGTCTGTGGCCTACATGCATTCCACTTTTTTTTTTTCTCAGATCACGTTATACATGTTCCCACTAGGTGTTAACGAGATAACATCAATAAACAATAAAACTGTAAGATATGCCTCATTTTTCTATAACAAGTGCCCCTATTAAAGTTGCCTCACTGACCTTTCTGGTCTGTGGCCTACATGTATTCCACTTTTTTTTTTGTCTCAGATCACGTTATACATGTTCCCACATAAACATGGGTGATTTTGCCCTAAACTCTTTTGTGGCTCTTTCATTGCTATCTGCCTTTTGTATGCGTAAACTGCTTCAGTGAAACAAAACAGAAATTATACATGGAACCTACTGTGGACAATGGTCATCCATTCTATTCTCTGTGCATTCCACTGTCTTTAGGTTACGCAGCAGTACAGGTGACCTGCCACATTCTCTTTACTCGGTTCAGGATTCATATGTATGTGCCCCATGTAGTTTCAAGCATGCCCATCATTTTCCTCAACTACCCCTGCAGAAATGATGGGTCATATATTGGTCAGACTGATATTCATAATACAATTTATTTTATTTCCATTTAACTTCTTTTCTTATACTCCTTGAACATAAAACACAACTCTTTTCTAACACAGTGGCCACACTGAACAATCATTATTTTAGTACTACTAAAGAACACACACAACTCTCATTTGGGCCCCCTGAATCATTCACAAAGTTACTGTCTTTACAGAATGAATGTACAGGTTTGTTGGATTGCATCTATACTCATGTCACTTTAGAAAGGTAACCCCAAAACTGAAAACAATCCTGTTGAATGTACATTGACGATCTGTATGCACATACATATTCACATCCAGACTTTTACTACAACTCACACATAATGAATGTGTAACTCTAGAAGGTACTGCCAGCACAGCTAGCTGGAATTTTGTAAATAGTTATGTCATTTGGGAATATCAAACTGATTTATACAAGATGCTTATGTTACAAATTCATTAGAAATGTATGCCATATGTATATCAAACTGATTTGCACAGATGGTTGTGTTTAAAATGTATTTTTAAAGTGTTTGTGTTTGAAATGCATCCACAGTGTGCCCACTGGAGAGAACAGAAATGTGCATGCACTATTACTGGAAAACAGGAGGTTACCCTCAGGCCAGCAAACTTTAAACCATATCTGAAATTAAATCACTTTATGGGCTAGGCCATAAAGATGCTATCATACAGGTTTCTGCACTCAAAAACTTTCTGTATTGTCTTTGGGGTGAATGAATTACTACTCTGGAAAAGTGGAGGTATAAAATCGTTTTATGACTTCTAGCACCTACCACAGATTTTAGCAAAAGCCCTTGTGTGTGCATTTTTAAAGGTAGGTGCTAAATCCTGCCAGCTTCCAGCAATGGGGATTTGCATGGGAACTAGAAGTCAGATGACCAGAAATTATGTAATTCTGTAAATTTTCCCAGAGGTAATATTTTAGATATTATTTTGAGAAGTCTCTTAGTGAGACAAAGGATTTTGTATTCTGTCTTGATCCTGACAACAAGAAGGCTCATCCACCACATCATCTGCCTTTCTCTATTAAGTAAGAAGAGAATAGTAATTCTCTTAGATTCAGTCAGTAATATAGTGAAGCTTAGCTTAGATATTGTTTTTCTTTATTTGTCTGCATCTATCCTTCAATGTTATTTTAAATATTTCCTGTGATTTTCAACTCTGATATCACTGTGAATAGATCTTTAGTATTGTATTGTTCTTTTATTGTTTATTAATAAATATATTTTAATTAAAGCTTTCATTATGGCTGATCTTTGTAGATATATTTAAGTTTTGAGAGCATTTGCATAATTATTTGTTTACTCTGTGTGGGCCACTCCAAACAGACTTGTTCTTGGTCAAACTACCAGTTGTATTAATATTAATTTCACTCAGTATATGGGGTACCCTTGTAAGGGCTTTAAGGTAGTTGGCAGGAGTGTCTTGCAGCAAAGGGGCACAGCTAGTAAAACTGTGCCAACCTTTTCCAGGTGTGTGTGTGTGTGTGTGTGTGTGTGTGTGTGTGTGTGTGTGCGTGCGCGTGTGTGCGTGTGTGTGTGTGTGTGTGTGTGTGTGTGTGTGTGTGTGTGTGTGTGTGTGTGTGTGTGTGTTTAAATCAAATATCCAAGAGTGTGTGTCAGCTATCTGGGCAGGGACAAGAAGCACTGGTTGGACAGAGAGGTCTTGGCTTGGACACTCAGCTGAGGTCTTAACTCTATAATTGTGCCAGTGGGGATTCTTACTGGGGATCTGAAGAAAGAGGGAGAAACCAGCCCTGGACTGACTGTATTCCCCAAGTGCTCTTAAGGGAAATTGTGCTTAATGTATTTAATGCAGAGACCTGCATCTGGAAATACTGGGTGTGTATGTGTTATCCTCCCAGTGAACATTCCCCACAGGTGCCAGTGGTGAGGATTGAGCCTCCTTGATTACTGGCCCAGAGGTGAGATGCCACAAAATGCACATACTGAACTGAGCCTTCCTCAACACATAAATTTGTGGCACCATACCATCTCTCGGCATAAATCAGCTTTCCTTCTCTGTAGAAGTAATTCAGAAAACATAAAATACACATCTGTTAGTCCTCCCAGTTAATGCATGCACCCAATATCTCGCCGATGATGGAGCATGATAAATTTTTTGGTCCCTTAGTCGCTGCCTTTATTATCCACTCAAAACTATCTCTCACACTGGCCAGACAAGATGTCCTAGCTGCAGACATCTGACTTTTACTGTTCTAGAAATCACTGCTCTGCAAATACCTTACTGTGCAGTACATGACTGGCTTCTTCATTGTTTTTAATCAGCATTGAACTAAATAGTGGCATATTATATGTAGGACATTTTCTTCTTGACTAAGTTGTTCATGCCAAGACAGAATACTGGTGAAGCCACATTACATGCATATGAATTTCATGATAAAAACATTTTTATTTTGGACTACAATATTACACTGCATTGAAAAAAAATCAGTGTAACAACAGATTTTGTCAACATGTTTACTGCTCTTTAGAAAAAGAACAAAGAACTAACCAAACCACTGACATTTAATACTAATTTGAAGTGGTTCTAACAGAAGAATATTTGTAATTCTTCCCAGCTATGTCTTAAAGTTGCTTTAGTGGTTATCCTTAGAAAGTGGTAAAACTATACCCTACGTTCCTATATTACATTGATTTTTGTAACACAGATCAGTACAAAATGTGTTTACAGTTAAATAATATAAACACAAAACAATCATTCTATTATAGGGCAGAGATCAGTCAGATAATGCAACTTATTAAAAGTCATGATACAGAACAAAAGAATGGTATTTCCGCCTAGAATTTAGTTATTATCCTGCAAGTTCTTTCATCTTCTTCCACCAGTCTTCCAGGATATCAGCATAACCCCATCTCTTATTCATTTTTGTAAGCCTTTCATACTTCATTCTTGGCACGGACTCATAAGTATATAATGGACTAGAAAAAATGCAGCAATAGTTCCTTTGTTTTACATTTAACCACTAGTTTAAAATGATATTTGTTGAGGAAATATTTTTAAGTGAAAGAAAACATGATCAAGTTGTGGGAAAAAGTCAAATGAAAATGTAATGCCTTCAAAGTATGTTTTAACACATTGTCGCAATTTTCAACATAGGGAGCATGGCTAAAACAATGATCAGTGCTTTTCACTTATTACTGCAACAGCCATTTGATGTTATGAAATTATATACTTAAATAAAATGTTAAGGAGTTATTATATACTGGAAATGAGTAAATATGGAATATTTTAATCAGAACTCCAGTCATTTTGGAAAATGGATATCAAGAAATTGAGTGCAGGAGTGAAGCTCAAAATACACTTTGATAGTAAAGTTTGAAAGGTAAATTCCCTGACGTCCACTATGAGAACACAGCAACTGGCTGTTTTCACAGACACTTTAGCTGGCTGTATGCAATGGTGCACACTGTGCCCATGTGACACAGGGAGGTGTGTAACAGCTTTTACAGCTGACGGTTGTCTAGCTGTACACCACTTCTGACTAACATCCATGTGACAGTGTAAGGTGTGTTACAGCATTTAAAACTACTAGTGGCTTTCACTGTGGTGCCGTGGTAATTGCTATTTGTGTAGCAGTGCAATGTTCACTTGTTTTATAACAGCAAGGTTCATAAAAATTCATAAATAAGAACTTGACTATTACAGCTAGTTTTGTAAACATGAACCTTGCTGAAAAAATTTGCTTGTTTATCATTGTCAGTGCATAATCAAAGTTGTCTAGCCTGAGCATAGGTTCATAGGTTGGTACTAGGCTATTGGCCCTAGGGCCTATACAAGCCTAGCCATAACAATTCTCTGGCTATTTCTTCCCACAATATTTACTTCCTTGGACCCCTGTCTAGCAGGGTGACTAAAGCGATCCCCGGGGTAAATTTCCTATTGCCCATCCAGTCGTCAAGATTCCTTTTGAAGAGGGCCAAGGAGGTGCTCTGCTTGACATGTATGGGCAGTCTATTCCAGAGTATGGGGAGTCTCTGGGTCGGGAATCTATCCCTCCAGCATGCTTATTCATTGTGATGACAAGGTTTAGGTCCCTGGAGCATGTGGCTCTGATGGATTGGGATTTCTTTAAGTGTAGCATGTCCAACAGCTCTGGGTTTGACATGGCCTTGTATGTTAAGCAGAGATCGCCTCTGAGTAGATGATATGCGACAAAGTGTAGCTGGAGTTTTTTTAGTCGGTCAGCACGGAGCATCTGCTTTAGGCCTGTGATTCTTTTAGTGAGGTGTTTCTGTGGAATTTCCAGTTGTTGCAGATGTCTTGTGAGATACATACCAAATGGGGCATTGTACTCTATGATGGGTCTAATGAGGGATGAGTACAGTGGGACAATGACCTCCTTTTTTCTGCAGGAAAAGCCCTTAGTGATGAGGTCTGATGCACAGAAGGATTTCCTGACTGTTGTGGTGATGTGGTTATCGAAGGTGAGACCACTGTCCAACCGTATTCCTAAGTCTCATCACACTTTCAGTGTTTAGTGTACTGCCACCTGTGTGTTAATTCATGGGTACATGGTTTTTCCCAAAGGCGATAACTATACACTTCTTGGCATAGAGCTTGAGCCCATGGTCCTGGCACCAAGCATCTGTTTCTGTAAGGCCCTTTTGTAGAATATCCACATCATTTGGGGATTCAATAATAGCTCCCAGTTTGCAGTCATCTGTGAACTTTGTTAGCCAGAGTCCCTCAGTGTTGGCCTGTACTTCAGAGAAGTAGATGCCAAACAATAGTGTTCCCAGGACTGAACCCTTAGGTACTCAGCTTGTTACTTGTCTGGAGATGGATTTGGAGTCGGCTACTTTTACAGTGTGGGTTCTGTCAGTAAGCCAGTTGGCAACCCATCAAGTACCATAGGGATTTAAAGCCAGCTTAGTAAGATTATCTATGTTTCCAGAGTGGGAGATGGTGTCGGAGGCCTTGGCGAGGTCCAGATAGGCTGTGTGGACTACCTTATCTTTGTCCATGGCTCTGGAGACTGATTCGAAGAAGACAATCAGGTTCAGGAGACATGATCCGTCCTTCACGAACCTAAACTGGGTGGGGTCCAGTGTTTGAAGGTTGCCAATGTTTTTGTTTATAAGTTCCATAATAATACGTTCCATGGCCTTGCAGATCAGGCTCATCAGACTGATGGGAACGGTAGTTCCCAGGATCCAAGGTAGATCCCCCCCCTTGTGGAGGGGGATAACTGTAGGTGAGGCTATGATTAAACACGACACTTAGGTGAGGTGCCAGTTCATTTTGTAGTTCATGTAGTACACAGCCTGGGATGTCGTCTGGTCCCATGGATGCTGTATTCTTAGCTTTGGAGAGTGCGTTTTTTAACTGTGTGGCCATGATTACCAGAATTTTGCAATCTTTCTGTATTGAAATGGGCCCTTTAATGGGTGAGCGGGGGTGAAGTTTGTACTGAATCAATCTGCCAGGATATTGGCAATGCCCTTGGGATCAGTATATTTAATGCCATTCTGTTGTAGCTCAGAGCAGATCTGAGTATTGCCATTTAGATTCTTGACATAGCTATAGAATGCCTTTTCGTTGTTTTTGGAATCTTTGACAATTTTATTTTGGTAACTAGTTTTGGAGGATTTTATGAAGGATCTCAGCTTCTTACTGAGGCTGGTAAGGAAGTTTTTTGGATCCTGGGATTTTCCTCTTTTCTGCAACAGTTTCTTCCTTCTGCTGTATAGTTTGTTTATGACAGGGACCACCAGATTTGCTTTCTTTTTTTGGAGGAGAGTGTCTTGGTTCTATTTGGGATGGCATGATTCATGCATGGGTGGATGTGCTCATACAGTACTTTAGTGTAGGAGTTGGCAGTCGAACTTTCAGTTCCCGTCTGCATGGGTGTCATGAAGTTTGTCACTTCTGACTTGAATAGTATGAAGCTGGCCTTGGAGAAGTTTTTTATGGATGTTTCCTTACTGGGGGGTGGGGGTTTGGTGTCGATGTCAAAGGTGATTAGCTTATGGTCAGACCTAACCAACGAGATGGTGACCATTGGTGTGGAGCATCTATTTCCAATGTTGGTAATGACCAGGTCCAGGATATTGGAGCCCCTGGTGGGACTATGGATTAGTTGATCCAGGGTTGTTGGAATTTATGAATTCCAAGAACTGTTGGGAAAAGGTGTTGGTACACGAGTTGTTTCCCAGTTAATGGCAGGGTAGATTAAATCGCCCAGTATTAGGGTGTTCGGTTGTTTCTTAATATTTTCCAGTATGTTTAGAAAGGTGTAGTGAGAATCTTGAGGCATGGTGGGGGATATGTAGCAAGCTACAATTTGGATACCTAGTGTTAGTTGCACCTGGAGAGTTTCAGATGCATTGTGTTGGGCAACTAACCTGGAGGTGTAAATATGGACACTCCTCCACCTTTAGTGTTTTGGTCCTGGTTTGGTGGCCAAAAATGTGGTAAGAGTTGTAGCCTGGTATTGCAGGGGTGCTCTCGGGAGTCTTGAACCAGGTCTCAGTTACTGCACAGATTTCAATGTTCTCCATTTTTAGGAGTGCCTCGAGAGAGTGCATTTTGAGGTTTAGACTTTTAGCAGTGAGTAGCATTACCTTTAGATTTTGCATACTTGTACCTGTTATGGTGGTGGTTTTGTCCTTTGAGCCTTGCCTAAAAAAGGCACTATAGGGGTGCCAAGAGCCTTAGCCAGTAACCTGAATTCCAGGGGCGACAGGTGCAGACCATCTCTGGCAAAGCATCGTGGTTTGTCGATCATGTCACCCCAGGCAGACAGATACTGGATCCCCTTTGAATGACACCAGGAGCTTAGCCAATTGTTGAAGTCAATCATTTTGTCCTTATACTGTGGTATCATTCTGGGTGAAAGTAGGATGCTACTCAGGGTTAGGATAATACCTGCCTCAGCCACATGATCCAAGAGCTCTTCCATGTCTCTTTTCATGTAGTCCAGGGAGGTACGTCTGAAGTCATTCACTCCAACATGGACAATGACAGAGTTGTATTTGTACTTGTTGTGGAGTGACTTGAGAGCATGCATTATGTGGTGGATGCTGGGACCCGACAGGCAACTGACTGTAATTTTTTCCTTCTTCAGCCTGGTGAGTGGGCTATCAGTGTGCCTGACTATAGAGTCACCTATGACTAAAGTGTTGGGTACATTGTCTTGCCTTAAGGGCTGTTGTTGGGTGGTACACTGGTGTTGTGAGCTATGTGATACTTTGGTTGTGATTGGTGTTTGTTTGCTTTTCAGCTTCAGAGATCCTTGTTGCTTGGGCAGGTTGATGTAAAGAGACTCTGCATATGTGGGTTTAGTGTTGCTATGTGTGGGTGTTGGCAGTGAGGGTTTTGAAGGGCTATGTGTTGCTTGAGGTGTAGTGCAGGTGCTAACTTTCTCCTCTTGATTGTCTAGCACAATCTTGGCTGGAGAGAGCTTTGCTTCAAGTTTGGCTACGTAAGTGCATCTCTCGCAGGTTGTAGTGTTGGGTGGAAGGAGGAGAGAGTTGTCTGTGTACATGAGGTAATTGCTGCATTGCCCCAGTATGCCCAGCTTCACCGGGTGGACAAGAGAAGTCAACAGAAGCTGACCCTTGGACATGCCTGGTTAGGTGCTTTTTTTTTTTTTTTTTTGTAAAGTACAAGAGCTGTTTTTCCTTACCTTGGCAAGGTACTTTGCAATTATAGGGTGATTAGTGCCTATGATTAATTTATCCTTATTAACAAGGAGAGTTAAGTGCTTGTATCAGTTTAAGGCTTCCTAGTGCTTTCCAGCAGGTTTTAGAGCAGGTGCTAGTCACAGGGGACTCCAACCAGAAAGAGTCAGGAATCAATGCACTCTGCTCCTACTCTCACCAGGATCAGAATATAAGCACAGATTCCAAGCTGTCACCTATAAGGCAGTTATTAAGCTTTCTGGTGATCAGCAGTCTCCAGGAAATAATGTAACTGCACTCCTTCTCTCACCAGGAGAAAACAGAAGCACTAATCCCAAGATGACTACCGAGAGGCAGAATGTGGGCTTTCCAATAACTGGTGGTCTTGCAATAGATGCTTAAAGGTAAGATAAAAAAATGGTTTATCTTAAACACTGCAGTGTGCACTAGAGGAATTAGATGTGATAGTAGGTAACTTAAGTTTTACCTGTCTAAAAAGTTAAGTTTCAGTGGAGAATCATTATTTTTAAAAAAGCAAGATAGATTGAAAGGGGTGGTCACTTTTGTTTTCTGGTACTATGGAATACAGTAGGATGGCCACTAAATTTAAATAGTTGAAGGGGAGTGATTTCACAAAATTATAACTTTGTGCTTACTCACACAAGCCAGTAAAAGCAAAGATGAAATGAGATATATGGTCAAATTAACATAAGGGGCAGGCAACTAGAAAGATAGTGGTGTTTAAGAACACAACAGTGACTGGGTGGGAGGGTGGGAAAAATTATTTCTGCCTGACTCACAAGAGACAGAGCTGTGGTCTCTTTTCAAGTTTCAATATGCAGTTAAAAGCAGAATGCAAGTAAAACAAAAGGTAAAGAAAACAAATCACAGTATTCAAAACAGAAAAAGGCAATAAAGTAATACAAAATACAACAAATAAAAAGCAAACTAACCTTTCCTTCACAGCTAAGTGTAGCAGTGTCTTGGTGAGCGTTTCTAGTAAAGCTCTGAAATGTTTTATTTTACCCCTTAAATAGAAGGTTTAGTTTCTAGCTCCACCCCCTCAGTTCACAAGTGATTAATCTTAACTGACCTCTTCTATCTTATGTGTGTCTTTAACTGACCTATTCTAATTTCTGCCTGACTCACAAGAGACAGAGCTGTGGTCTCTTTTCAAGTTTTAATACTAATGTCTTTCGGCTTTTCCTGGTTAGAGGTCACCACAGTGGAACTCCAGTCTGCTAAGGATTAGCAGTGGATTTTTTTGGTGCCGAGTTGCCAGCCCGATGCCCAACCTTCATAGAAGGCACACCCACTCACACACGCACCTACCTGCATGTATTTAACTTTCCTCAACTGTGGGGAGGACATGCAGACTCCACACAGAAGGCGCTCCAGCCGAGAATCGAACCGAAGAACCTCTTGCTGTGAGGCGACAACGCTAACCACTTCACCACCGCGGCCCTACTCTCTTTTCAAGATTTAATATGCACAAATCACAGTATTCAAAATAGAAAAAGGCAATAAAGTAATACAAAATACAACAAATAAGTTTTAATATGCAGTTAAAAGCAGAATACAAGTAAAACACAAGGTAAAGAAAACAAATCACAGTATTCAAAATAGAAAAAGGCAATAAAGTAATACAAAATACAACAAATAAAAAGCAAACTAACATTTCCCTCACAGGAAAGTGTAGCAGAGACTGGGTGAGCCTTTCTAGTAAAGCTCTGAAATGTTTTATTTTACCCCTTAAATAGAAGGTTTAGTTCCTAGCTCCATCCCCTCGGTTCACAGATGATTGACCTTAACTGGCCTCTTCTATCTTTTGTGTGAGTCTTTAATTGACCTGTTCTAATTTCTGCCTGACTCAAAAAGAGCTGTGGTCTCTTTTCAAGTTTTAATATGCAGTTAAAAGCAGAATATAAGTAAAACACAAGGTAAAGAAAACAAATCACAGTATTCAAAATAGAAAAAGGCAATAAAGTAATACAAAATACAACAAATAAAAAGCAAACTAACCTTTCCATCACAGGAAAGTGTAGCAGCGTCTGGGTGAGCCTTTCTAGTTTGCTACCTGTAGCTTGGGTATGACATCAAAAAATAATGTCAAAACAATATTGTATAAAAGCAGTAGAATCACAGCTACTAAAATGCTTACTCCTGACAGACATGCTGCAAGAACCAAATATGCAGTGTCATGGCTCTCGTTATTCACATATTTTTCCAGCCATCGATAGCAGAACTTAAAATTAGATGCAACTATTATGTAATTGAAAGACCCTGATAAATTCTATTCTGCTGTATTTTTTTACACTGATGTCCTGTGTGAAGAAACCAACTAGGTGCAAACAGGACATCAACATGAAGGGCTACTAGGTGGAAAAATGCAGCAAATGATTTTAATGCTTGCAGTACTAAACCTGTATTTTATCTGGGTCTATATTTATTTATTTATTTATTTATTGCTAGTGGCTGGAAAATGCACAGCTGAATTTAGCGTTGACAGTGACCTATAGATTCTACTTTCAATCTTAGCTGAATTAAGGAAAATATGTTCATTCTTTCTGTAAAAAAATCCAATAAAACATGATATGACTGAGTAGGCAGTTGCAGCACACTGAATTTTTGTTCTTAACCTGTAATTAACTAAGATGACATCTGAGCTTTGGCTAAGGTGAGTTTTGCTCATTATTGTTCATGAACAAAAGACGTGTTATAATGGTCACCTGATCATAATCTGTGTATTATATATTTTTGTGCAATTGGTTAAACTGGAAAGGTCCAGCTTCTATACTTTTTGCACAAATATTGAAAGCAGCTCCCAGGAAATATTTTTCAAAGGATGGTAAAACTGATAAAATGAAAGTAGTAAGGGGAGAATGTAGAGATATGGAGCATGTTCTCCCCAGAAGACAGAAGGGAAAGGGGGATACTTTTTTGTGATCACAAACATCATAGGTGGAACTGCAAAGAAATGTAACTGAAATGAAGAGGCTGTATGGGGGGGGGGGGCATGAGTTTAAAATTAAGTGTTGCTTTCACTGTAACCCTAAACCATATTACTCCTTTGACAAGGTTTTCTAGTTCAACTTTTTCATTTTTTACACTGTAATTTCTTTTAAGTTCTTCTTCAGAACCTTTGTTTGTTGAAGGTAATTCATTTAACCTCCATCTTCTCTCTTTCCTTTGTTGTGTTCTTTGCTGCAAGAGCTTAATTTTTTGATAATATGTGGACTAACTATCTATTTTCAACAGAATACAGTTCCTACCTCCCATAAATAGTACAGGGAGTGGTAGTAATTTTTCAAAGTGTTTAATATTTTATGGTAAAAGCCATTGTTATTTGCATATATGTTTATATATTATCATACAGATTCTCTAGAGGGATTTAATTGATTGAGAACTGGAACATCTGTACTATGACTGCTACATTCATAGTTATTTTAAGCTGTTATTAACTGGTAGTTTATTCCCTTTCGTATTAGCAGGGTCACTCACTCCTTCTGTCTATTAAATCTTTTTATATAGTTTGATTCTTCTTCTATTAGGTACGTTTCTTGATTCCTAAGGTACTGATATGCACTCACTAAAATACTCTTTTTAAGACATGTTATTTTCAGCCCATATAACATGCTATATTCCATCTGTTTCCTTCTTGTAATATCTGTAATTCATTTATTTTTCATTTTCCTTTCTTTTTTGTTATGAAATACATCTTCTTTTGAAAATCCTTGAAAATTTTTAGATACTGGACTACATCACAGAATATGATATCCTTTGTAACAACAGCATGGGTGCTCATCTTTTACAATATAGACCAAGGTAACCTCCGAGGAACAGTCTTTTTGGACCTGAGAATGGATTTTGATACAGTAGAACACTCCCTACTATTCTATAACTTAGCGAATACTAGGTTCTGTAATGATATTTTGCGTTGGCTCAACAGAAGAATAGTCAACCAAACTTTCAGATTAGTTAGCCACAAAAAATACTCAGGAAACTTCTCCATGCACCAAGGTGTTCCCCAAGGTTCGCTCTAGCACCCCTTCTTTTCTTGTATTTTATAAATGACTTCACCTGATATCTTTCCCAGACCATCTATATCCTACATGTAGATGATCTAGTATTTTCTAGAACCAGGATCAGCCAAGCCACACTTAATCGTGGACTGGAAAAAGAATTTAAAGCTATATGGAACTAGCTTCAAATCAACAAACTGACTGTCAGTGCAGGAAAAAAAGATATGTTATTTGCTACACCACAGAAACTCAGAAATATCCACAAAATTGCTATGAAAGACCCATTAGAAAATCATCTACCTCAGACAAAGTAGCAAAAATAATTAGAAACACTAAATCCTAACCTTCTCATTAACTTACAAAAGTAAATAATGTGCTAATGTAACTGATGCTTTCCTATAAAATTTCAAACAAACTCACAACAGCTAGACATGTGATAGCTATAATCATTCTCTTCCCCAAGCTAGAATATGAGTTCATATTCACAGCACGGTGCTCTGCTCAAAATGGTTCCCTGTTGAACTGTGGCTAATGAGAATGCAGACACCCAAAACACTGAAAAAAAATCTTAGAAATGCAGATAAAGACTGAATATCAAATATTGCTCTTCTCTTCTAAACTTGTTTTTATAGGGGGCAAGCCCCTTTGCATCTCTGATGTAATGGGAAGCCCCCCCACCCCATCCCCAAACCATACACCGACCCTGATACTGCCATACATGAGAAAATATTCTGAGAAATAGTATTCTCAGACTTAGTGTACGTAAGTCTAGATGTTCAGTTATTCAGTATCCACATTTTATGACTCAGCTTTGTGAGGCCTTATATTTTAAATGGTTACTGCTCAAAAAACACCAATAATTTAATCAACCGAAAAGAAAATTTTTAGACTGAAAAATCTGACAAAAAGCACACAGCGTCAACAAAATAAAATGGCACCATTCACCATACTGGCATCTCTTTTGCTCAAAACCCTTAAATTCAAACTACTGCATGAAAGATATTGGCTATCCTTTCCATAACAAATTGAAGATCAAAAATTAAACTATTCTCTGAGTAGCACTGATTGAATTCAGTTAGTCAGATCATCTTACAATCTTGCTGCCTGCAATACAGAATTTTCCAAAATATTGCCAACATGCTGGGGCAACATCCTTCAACATATCAGTTGAATTGATTGTGTCAGTTTGTTCAAAAACCCCATTAGATCACATGTTTTTGATGTAAACAAATGCAAGTGCTTTAGAAACATTGACTGATCAAACCCACATCAGTGAACTGTCATGCAGTCTTATTGCAATATCTGCTCTCAAGTGATTACATTCAGACTGTAGGACAGGAATCTGTATTTTTTACTACATTATTATTATTATTATTATTATTATTATTATTATTATTATGGCATTTTGTCTACACTTACTGCTACTATACATATTCTCTCCTGTAAACAATCAAAAATTTTCATGCGTAAATGTTCACTATCTAACTACAACAATGTAATGATGAATACTTACTTTATTTTATGACCTCCTTTTTTGCCTCTCCAACCCTTGTTTTTTTCTATCTTTATGAAAATATCTAATGCTGTTCTTTAAATCTCTGTTGTAATATTTGTAAAATATATGTTTGTTCTATTGTCTGCTCATGCCTCTATGTTGTCTTTGCCTTCATGGCGCAGACTGTGCCTGAAAAGGATTCTTGCTCAGTTCACAATAAACGTTAAATAAATAAACAAATAAATAAGTGTTATGTGTTCTTTTGTTTCTGCTGTTTCTTAGTATTCTTTCTGTACTTCATCCTTTTTCTTATTCTGTTATATATTCTCTTGTTCATACCTGTGTTGCATACTTCCATGTCTGAATTATTGTGTTTTTATTCTTGTCTCTTCTTCAACTACCCCCAGCTTTCCTTCCACTTCTTCTCATTTGTGGTCAGTGAACCATCCTTACATGTTACTCCTCCCTCATTTAATTAATTCTTTTATATGAAGGTTGTTAAAGCTTTTGTATTTTGGTCTTGCTCAAGGCACTCATTGAGCCTATTTCGTATACTAAAAGAGGCTAAATAGCTGTATCTTGGAGGCCTGAGTTTGAGATAGTCCTTCTTCATTTACTACTGCCTGACTCTGATAAATCACTTAGGTTCACAGGTTTGATTGTCAATCTTACACCTAATATCCAACAAGGAGTTTGCCTGCTGTAACCCCACTTTGATAGTGTATCAATAGCACTTTTGAAGGAAGGATCTGACTTAATTAGGCAGTACTGTTCAGTCACTCCTGAAAAGACAAGCATGCCTAGTGATTTTGTCTAATTAACAAATACAAATAACATAAAATAAATGTATAATTCATTTTTCCAACCCTCTTGCATCATACATTGTATTTCTACGATCACATGAATTGCATGTTATGTTTTTGTATTCAGCAGTGCACTGTAGATGGAATTCATAAACATCCAGCTCTTTAAAAATCAGACACAGTTCCAGTCACCCAATACTTTTACACCATGTTGTAGCTCTCTTCCTATTTATATGCTTCATTAACATTATGCGCATACTTTTTATGCAATGCTCATCTTTCCTGACTGTGTAAATTCCCCTGTCTTTATTTACTACCTACTCTTTATCATATTGGACACATTAGGTCAATGTCCACATAAGTTCCCAAATCTTGTACAACTGGGTCAACAAGGGTGTATTGTCAATGTAGTATTTCCCTAAGGGACATGACTTCCCAAATGACACAATAATGCAATAATGCATTTTTGGCATTTAGTTTCAGTCATGATTTTGGCATTGGTTATTTATTTGGGAGAAACCTTCCTGCAGGATGGTTAAGTCATTTGGGGATTCAGTGACTGCTCCTAGCTTGCAGTCATCTGCAAACTTAGTCAGCCAGAGCTCTTTGACAGAAATGTAGATGCCAAACAGGAGAGGTCCCAGCACAGAACCCTGAGGGATTCCACTTTGGACTTGTCTCTTTGTGGAGGTAACTTCGCCTATTTTGATTTCTGTGCACCCTATTTTTGAGCCAGTTTGTAATCCAGTGAGTGGCTTCAGGGTTTATTCCTAGTTTGTTTAGCTTTCCTATTGTGCCTGACTGAGGAATTTTGTCAAAAGATGTGGCCAGGTCATGGCATGTGGTGTGTACCATCTTGCCTTCATCCACTGCTTTGGTGACCTATTCAATACAATCCACCAAGTTGAGTAAACATGACCTCCCCTTGATAAATCCAAATTGAGCCTGGCCTACTGTTTGGAGATTCCCTATGTCCTGATTGATTGATAAATTCCACAACAATCTTTTCCATGGCTTTGCATATCAGGCCGGTCAGAATTATGGGGTTGTAATTGCCTGGGTCTGTAGAAAGTCCTCCCTTATGCAGGCGAATGACTGTAGCTGTTCTCCATTTGCTTGGTACTAAATCTGTATGAAGACTGAGATTAAAAAGTGTTGTTAAGAGTGTCGCTAAATCATGCTGTGTGCTTTTTAAGATGCATTCAGGGATTGTGTCAGGCCCTATCAATACAGTATTTTTAGCTTCTGATAGCACTTTCAGGACTTTGCCTTGTGTGATAACTGGAGGACAGTCAGTTTCAGGTATATCTTGATGGAGAGATGGAGAGGAGAAAGGGTTAAAGTTCTTTATATTTTTGGATTTCCTCTGCTGCTTCTTTTTCCAGACAGCCCAAAGTTTCTTCATCCTGGGTCTGATGTATAAATGAATGCACATTTACACTGGAAGCTTTGGGCAGATTTTCTTGTGCAAGTATTTTTCTTTCCTCTAATTTTTTTCTTAGTCTTCCTGAATATCTTCTCTCTTAATAATTGTGGGCTTCTTGCCTAATAGTAACAATACACAAGTTCTTCCTTATCCTCAGTACTCTATTCTAGTCTCTGTATGCCTCTTTGTTGGCCTGTCAGTTTTTGAATTTTATGTGGACTACTACTTCATTCTAAATAAGGGGGAAAATCTGCCCAAGAGCCTGGGCTTACCCCATTGTAGGAACGTATCAGTGTCTTGAGGATTCTGCAGTGTCATTTTTTCCAGTTCTGCCACCAGTTCACCTACCAGCATTGGGCACCTTTTCATCCTGGGAGTTGTGCACTCAGCTGTCTCTTTAATTTTTTTTAACTTACTTCTGTCCATGATATACACTACATAAAATACAGTCTATATATCAGTGTTGTCCTTTTGAGATTTTGCAAAACCAAGGTCCACCTCATGAAGGTACTTACCTAGACTTTAGAATTAATTCAGTTCCAGCAATAATACTCACCTTTGCTTGCTGATTTTACTTTCTCCCATTTGGACCTCATGGAGGTTGCTCTTTACAGTGTCTCCAAGTCTTTTGAGTTAAATTTGGAACTCAATTTGTTTATTAACAAGTTTGCAATATCATCAGGCTCATTGAAGGTGGCACCATTATGTACTAGTTCAGCACGTTGCTGTGTGCTTACACAGCAGTAGAAGACCTTATGGTTATTACCTGGGAGGCAATCTTAACCTCATAACTGGCTTTGCTTGACCTAATTAGCCTGCTTAGTTGCTTATTTGCTTTGATGAGAGACATGCTATTTTATGGGAATTATCCTTCCTAATTTTTGCCATAATTCTTTTCCTTTTGTTGCATATCCTATTTAATTTGGGATGCCAACAGGGTGGTTTGTTTCTACATCTAGTCCTTGGCTTACTACTTGTAGGCACAGCAGCCTCTACATAGCCATTGACATGGTTGTACAAACCCTTCTGAGAGCAATTCAGCATAGGCTGCTGTGTTGTCTAAGTTTAGAGAGGCATTGAAGTTTGACAATCCATTCCTTAATAAACGGTAATTTGTCTTGGAATAGTTTCTAACTCTTACTGTTTTTTTATGAATTAGGAGTTGATTTTGATTTCAAAGAAGACAGCTTTGTGGTTGGACCTTACCAGGGAGGATGATTCATTGGGGGGGGGGGGGGGGGGGGGCAGCATTCTCCCATATTTGCAAGCATGAGGTCTAGTATGTTGGAGCCTCTAGATGGTGTATTCACTATTTGGTCAAAGTTGTTTGTATTTACATTGTCCAAGAATCTCTGTGCCTGTAGATTTCAGGCTGTGTAGGATTCCCCGTCTATAAAGGGGTAATTAAAGTCTCCCAAGAGTAGTGTGTTAGCTTGCTGTAGGTCCAGTTTTGCATTGTGAACTTCTTGGGACATGGAGGGTGATCTATAGCTGGCTAGGGAATGCTACAGGATATTGAGACATCTCCTCCCTTTAGCCCTTTTCTGTGCAGCTACTGGTCTAAAAGTGTGGAAGGCTGCACAGATGTCTATATTCTCAAGTGTGAGGAGGGCTTGGAGGAAGTATAGATTTTTGATTAAGCTCCTGGCATTGAGCAGTAATCCGTTGTTATTCAACTGAGTTGATTTTGCTAAGTCTGTAGGTTTGTCAATTTGTCACTGCCTAAAAAAGGCAATATGGGGGTGAGGGTGGATAAAGATTTTCTTAGTGGGACCTGAGATATATCTAAAAACTGGTAAAGCAAGAAAGGTATAATTTCATAGGACAATTTTTCACATGTACATGAATTGCACTTAAAAGCAGTCTCTCTCTCACACTTTGCCTTTGCTTTCAGTGGATGGAAATTTAAAGCAGTAAAACATTATAATACACAGGATGCAATATGGGGGAACCATGGGACTTTCAAAATGACACAGCTGCAGAGCCCCCTGGTGCCTTAAACTCATTAATATTTTACAGCCATTGCAACTGCTAGACTACATTCTTCTATGGAAAAACAAATGCCACAGAGACTATCCCTTGAGAATAACGAGTACATGTCTGCAAGGTACACTGTTTGGAATAATAATCCAGTCATGCCTTTAAATAGATCTGCCTTCTATTATTCAACTCCATTACAATGAAATGACAGCTACAAACAGCTGTCTATTAACAAGAGTCATCACTTCTCTCTCAAGCTTTGTGGCATGGAATACTGACATCCATCCGTGTATTTCATGATTAACACTATATGTAAGCAGATGAGTGCAACACAAGTTTCAAACACCAATGAGGGTTTCTAACTGTAAGCCACTTAAAATTCCTAGCCATACTGACTCCAGTCTTGTTTTCTGTGAGAGATAATTTAAAATGGTGTGTTAGCACAAGGAACTGCTGAAGAAGAAAATGTTTCCTTTTCATCTAAGTCCAAGATGCCTCTACATAATAAATACTTTTTGAGTGACAGTGTCTAACAAATAACGACAATATATTTATTTAGAAAGAGTTAACAGAAAGGTACCTTGGAAGATGTAAACTGAGCTAAAGATTTTCCTTTGAGCAGTATTGACTGTGCTATAAGAGCGAATGACACCCAGATGATGTAAATGTGAGCTTTGAAATATAAAATTATAAAAAACATAGACTTTAACAGCTTATAGTAAACTCTTGGCACATCTAGTCTTGTCATTTAGCCAACTACTGCAAAGGATGCATATCCCATTTAACATCTTTTCTGACATTTCCATACAAACTTCCCCATGTCTTTAATGTGTGCTATTATGGTAGTACTTTAAGAATGGTGCACTGTCTGTAACAATATTGCATCCAGCTACCACCCTTTATTTTAAATATTTTCTCTTGCTATCTGTAAGATGTCTGTCTACCTTGCAACTTCAAATTGCATTCAGATTATTTACTTAGTTGCTTGTTTTTGTTGATGATTGTTTATGTTCAAAAGATGGTATCCTCCCAGGATCTAGGGATTCTCTGACAGTATTTATAGGTTTCTATCATGCCACCTCCCATACCACTGACTTGTATACCCTAAACTGTTGAGCTCTTGAGGTCTATCTTTGTAGGGCTTCTCGTGCAGATGGGGCACCATCTTTGTTGCATATCTCTAAACTCAGTCTTCTGTGTGTTCTAACAATAAACACAGTACTCCACATTGAGTCTAGCCACATATCTATTCAGAGGAATAACAACTTAATGTTTTTTTGTTGACGATACCTCTTAATAGAATTTCACTAGCCTTTCCTAATGCTTTCTGACCTACATTTCTTAGTTTTATGTCATTTGACATAATTACCCATGCCCTTATTCTTAGCTGAGGTTAGCTGGTACTGTGATGTTTGCTACGTTTTCCCTTTCAAATGATTCTTACTTTCCCAGGGTTTCCTCCACATACATTATTTTCCAAGCCAGTTTTGGTCATATTTTTAATTTAATCAGCCTGCATTACCTATTAAGTTCTGGTATAAGGATAGATGCAAGCAAATGCACAGATTACTAACATGAGATAATTAGCCTTGCAGACTGACCTTAAACATCGTACTGTGCCCATCAGATTTTGACATATAGCATTCAGCAGTATAATTCCAAAGCAGAATTTTTCACCTCTAAAAATCTTGGAAACTTCCATTGACCATCCAGTTTTGTTCCCTTTCTATTACTCCATGTAATGTCATGTTCTAAATGCCCATTGTAGTATATTTTGATGGTATACTTTGAAATTTAATGCACTTGTCATCTAAATTTGAAAGACAAGAACTATGATTTGTTTTTAGAACACTGTTGGTTTAGCAAATGGTTAGAATTGTTTACATGAAGTGTGTGTGTTAGGACAATGCTTTGCATTTTTTCCTTATGCGTTTTGCTACCATGCCTGACTACCATTAAGCAGATGCCAGTGAGACAATGTCCATCCCACAACATGTGTGCCACACATCAGACAATCCATTATGAGGTAAAAAGATGCCAATGGAATCAATGTCGGTTAATACAGCACCCATCTGGCTGACACTAAGGAGCTGATGCTTGAAAAGGGATGGAAACATGACTGAAAAACAACCCAGCTGAGGACTAATATCCATGACAGGCTAAGGCTTCTAGTTCCCTGCCAGCTACTGCCTATTTGTTGTATCCTATTTCCTAACAGATGAGCTTTAATTCATAGGTAACTACTAGGCATATGATCCTAATTTCCCAGCTGATCCAGAACATTGTCTAGTTAAGGGGCACATGCAGTCATACAGTGGAGAAAAGATGCTGAGGTAATTAAAGGTAATTTGGCAACAGGAAACAGCTCGTTAACAAGTCAGTGCCTTAACAGGCTTAATCCTCTGCACTAACTGACTAATATGAAATGGAGATAACCCACATACATACATACATAAATAAAAACAGAAGCTAGTGTCTGTATTGCCCCCAGACAACATACTTATCATCTTACCATAATCACATGTGAAATCTGGACAAAGCCTAAAACAATGAGGGACAAAGGCCCAAAAACATGGGCAGGTTTTAAATATTGCTTGCATAAAATGAGAAAGTTGTAAGAATAACATGATTTTTGTTAGCAAGCATTTTCTGAAGGATATGGAGTCTGAAACTTAAATGTATGTCATTATTTAGTGACTTGCAATCCTCACTGGTTTGCCAGAAAAACACAAATGTTATGAGGAAAAGATCAGAAATATAAGGCAAAAATCTGGACAGTTTACAGTTTTGACAGGCCAACAGAAAAGAATGGATATGATTAAAGAAGGAAGAGTGTCCTAAGCAGGAGTATTAGACTCATTAACAATCGGTGTGGAAGTTTGCTCTTCACTTTTTTCTATCAGCAGCTTTTGAACTTTTTCTACTCATTCAGCAGAGAAGACAGAGAGATACAGAGAGACTGTGTCACTTCTGAGTGCTTTGCTTTCTCATTGTGATTTTTTTTTTTTTGGAGAGACCAAGTCAGAAGTGGAGGGTTCTCTCTAAAGTCAATAATTTCTGAAGATTGTAAAATCATTGTTCTTAAAATGTTTTGTAATAATTTGGAGCTTTTCTCCCCAGGTCTCCACAGAAAATGGGTTTCTACCCAGCCGGACTTTCCCAGTAATCAAATCAAATGTCAATAAATAAATAAGTGAATAACTACTAAATAAATACTGATACCTCCAGATATTTTGCCTAGAATGATTATGGTGACACCTCTGTGTGCTTGTTCACGCTTATTTTAACAATTCAAAAACATTGTTACATACAAGCTATAAAGACATATTAAAACTTGTTCATATAGTTTTTATAGTGTTGCAGTTTTCTTACTTGTCTAACTATATCAACAACCAACAACTAAAAAAAATTGATTAGTCTCATATGAAAGGTTACAACTTGCTGAACAAAAAGCTGCTGGCAGTATGTTATGCAAGCTTGAGCAGTTACAGAGGTAGTTCTAATTGTTTACAAAATATTACAAAAGTTAATATAACTGTGTTCATTGTGACACAGAGAATCCAGTCTGAGACCTAGAATGTAACACATGTAGCCATTGTAATGATTACTTTGAGCAGAGCAATTAGCTATTTGCTCTTCTTTAATAACTTTAATTTTTCTAGAGATATGGACGTTTGTTTAAGGTCTGAAAATGGAACCTGATTTTATCAAAAGGCTATCTACCATTTCCTGTTACTATTAAAATCCTTGCAAAAAGATCACCTTTGGTTATCATGCATATGACCCAATCAAATAAAATACTTAAGACATTGTATGTGGTTGGAAACTATTTGTCATGGTGACATTTAGTATTAAAAAGCTAAATCTGAGATGAAGGGCTTAAGGCCTCTGCAAGACAAGTAGCTGGTGATAAAAGGATGAATTTGAATATAAAACAATGTACACCTTTTCCAAATGGTGAACACAGAAAGATGAAGAACAGAATACAATATCCGAAGAAAAGGTAGAGATGGGCAAATGAGAGTAGTCAACACAGGCATGCTGTTTCTGCAAGCATGGCAGTTCCATCCACTGGAATGCTAACACCTATTGGAAGGAGGAGATACAGCATGATACAGCATGCAGCAGAAGTGCACGTTTCACCACACATGTATACTGAATGTCATACCAGGTGATCACATCAACTCCTGTTGTGTGATTTTAAGTGCACCATTTTAAACCAGGCGCAGCAATGGATGATGGCTCCCACATCCTTAAATTTTAATCCCAAAACCGGGATAAAACATTAGGTTATTTAAAGACATTTCTCTCTCAAAAAGAAGAACCCCACCTATGGGATATTGTATCATTCTCATGTCAGACAGGATAGAAGAACCAACAGGTCTACAGTGAGAGAGAGATTCCATGGTCAAGTCTGAGGAGGGAAAATAATATCTATATACCTACATAAATAATACACACACACACACACACACACACACACACACACACACACACACACACACACAAGCAAACACACACACAAGCAAACACACACACAAGCAAACACACACACGCATGCAAACACACACACGCACATAAACACACACACGTGCAAACACATACACGTGCAAACACACATGCGCAAACACACACGCGCAAACACACACACGCAAACACACACAAACACTTGAGAGTAACTTCCCTTTGGATTCTTCTTCAAAGTGTCTGTATGTAGTCATCAGAAACCACTACATTTTGTGTATACTTAAAACTGAAGATAAAAAAGTTAATTATTTTTTATCTTTAAATTGTTTACAGGTTAAAATAAAAATCTGTTATGGTAATAGTCAGTTACCCTGTACTATCAGTTTCATGACAGTAACTAAAATCTTTCACCTGTCAGGAAGGAGTTAGCATACCTCTCAACTGTCCAGATTTTTGCCTCATATTTTTGGTCTTTTTCTCATAAAATTGTGGTTTTCTAGCAAATCATTAGTACATCATTGAGGATTCAAGTCAGTATATAATGACAGACATTCAGGTTTCAGGCTTCATACCCTTCAGAAAATTCATGCTATTTCTAAACATGTTGCTCTACCAACTTTCTTAGCTTGTAAGAGCAATATTTAAAAATTGTCCCTATTTTGGGCCTTTGTCCCCCCCCCCCCCATTATTTATGGCTTTATCCAGATTTCTTGCTCTAAAAAGTTGAGAGGTATAGGAGTTAGTAACATTCATGTACATAAGGAATTAACAGTAATCACCAGAAATTAAAGCAGGAATGGACATGTTCTATAAATACTGGTAATTTTAGTATGATTAACAAAAATGATTAAATATAGCTAAAAGTATTCTTCTTAAAAAGTTTTATAACAATCTGGAGCTTTTCTCTCCAGCCATCTTCTGAAAAATTGGCTTCTACCCAGTCGGATTTTCCCAGTAATCAAATGTCAATAAATAAATAGTCTTATGTCAATTTTGCACTACTTAGCAACAAGTTGGACTAAGAAATCTGTGGCTTTGTCCTGGCACTCATCTATTTTACATTCTATTAGTCATTTAGAACAATCAAAAGTTGTTGCAGCAGTCAGTTACATTTCTCATAATTATAAATACTGCCAGCTACAATGCAGTAACACATTGTTGTATGTTTAGTACAAGTATAAAGATTAGGGCAGTAGGACAGCATTAAATACATTGCTACTAATTGACGCCTTCATCTTTACTTCATAACATTCAAATGTAACCTGTTTCATCACCTTCCATCTGTCAAAATATTATAAAATACAGGTAAATAACATGAGCCAAATTGAAAACCATGAATGAGCAATATATTGATAACACAGAGCACACCTTTGTAGTACTTAACATTCCACTTGAAACCTTAAACAAATCAACTATCTAAGCTACAAAGTATACATTCCATGAAAACATACCTCTCAACTTCTTAACGCAAGAAATCTGGACAAAGCCTAAAATAATGGAGACAAAGGCCCAAAAATGGCGACAGATTTTACATATTTCTCTTATAAACTTTAGAAGTTAATAGAATAACAAGACTTGTGTTAGCATGCACTTTCTGAAGGATATGAAATCTGAAACTCGAATGCATGTCATTATTTAGTGACTTCAGCCTTAGTGATTTGCCAGAAAACCACAAATTTTAGGAGGAACAGATGAAAAATACAAGGCAAAAATCTGGACAGTTGATAGGTATGCATATAAATAATATACAGTTAAATTTCCCCACCAGGGACCACAAAAAAAAAAAAGACAGTAGATTGGATTGCACTGACAAAGGGCTGCTGTTTTGCAAGTACCACATTGAAATATCAATGCAACCCTCTCAAAACAAATTATCTTTCTAGCAACAAGCGTGAGCTTAATGATAACTGCACATATTTGTTTTCATCCTTTTTATGGACTGTTCCTGACTCACAGTGTTAACAGAATTTGATACTTATTTGGATAATGTACTAGCCTAAAGATATTTTACAGCTTAATGGTTAATTGTTTCTTACTTGCATTGTTAACGGAGTCTTTAAGCTCAAAGGTACATGCATGTTTTTCTCTTCCTTTCTATGGACTGTTGTTAACATGCTCTATCAAATTTTGATATTTATTTGTATAGTACTGGGTCTCAGTGTAATCTTACAGCTCAAGGTTTAACTTTTGCTGACTTGAATTGCTAACAAAGCTTGACATTTCTTTGCATGCCAGAGCAGCACCAAGTTATAACTGTTGCTGAACTACTTTGTAGTTGAGGTGCTGAGTAAAAGGCTAACTCCTGCTGTTTTACAGACTACAGAGATACATGCCTAGTTAGCCCTAACAATAAGAAAACTCAATTATTAAGCAGATAATTCCTTTTCAGAAGCTTAGCATTCTTAGCTGCTTGGCACAATCCAGCTCAATCAGACTATGCATGCACCGTCTGCTAACATATGATGTTTACTTTTACGTATTGTAATAAAATTCATCTATTGTCTGTATGATCTGTATAACTATGTAACATGCAAGGTCATCTTGCCTGCTGATTCACATACAAGTAATGTGACTCCTTGGGTTTTGGCCTCCACCACCAATAAGCTAACTTATGGGAGGTTTTAGCTGTAGATTTCCAGGGTACATATTCTACTTTGTAATTATATTCAGCCATTAATCTATTCAAGAATTCTTTGATGTGTGTTTACTCTCTTTTTTCCCTTATAAACTCTATTATGAATTGTTCTTGGGATTGACTATCCTAGATTCCTGAAACAGGACTTTGCTGTTTCTACAGTACTCAACCACATTTGGCTTTCTGATTTAGAAAACATTTGGAGTATCTACAGGCCTCTCTAGTGTGTTACTGATGCACTCCCACCTTTGACCTCACTGCATTAGTCAGGTGCTGGAGTTTGCCTAAAACAGGATACACAAAGTCTGAAAACCCAAGGAAAAGCAGTCAAGATGAAGTACCACTACTTTTTTGACTTGTAAGCAGGCAAATTTATGTATCCTGGTTTACTGGGGATCTGTAAATTAAAACTAACCCAATAGGTTTGAGTTTATTTTGTACCACCGATTCTTGTGCATTTATGAACATATTACCATATGTGTTTGATGCTGGAAAAAGTCTCATTGACAATAATCATGACCTTAACTTGACCTCCTCTCCGTATATTAACACCTGTTATACCACATAATATCACTTATATAAAATTAAAATGTTCCGTTTTTTTTTGTCACTCCAAACTGCAGCACGTTCTATATGTTAGAGACTAAACATACTATAATATTAATTAATGAATTTCCTTGAGTAGCTTCAATCACCTGAGTAACTAAGGGTACTGGCCTTCTCCATATGATAGTTTTCATTGGACAGCTGGCTGGGGTCTTGTATATTCTGCTCACTGTGCTCAGCTGTGCTTATTCACCTACCCTATGCAGCTCCTAACCACCACCACATATACACTTTTACAGGTAATTCTTATGGCTACCCCAGCCAATAGATAGTAACAAGAAAAACATGACAGGCTGTAGGGTAGATGAGTAAACCAGAGCCAAGCACAGTGCGTGGTTGGCATTTGACATAATAGTTAAGGTGTTTACCTTACAAATACAAGGTGCAGGTTTTGATTTTCACATGGGGCAATTGGTTAGGCTTAAAATGTCCCTCAAGGGCAGTTAGCCTACTACTAACCTATTTATTTGTTTATTAACATTTGTTTACCGGGAGATTTTGACTGGGTACAGATGCCCTTTTTAGCAGAGGCCTGTGGAAAAATCTCCAAGGTATCATATTTAATGCAATCAGTATCTACAATAACAAATTTATAATGCAGTTTCAATTAATACATAGCATAACAGTCACTATAATAAAATTTGTATTGATACTCACAAACTAATTTAAGAAATACAATAGAGTGAGGTAATATAGGAGATAAGCAAGCGTAAATGTTTATAGAGAAATAGCGATGGAATAGTATTTTGTGCTAATTAAAATACATCACAGCATCCACATACTTCAACATAACTAGTAATCCTCCAAAAGTTACCAAAGCTGTCAATATAACCTTAGTATGTCAACCAAAGCTATCATTACAAACTTAGTATGTAAATATGAATAATATTAAACATTTCACTGTCCCGGACAGCATTAATACTGACACTAACTCTAACAAAGCAGAGCTCAAAATCCAGATAACTACAACTTAACCCTCGCCTCAAAAAAACATTTACTTAGCAATGTAACCATACTATAAATATGTACTACACATACTGCCTACAGTGTAAGAAAGGATACAACAATACACAACAACCAAAACAACAAAAAAAATCAGTAACTAACAGTCTTCAGGACCTATCTCATATGCTGCTTATCTGCTCAAGAGATGTGAAATTACCCCAGGGCCCAGAAACACATCTCTTTTCTAAAAAGCATATCCTCTCCTACCTTTCCAGTCCAGCAAATGATCAAAGATCATACATACAAACTCAAGACATATGTGCAACAAAATACTGCAGAGGCTAGCCTGGATAAAGACAATTCAAGCACACATCCTTGAAATCTCAGAAACATGGTCATATCCTGCATCCATGCTAAAAAAAGTCACAATACCAAACAATGACATCTTCAAATAAGACTTAAATAACAATCGATCGGGAAGATTGAAAATACTGTCGCCAGCAAAACCCAAGCCCAGATAACGGCTGCTACAATGTGCTGCTTCCATTAAAGTATGAAGAGAATCTAAAGCAACAATCGCCCTATGAAACACCAAGCTGCTACACACTGGATTTATTTACTTCATGCCCACAATATCAAGACAAACACTTACAGAAACCATAACATGGCCGTAGGATTACTGTGATAGAGAAATATTATTAGGGAACTTCAACACTGCCTGAGTAAAGCTCACTATAATGACCTAATCTCTTATATTTGTTCATTTGGATTTTCACAACTCACACCATCTGCTGCAAGAAACTTAGTATTCTAGCCTGGGAACTTACAAAACCAAACAACTACAATTTCTGGCCTATTACCAAACCACTGGAAACCTTCCCAGTAAACAAAAGCCACCAGCAACCTCAGCCAAGACAGCAGACGTCAGAAACCTCAAATCTCTACCAGTTCAAGAAATAGAAGAAATTGTCAACAGTGTCATCTGGGAGTGTGGTTAGCTTTGTCAAGACATACATTTGACACTACATAAAATTAATAGTTTCCTATTAGATTTATGGGGTAAATTTGCTCCCATATCAAATAATATAATATAATATGGATAAATGCCGCAGTAAGGAAATGCATATCTAAAAGAAACTTGGCATGGAACAGATTCAAATAAAGCAACAGCACCACTCTTCTAAACAAAACGGCATTAAACCAATGCTAGCAGCATATAACAGAAGGGCACTAGGTAAATAAACTAAGACAGTGACCTTCTCGACCACCATAAATTAAATTAAACTCTCTGAAATAGTAAAGCTTCCTCTGTAAACACATTAGCTTTGACAAGACTGGAGAACACAGCAAATATATTTACTGACTTCTTCCACTCCATAATCACAACACACTCCAGCCAAACTAATAGCCCAACTCAAACCTACTACCAAGAAAGTCAGCCATTCTGCACCTTTTCTAGCTAATACTTGTATCCCTTATGAGTAAATGCTGATGAAACTGAAAGAACATGACTTCCCATCAACAGTCTGCCACCAGCTTATTTTAAGTAGCTAATATCTTTCATAGTACAGCCCCGATAATGAGGAGAAATCAGAAAGGTTCCACATTTGTGGAATCATGCTAAAGTAATACCACTCCATAAAGATGGTAATAAAAACAAAACTGAAAACTACAGACTAATAATTCAATTTGTTGCCCAAGATTCTCAAGTGTTTGGTCCATGTACATTTTATTTATTTCTTAACAAAACTGCTATTACAAACACATTATGGATTTAGGCTGGGATACAGAATCCAGACAGATATATTAAATATATAGATATATTACAGTTCTTTGACCGTATAGTTCCCATATAGTTCCCAACAATTACACAGGATTTATATCTTATGCTCAATTTCTTGATTTCTTAAAATGTATTGTAATGGTTAGTCACCGATACCAGAATACAAGATCTGGAATGTTCCACAAAGTATAGTTGTGTACACTTACCATAAATGTAGATGTTCGAGTGTATTCACTGTTGCAGTCATTACATTTGGGTAATCTGCTGGCAGGTTGCCCTCAGTCGGCCTGAATTCCAAAGTCTTGGGTCCTGCATCAGTTGCTGTCTTCTCTTCCATAACGTCAGGTCATCAGGGGTATAAAACATGCAGTCAATGCCATTTTCTTTAGTTTTTCTTGCCCCCGATGTCAGGTGCCCCCAAAAAGGTAGCAATATTATATATATATATATATATATATATATATATATATATATATATATATATATAAACATGCATCAATATAAACTTTACCTTCATCTACAAGCAAATACACCACATAGGTTGTAGAAGATAGAGAAGGAAAGATAAACTGTAGAATGACAGGGGGATGGCAGGAGGGTAACCTGGACTGCAACAGTGAAGACATTCGAACATCTACATTTATGGTAAGTGTACACAACTGTACTATGTTCTTCGTGTTTCACTGTTGCAGTCATTACATTTGGGTAGAATCCCAAAGCTATGGTTGGGAGGCTGGAGCTAAACAGCATTAGGTGCGGCTATAAGGCCCTGCAGCACTGCAGTGTCAAAGCCTGCCCTGGATTTAGAGTAGAGAGGCAAATGGTAATGCTTTGTAAAGGTGTGAACAGAACTCCAAGTAGCAGCCTCTAGAATGTCTTTGGTTGGTACTCCTCTGAGAAAGGCTGCCGAAGTAGCTGCAGCTCTTGTGGAATGAGACCTAATGCCCTTGGGCACAGGTTTACCATGGTGTGAGTAGCAGAAACGGATGCAGTGGCTTATCCACTTTGAAATTGTCTGCTTTGAGAAAGCCTTTCCTTCTGATTCTGCAGCATATGACACTAGTAATTGCACAGTTTTTCTTAAGAGTTTTTGTCCTGCTCAAGCAGAATCTTAGCTGTCTGTGTATGTCCTAGGAATGCAGAATTCTCTCCCTTTTGTTCTGCGGATTTGGATAAAAAGTTGGCAGATGGATTGTTTGGTTAAGAGCCACACTGGAAACCACCTTAGGCATAAAAGTAGGATTTGTCCTCAGAGACACCCTGTCTGTGTAAAATATGATAAAGGTCTCTACAGCCATGAGGACCTGTAGCTCTGAAACCCTTCTTGCTGAAGTAATTGCTAGTAGCAGGGCTGTCTTCTATGATAAGAACTTTATATCAGCGGTAGCGGCTGGTTCAAATGGAGGCAGGGTGAGCTTTTTCAACACATAATTGAGGTCCCATGCAGGTAATGGTGATCTTCTAGGAGGCCTTAGGTTTTTGGCTCCTCTAAGATACTGCTTTAGTAGGGGATGAGAAAAGATTGGTGGCTCTGTATTGTAATGAGACAAAATGGCAGAGGCATGGATTTTGATTGATGAGAAAGACAGGCCTTTGTCAAGCATCTCAGTTAAGTATTGTAATATCTGAGGAATATGTGGTTCTGCTGTATCAGTTCCTTGTGCTTGATTCCAAGCACAAAATCTCTTCCATTTGTCAGCATACGATTTTCTAGTACTAGGCCTTCTGGCTTCCAAAATGACATCCATCACAGCTTTACTGAGAGGTGTCGTTGGTATGATTACATAATTAGCCATGCTGCCAGGTTCAGAGTCTGTAGTTGATTGTGCAGGATCTGATTGTTTTGCTGGGACTGTAGTTGTGGTCTTTGAGGTAAGGTCCAAGCTGGGTATTGAGACAAGTTCCTTAGGATTGGGTACCAGTATTGGCGGGGCCAGTCCGGGGCAATTAATATCATCTTTGGCTTCTCTTGTCTGACTTTTAGGAGGACCTTGGGTAGAAGAGGCAGAGGAGGAAAGGCGTAAACTGACAGGTTTTTCCATCTGAAAGATAGGGCATCCACTTTCCATGCTTGTCTGTGATAAGTCCTTGTGCAGAATCTTTTCACTTGATAATTTTGTGAAGAGGCAAATAGATCTATGTCTGGGCTCCCCCATTTCTCTGTTATCATGCTGAATACTTGTGGATTTAGTTTCCACTCATGAGGATCCATAAGGTTTCTGCTTAAATCGTCTGCCAGAGTGTTCTGTTTTCCTGGCAGGAATTGAGCTTGAATTTATCTGGAAGGTGAAAGCTGTGTCCCACAGTGCCATGGCTAATCTGCAAAGGGGGTATGAATGTGCGGCCCCTTGATTGTTTATATACCACATGACTGTGGTGTTGTCCGTCTTTATCAGTAGTTGTCCTGGATGAAGTAAGTCCTTGAATGCTGTTAGGGCATTTTGAACTGCTAGCATCTCTTTCTGGTTGATGTGTAGATGCATTTGATTTGGTGCCCATATGCCCTGAATGCATCTTCCTGCCATGTGGGCCCCCCAGGCATAATCTGATGCGTCTGTTGTTAAGGTTTGGTTGACAGGGGGTAGAGTGAAGGGCTGTCCCATGTTTTGGTGACAGGCCTTTGCCCACCATAGAAACTCCTGTTGCAGGCACGGGATGAGAGGAATCATTGTTGCCAGACTGTGTGAATGCTGACTCCATAAACCTTTTAGGTACGATTGCTGGCGCTATGTCAGACTCCAAGCCGATCACAAGTGGTGTCCCACAGGGCTCGGTCCTTGGCCCCCTATTGTTCGGCATCTACTTCTCAGAAGTACAGGCCAACATGGGAGGACTTTGGCTGACAAAGTTTGCAGACGACTGCAAACTGGGCGCCATAGTGGAAAGTGCATCGGACACAGATATCCTTCAGAAGGGACTCACGGAAACAGATGGTGCCAGAGCCATGACCTGAAGTTAAACGCCAAAGAATGTATAGTCATACCCTTCGGGAAAAACAAGGTAACCCCAAGCTACCATATAGGTGGCAATCCACTAAGCACAGAAGAGGTTATCAGGGACCTGGGGACCCAGGTTGACAGTGGCCTTTCTTTTGACACTCACATTGCTAAAGTGGTTAGAAAGACCTTCTACATTGCCCACCTGATCATGAAGGGATTCACATCCAGATCTAGTGAGGTCATTGTTCCCCTGTACTCTTCACATATCAGACCAATGATTGAGTACAATGCCCCATTCGGGATGTATCTCACCTGACATCTGCAGCAATTGGAGAGACCCCAAAAGTTCCTCACCAAAAGGATAAAGGGACTCCAAAATCTGTCATATGCTGCCAGATTGAAGAAACTCCAGCTCTATTCAGTTGCATACCATCTGCTCAGAGGTGACATGCGCCTGACATACAAGGCCATGTCCAACCCGGAATTAATGGACATGCTCCACCTCAAAAAATCCAAATCCACTAAAACCACTAGAGCAAGCGACTTAAACCTTAGCACGGATATAAATAGGATGTGCTGGAGGGATAGATTTATCACTCAGAGACTCCCTATGCTGTGGAATAAAATCCCGGTCCATGTGAGGCAGAGCACCTCGCTAGCTCTGTTCAAGAGAAATCTTGACCTGTGGATGGGAGATTGTAGGTTTACCCCGGGAATCATCTCTGTGTCACTGCTGGACAGAGGCACAACAAACTAATGGGTACAGTATTTTTTCATATAAGGGGTGGCGTAAGCCACAAATCTTTGGGCTAGGCTTATAAATGCCTTAGGGCAGATAGCCTAGTATAAATCTATGAACCTATGAACCTATGAAGTTTCCTCATATGCAGTCTTGCATATGGAATTAGTAGGATGCAGGATGCCATGAAGCCCAGAGCCTGCAGAATTTGTCTTGCAGAAGACTGGGTTTTTGTTGCCATCAGTTTGAAGTAAGTAGTCAGTTGCCTTTGTTTGTCTGGCATGAGGTAAGCCATCTGGGTATTTGTATGCAAGCTTGCACCCAGGAATGTTATCTTTTGAGAGAGTACCAGTTGTGATTTCTTTTTGTTTATTGTGTACCCTAGGCATGCTAGAAGCCTTTTCACAAATGCCAGGTGTCGTAGAAGAGAGTGTCCTTGTTCTCTGATTGAATGAGACAGTCATCCAAGTAAGGATATATTTGAATACTTCTTTGTCTGCAAAATGCAATTACTGGTGCCAGGCACTTTATAAAGACCCTGGGCGCAGTAGATAATCCAAAGGGCAGTGCAGAGAATTGGCAATGCATTAAGCCAGCCTTGAATCTGAGGTATCTTCTGCATGACTGTCTTATTGGGACAGGCAGGTATGCCTCTTTTAAGTCTAAAGTCACCAGCCATGCATTCTTGCCCAGCATGGGCAGAAGCTGTTGCAAAGTGAGCAGTTTGAATTTTGGAATGTCCATGTATGTGTTCAAAATCGATAAATCCAGTATTGGCCACCATGCCTTGTCCTTTCTGGGTACCAAGAACAGTCGAGTAAAAACTTTGTCCTTTTTCTTGTCCTGGTACTATCTGATGGCCCGAATATCCATGAGGGACGTAACCTGTTGCTGTGCCTCTGCCCATTGTTTTTTTGGCAGGTCTGGCCAACCATTGTCATTGGCAGAGTGTGGAAATGGAATATGTATCCCTGTGAAACGATGTTCAGTACCCACTTGCCCTGGGTTATTAACTGCCAATTTTGAGCAAAAAGTGCTAATTTTCCCCCTATGGGTGCTGCCAAAAGATAAGTGTTTGGTGTAGGCAGAGGGAAGTTATTGGGATTACTTTCTGTAGGTTTGTGCTTTATCTCCTCCAGACTTGGAGGTGGATGTGCCCCATTGATTTGACCTGTACGAGTCTTGAGCTTGGTACCTGGATCCCTTAGGGTGTCTGGATTTGCTCCTTTGAGCTCTGTCTGACACAGGAAAAGACCAATTTTTTATTGGCCACTGTCTACTGAATCTAGGTGGCTGCACTTGTAAGAAATCTTTAACAGTTTGCTTAGACTTAGCTTTGTCTTCCATTTTCTTTAAAACCTCTTCTGCCTTGATACCAAACAGAGAATCATGCTGTAAAGGTGCATCTAGTAATTTAGCTTTAACATGATCAGGCAAAATTTTGTTCCTTTAACCAGTCATGCCTCCTAATCACAGATCCAGTAACTGCGGCCTTGCAGGAGGCCTCTAAAGAATCAAACCCACATTGCAAAGTATGCTTTCCAACTTGTTCAGCTGCATGCAATAATTCCTTCAATTCCTTATTTTCTGCACATTCTGAAATCAACATAATTTTCTATTTCAACAATCCCATAACATGTTGTTGGTACTTAAGCATATGAAATTGACAGTTTAAGGCCCTGATTGCCAAGGTTGCAGATGTATAAACCTGTTTTCCCCATCTGTCCAGCGCCCTGGAATCTCTGTTGGAGGGGGTAGGGTTTTTTGCTGTTGAGGCCTGAAACTCCCTTAGGACCCTGTGAAATAGTTTCAGGATCAGCAGCAGGGTTTCTAAATAAAAATGTATGAGAGTCAGGGACCCTGTAATACCTGTCAAGCTTACTGGGAGCCGGAGGTAAAAAGTCAGGAGTCGACTCTGAAAAACATCCACAAAGTCTAACACAGGGGGAAAGGCTAAAGGCTTGTGCTGAGGGAGAAGGAGGAAATCCCTGAGGCTCTTTTTTGATTCTGAGAAGTCTTGACTCTCCCAGTGAAAATGCTCCCTCAAAGTATGCAAGGTTTCTCCAAATGAATAATCCTCAGGAGGCGATGCAGATGGAATAGACTCCTCAGCATCAGAATCCTCACAGGGAGGTAAAGATAATTCCTGATTAGAAGAGGAATCAGAAGAAATAGAAACCTGATCTGAAGATTCATAGTCAGTGTCTTGCCTAGGCCTCTTATCTGGAGGGGGATGGGTACCCTGATCAAGGTAATAAGGTCTTCAGCCATTTTGATCACCTGTTTTTAAGCATAGAGGCCTGTGCATGTGGCTCAGGCATTGTTTTTTTAGTTTTAGAAGGTGTCTTTGCCTTTGGTTTTGCAGCTTTTGTCAGTTTGATGTAAAAATGTTGAGGTTTGAATACACCCTCAGAAGCCAGTGCCTGCTCAGCGGCTCCGGACCCATCTGAGGGAGATACATCCATCGGTCCAATAACTTGAGTATACTGCGGCATGCCTGACTCCACATAGGTGTTGGTAGAGGCCAGTGACTCGAAGGTAGCGGGTATCAGGGGCTGCGAAAGCGCCTCACTGAGTACTGGCGAACGGCTTAGGAGAAGCTTCGTCGTCGGTTTTGGATCTCAACTGCCTTTCTCTGTCCTTTTCTTTGCATTTTTTATGTACTCCGGTAGCCGGATTGCTATCCAACAACATCTCTGGGTAGTTAAATCTGTTGCCAAAATACTTAGATGCAAAAATATACAGACGCTTAATAAATGCATTGGTTAAATCTAACACAAAACCGACAGCCAGGCATGCTGTGGTCAGGGCCTAGGCAAGGAATGCAGTATAAGTGGAAATCCTTATGAGGTATTTGCTTCCCACAAGTAATACAATTATTAACTTTTTCTGACATCGGTAAAAAGCAAGAAAAATGTTTCCCCAATGGAGTACTTAGCTTTATTGAAGACTTCGGTTCTGAAACTCAAACACGAATATTTCAGTAGTCGGCCGACCGGCACTTGCAAAATGCTTCTGCTTCAGGCACCGCGCGGCAAGAAAGACCAAAGAAAATGGCATCAGCTGCATGTTTTATACCCCTGACGACCTGACGTCATGGAAGAGAAGACAGCAACCGACGCAGGAGCCAAGCCATTGGAATTCAGGCCGACTGAGGGCAACCTGCCAGCAGATTACCCAAATGTAATGACTGCAACAGTGAAACACGAAAAACATCAGTACTTAACGGATTTGCAGTCCATTGACGGTACAGTGACACAGCAGAATATCATAACCTCTGAATTCTAACATGAATGTACAATTATCTATATTAGGTAACCTACTCTTCAACATGATTGCTATAAAAATGCACCTTTATACCAGTGGTACTCAAGATTACTCAATATGCTGGTGTTTTGACATTATGTCAGCTTCTCTAAGGATATATAAACTCTCATTAATGAATTGGAAGATGGATATAATACTGTCACTACTTGGATTTAAAATAAAAAATAAACACATCCTAAATTAAAAAGGAACATATCCCCCTATTCCTTCTTATTATTAATAAACTCTCTTATGATCTCCGCCAACAGGTGACCATTCAAGCCCTTTCCAATACTCAATACCAACTTCAAACTGACCTATAGACACTCCACCTATAGCTAATTAATCCCAAATTAATATGTAACCCTTACACAAAAAAAAGAAAAACATGCTGTTTGGAACACATCATAGGTTTTCCCATTTCCCTAATGACCTACACATTCAGACTTGTTTGTTTTGTTTGTTTGACATTTGGTAACTGGGTTGGTCCGACTGGGCTGCAGAGCCCTTTTTCAGCAGAGACCCGAGGAGAAAAGCACCACTGATAGTCAAGTACAAGAAACTAAAAACATCACACATATAAATGTACACAAACAGGCAAGAAAATACAGGTTGTAAATGAACATGTTAGAATACAGGAGTAATATTTAGGTTTCAAACAGCCATGGTACGATTTAACTATATAAAATATAAAATGTTGGATTCCATCTAACAATTACCATGAGAGAGAATTTCGTGGTTGGCAGAATATCTTAGGATGTAAAGAGAATAGTTGACGTGGAGTGTAAGAGCTAAGAAGGGGGGGGGGATAGGAGAGAGAGTAGTTTAGGTGGGAGTGGAACAAGGACAGGTCCAGGATTTAGTAAATAGGTCCTTTAGAAGTTTTTTGAAGTTGAGGAAGTTGCTGTTTGTTCCAGGCAGTGGTGATGGAGTGGCTGCATAAAAGCTTGCCAATATTTTTATTAGAGTTGTAGATGTCCAAGAGGTATAGGTGAGTGCTATGTAGGTTATGCTTAGGAGAGTAGGGGGTGATGAGTTCTGTGAGAGCAGGACAGCAGAAGGATCGATTTAAGAGAAAATGTGTGAGGTGGAGTTGAAGAAGAAGGAGTTGGTTACGGAGTTCATGCCATTGCAATTTTTTTAAAGCTGTGCAGTGGTGAGAGCAATAGGGAAGGCTGGCAGCAAATCTGACAATTTTGTTGTAAGTCATTTCAAGTTTAGTTATTTTGTTGGATTCAATATTGGTGGGAATAGGGACTGCATAAAGTAAGGTTGGGAGAAGGAAAGTCCGAGATAGAGAACGTTTTAGACTTAAGCAATGCCAATATATAAACTATCTCCTTCAGCTACCTTAGGACTTGGTGTAATCATAACCTTAACTTCCACATCCAGGTTAAAAAAAAGGTCTATCAAATCATGTCCTTCCACTTCTGGGCTAAAAAGAAAATCTCCCTACTTCACTCCTGCAGCTAAAGCTGCCATTTCTCCTATCCCAACCTGAATAAAGCCTCAAAGAAAAACACTACACCTTGCAAAGCAGCAAAAATACAATCTGCTACTTCATTCACTAACTCCCCTCCCCTGAGACTCAGCTTTATCCTTACCAAAGTCAAATGGCTCCCATAAAACAGACAGCAGACTTCCTACTTTCTTCTCAGTAGCCTGCATGATACAGAGGGACAACACCTAGAGATGGTATTCATAGCTTTTATGAAGTAGGCTGCAGTGGAATGATTACACCCATGGATCTGGGCACAACACCTCTAGTTATAAGTTGTGACATGAAAAAGGACTTCTTTACAACAGTGGATACATAATGATCAAAGGGCAGTTCATTGTCCATACAGGTTCTCAGATCTGTAACTATGAGATCAATTTTCATGGGCGTACTACCAATGTGATAGTTACTTGGAAATTCATGCTTGCTGAAGGATACAAATATATATTTCTTGACATTAACTTTACTCCACGGTTTTGACATCAGCTATGTGTTCAAGACAGGCCCTCTTGGAAGATCTTGGTGTCCTCTGGGAAGTTTTTGATGGCAACAAATTTGCAATCATCTGCCACTAACATTAGCGTTGACCTCTGAGATATAAATGCCACTACTAGTGACAGGTCTTTTGCAGGAGGTAGAACTGCACACCCTAACTATTTTAGAATGATAAGCTGCCAAATCAACTTTCAAGGCTAAGTTCAAAAGAGTAACTGTTTACCTCAGTTTCTGTTTGACATGCTCTACAGTTACTCACAAAATATTTCAACCTGTATCCAATGTTTCATTTCTAGCACTCACCACTACAAATACTTATGCATGCAACTTCTTTGAACAACTAAATATAAACAAAAGCACTACCATTTCCCCAACCTATAGGCAAACTTGTTTTATACTTTAGAAATAACAGTAACTATATTTCAAGGCGTTACCTGAGACATTATGTACTGTTACTTAACTACTTAACTTCAATGTTGATGTCTAACTTTCAACTACTGTGATGGCTACTATATTAAAAAAAATCTACTCTGCAACAACGTTATTAATATGCTAAACTTGCATCATTAATATGCTTACAAGATTGCTGATAACCTAGTCCATCTTCTGGTTAGTAATATGATCAAGAAAGTGAGTTTGCATTTCCTTATTGCATCTTATGCTGCTTAAGCATTTTAAACAACTACTTTGCAATGTCTGTGCAAATTTTATAAATAGTTTGTATGCATTCCACCCTTAACATCCATAACATAAATCTCTTTATATTTGAACTTAAAACTTTTTTCCTAAATGCCAACACCTACCACGGCAATGATCCCACTTAAATCCCACCTTACCACCTTACTACCTCTCACAGTTGTAACACCCACCTATTGCAAGTGTCCTGTCTCATTTGGATCTCTTTCTCTTTTTGTTAATTAAAAAAAATTCTAACGTTTATACTGCATGTTATGTACATTATTGTAATATTTAGGAAAACTTCATTCTCAGGCCTTTTGTAAATTTCTAATGTTCTCATGTAAAGTACATTATTGTAATGTTTGCATAAAGCTTCACTGTCAGAGTTTTTTCTTTTTTGTAACTTTGTAATAACTGTCTGGAGCTTTTCTCCTCACATCTCCACTGAAAATGGGCCACTGGCTCAGTTGGACTAACCCAGTTAACAAATGACAAATGACAAAATAAATGTCCTCAGTCATAAGGGCAGTACACTACTTTGGTATGCACAAGATCCAACAATTAACTCATATAATGTTGCCATTTGGGGGGGAGGCTGGTTATAGGCGTACTATGAGGATGATTACTGCTGAGCTCCCTATGTAATCACAGTTTAGACTGAAAAAATGTATGTGTACATATATATATATATATATATATATATATATATATATATATATATATTTATATTTATAAATACACACACACACACACACACACACACACACACACACACACACACACACACACACATGCACACACATAGAGCTGTGGATGTCTAGCCTTTCTCTAGTTGCTTACAATGGTCTGCCTGAATTAGAGGGAGATTTTTGGCATGAAACACGTCAGGACCACCACACTAAATCCATGGCACCAATCCTGTCTCCATGGGTGGCTCAGTGCCTCAGTACTTACTGCCTGACCTCTCTGAGAAACTAGGTATGCTGACTACATTAGCAAATAAAATCCTACAAGCCACATCTACAATTCAAGCAGAAAATGGTCTGCATAAATTAAGGCTACAAGAGTGTGCACTAAATATGACTTGGCTAGAGGTTGCAGATAGAGTACAGGCACAATGCAACAAGAATAGGAGGTATCCTTGGCTTGAATGGAAAGGAATTCTATCCAGAGAATGTGAGTTAAAATTGAAGGCCTAGAAAATCTTCAGAGTAAGTACAATCTTAAGCTAATGGGTCTGTCAGATGGAATTGAGAGGGGAATAGACATGCTACTTTGCCGGAAGAACATCTCTTGACCTGCCTCCATCCCTTTCCATAACTTTTAAAAGAGCACACTGAGCTCAGAGATTTATCAGCTAAGACAGCTCTCTGCCATGGCAAATTAACTGGGTAAATGGGTAATAGATTTTACAGACTGCTAAAGAAGGAGAACCCTTCCTAATGATAGAACATTGGGTATACCTGTATCAGAATTTTGGTCTCAGTATTGTTAGAAAAATATGTGACTTTGTCTCCGTTCAGTCTGTATATTGCCAAAGCAGGCAGTCTACAATACTAAAATATTCTGCCTATCTACAAATAAAATATCAAGGCAAGAACTATATATTCTCCACCCCACATTCTGCTTTAGCTTTTCCGATAGAAAGTCCGCTGAAAGAAATGTTAGAAAACAAAGCATACACAGTGCATTTGGTATAGGGAATGGTAAACAAATAGTCAGGAGGCTTCCCAGAGAGACCGAGGAATGCATGCACTGTGTACAACATGGCACTTCTGCCTTCTGTGTATCAGCTGTACATGCAAAGAAACCCAGCCAAGTCCAGAGGAGGAAAAGGAAAGCCTCTAAGAAACGTCTCTTAACTGATCTTCCCTCAGCAATAGGCATGGTCATCTAGTTCAAATGGCACTTCCAAAGGGAAGGACAACACCAGCAGTGGGACACCAAGTATACAAGTAGAGACTACAACAGAAATGGCATCTCAGTATGACAGACTCATCTTATCTGACGTTATTACTCAATCAACAGCTCTTCAATTGCTCCCTGCTTTCCTCACACCTTCTTTGCTTATTTCCCAAACAGCTCTTTAGACTTTTCTATCCCCACCAATCCACTTTCTACTTTCTTTCTATACCCTTGTCTCCATTCTCTTTCCTCATCATAATGACTATCCAGGCATTACCCTACTAAAACTTTGCATTACAAACACTTGTTGCTTCCTATAATATTTTGTAAAGACCTTGTGCTGTGTTTATGTTTATCTAACTGAATCACAAAAGGCTACTGTACCTGGTACGCTCTTTATCTAAACACTGTTTGTTAGGAAGTTATCATTCTCTACTTTTTAAATGTTTTACTCTGTTGTGTATCCCTGGGCTGAACCTAAAAACGGTCCATTTGGATTAGTGCTTTACTCAGTCAACAAACAAATACACAAAGTAATTCATTGACTAAATGAATGAATATATACAAATGTATACATGACTCCAGTTGGACTATCCCAGTCAAGACATGTAAAATAAAATAAATAAAATAAAATAAAAATAAAAAGAACATGGAATGGGGGAAGACCATGATGGGCAATAAGAATACAAAAACAAATATTCAAAGGTCAACTTGATGATTTTGATGGCATTTTTTCTTACCATGACTAGGGGCTTCACTTACAACAGCACTTATCAGTAGGCAAAGTTTTGAGCCAGCAGTTCTCTTATAACTTATTTTTGTGTCTTTATTCAGTTCACTGGCTCAAGCAGCTACTCATCAATTGAGTCTGCATCAGTTCATGTTTGATTGGTGTACAGTCCTTCGATATGATCAAGTGTGTTTCAATTAATGTGAGGAGCCCATGGCTAGCAATACCATACAATGGATACAGGAGGCTGATATCATTCCAACTCTTAACAAAGACCATCTCTAGTCACACTAATACTTTTCCCACCTCCTCCCAGAGCAAAACACAGCCCAATAAGGCTTGATCCTCTGATTTTTAAAGATCCAGAGTTGTGGGGAGACATCAGGACAGCTCTAAGGAAATTCCTAGGGTTAAATCCTGTGTGTACTTTTCCTACTCAGGTTTGGTAGGAGTCATATAAAAGTTCAGTTGTGTATGTAAACTTACCACAGCATAGATGTTTGAACAGGTCACTGCTACAGTTGCCTTAATCAATATGGGACAGTCTGCCAAGTATCAGACCCAGTCAGCCTGCTTTCCAAAGCTTTAGGGCTCCTTCCACATGTTCTAGCTACTGGTAGACATGAAGGATTTAGAGAGAGGAAAAAAAACAATGGCTGGGGTGCAAAATATTTCAGAGCTTTCTTGCCTTAGAAGATGGGGGGGGGGGAGTAAAGCCCAGCCAGTTAGGAAAACAAAAATAACAATCATATACTTTGGCAAAAAATAACAGAAGTAGGGGAGGAAGAAGGTACGGAGAAAGCAGCTAATGCAGCAACAATCTATTCCAACATCTACTGTTGTGGTGACTTTATTTACACACCTGTATTACTTTCATCAATTAATCACTGCTGCAGTGGCCTTAAGCAATATGGGATTAATACTATTGAGTAAGGTAAGAGGAAGAGGGATCAGAGCCCAGGAACAGTCCTACCAAAGGCAGCTCTAGACCTAGTGAAAATAACTACTTTGGAGCACTTGGTAAAGGTGTGCACAGAAGACCAAGTCGCTGCCTCTAGAATATTTTTAGAGTCCACCCTTCCCAAAAAAGTCACAGAAGTAGGCAAGGCTCTAGTAGAATACACTTTACCTTTACCTAAAAGTGACTGGTTATGATGAGTGAAAAAAAATAATAGCCTGGGGCATTTAGAAACTGTATATGTACTGGTTGCCCTTTCTTTTTATCCTCGTAGGAGACAAATCATTGATCAGATGTCCTGAAGGAGTTTGTTCCGTCAATACACTACCTGAGTTGCCTATGGACATGCAGAGTGTGAACATTCCTTCTCCCTTTTTCTTAGGCTCTGGCCATAAAACAGGGAGATGAATAGCATAAACTCTGAAACAACCTTACATGTGAAGGAAGGAGCTCCTCACAAAGTTACATTTTCTTTATGAAATAAGAGATAGGGATGACTCACCATAAGAGTTTGTAACTCATGCGCTCTTGTTATAGACATCACAGCAATAAACAACACTGTTTTCTAAGATATGTACTTCAAATCAACTTGGTGAGCAGGTTCAAATGGAAACAGTATAAGCTTTTCTAAAGTATAATTAGGAGGCCACACAGGAGCCACCTATCTACTAGAAGGCTAGCAGGTAACATCCCTGTCAAAAACTGGTTCAAAGAAGTAGGGCAGAAAGAATGGATTCATGGGTAGGCAAGCAAAAATCGCCAAGAGATTAATCTTGATAGTAGAATAAGGAAGGCCATAGAGGATAATAATTCATAAAAATACTGAAGAATCACAGATGTTTGTGTCTTAAAAGGATCCTGGTTCTTGGATTGACACCAACTAGAACAGTCTTTCCACTTACTCGTATATGATTTTCTAGTAGCAGGTTTCTTTGCTTCTCTAAATAACTTCTGCAAATCCTCAGAAAGAAGGTGCCTGAAAGGTATTACAATTCTACCATTCAGACAGATATATGAAGATGTTGAACAGTGGGGTATATCAACCCCTTTCCCAGTGTAAACCCATTCTGTGATGAAGTTTGTAGTAATTAGCCTTGACCATTTTCAAAAGAATAGAGAACCACTGTCCATTGGGCCTAACAAAAAATCAACACAATTCTGTTTGAAAAGTCCTTCTGAATTGTGAGAACTGTGGTTAACAGAGGAGCTTAAAAATCACCAAAGTCACTCAATATAATAATTATTGTACAACAATTGAAACAACCAAGTCCTACAGATATATTATTCTGTGGGTAGAGCAGTCAGCAACATTCCATATTGAGAAATCAAGAGCAAAAGTTAACAAACTTCTCTTCTGGACAAAGAAAATCTCACCCTATCTATCTAAACCAGCCAGTGCAGCTAAAGGCAAAGAAGTCCATTTGGCCCAAATTGAATATGGACTACCCAACTGAAATATAGACTGCTTACAATAGCCACAGCCTCTAAACCAAATCCACACTACAGACTATTGCAAACATCACTAACTCGCCTTCTCATGACAGCACCACTGCCTCACCCTCAAAAAATTCAAATGGCTCCTGGTGCCACACAGATTAGCACTTTTACTAGACTCTCTCAACTTCAGACTTCTGCAGCACAACTCATTCTCAGGACATTCTGCTAAACTTTATACTAAGCATACACATTACAACCTCAGATGCTTCTCCCAAACAACTACCCCCAACTCCAACCCCCGCAAACCAGGCTACATTGCACCAGCCACACTTTTTCCATCCTTGCTCCTAAAATATGGGAATCTGTCTCCCAATCTAAAGGGACTACAGTCCTCCCCAAACTCTGTCCACATTCTTTTTAAGTATGGCTTCTATTTGATTGTAACTGAGGAAACACCACACATCTGGCTGTGGCTTAGCTTTGGGTAAGATGCAAACAGTACTAAGGATCAATAAGTTCACTCTACATTAAAACACTTGCTTTATTGTACTCCAGTAGCAGGTTTTGATAACTGTTCCTGATGACCATCTGGATCAATTAGAAAAGGTACGATTATTCTTCACAAAAATAACAAAATACTTTCAATGCCTATATCTGACTTTCTTCTTAGAACTTACCTTTGCTTGACATATATTAAAAGGACCCTCTACTATTCTTTGCTTAGAGAATGCCCAATAACCTAATCATAAGATGGCACTTGGCTTCAGTAAAAAATCAATATCATTTACAAAGTGAATTCATATGCAAAGACTTCCACTACTGTGGAATAATTCCACCCCTCCCAAATTTAGCCTATCAATTTATACATTAAAGAAGGAAATAGATCATTACATGTGCACCTGTAAGTTCCAGCATGAAATCTAAGGCATCAATCCCCCAGATGGTAAACAGGCCATTAGCATGTTCATCAGACCTGTGACCCTAAAAACTACAAGCAGAGCTCCTTCTTGGTCTCTTCTAATCAAAGTATAGTTCAGATTGTGGTGGTCATGTGCATTTTAGCTGAAGGATTTGAACCTCAGGAGTATTTCTAACAATAAAGAATTGTTTTTGGTATCACCTACAAAGAACCTATTGCCTGTCTTGCTCTCAAGTATAGAAAAAATAGTTGACAAGTAGCCCATAAACAATAGTAATCTTATTACAAATAAATGTTGTACCAGACCTGAAGTTTCATGATGTACAAATGAAGACAGGTTAAGGAGCCATTTAGACGATGTATAATAACATTTACTAGAGTCAGGAGCTGAAAATGCTGCTTATGCTTTTTTTGTCAGTCAGAAAACATTAAACTAATGACAGGATTTACCCAAGTCTCTCCCCATACTGTATCTGTGGTGTCTGTGCTTAAGGAGCAAAGAGTAAACTGTAATGTTACACTGAAGAATTTTAATTATGCACTTGCTCCAGGAAAAGAAATAATGTTCAGTTATTAAAAGAACAAGGTTTTAATATTGCAGCACTTGTTACTGGAAACATTAGTAGGTGGCAACCTTACTGCTGTTATTATCAAAGTGATGTCACCAGGGATAGTACGTGCTCAAAACAAATACAATTTTTTTACCTAAGTCTATTTTTCAAAATCATACAAGAAGTAGTGGTCCTTTTTAAAGTTTCCAAGGGCTGAGACCTCCTTGAGTCAGCATGCTACATGCACTTCTGTTTCAACAAATAGACATCAGTGGCAAACAAAGGCAGTTTAATCTCCAAGGATACAAAAACAATGCAATTCAGATAGTACAAAAAACAATCTGCAAGAAAAATAATCTTGATAATGAACACAAGTGGATATTAGTAGCACATCTGAATTATATATCTTCTTCTTCTTTCAGCTTTTCCCGGTTAGGGGTCGCCACAGTGGATCACCTGTCTGCTCATGATTAGCAGTGGAGTTTTACAGTGTTGAGTTGCCAGCCCAGTGCCCAACCTTCCACAGAAGGCACACACATGCACACACTCAGATCTGGGGCCAATTTAAAGTATCCAATCCACCTACAGCATGCCTTTGGGATGTTGGGGGAAACCCACGCGACCACAGGGAGGACATGCAGACTCCACACAGAAGGCATTCCAGCCAAGGATCGAATCGCAGAGCCTCTTGCTGTGAGGCGGCAACACTAACAGCTACACCACCAAATACTAATCAAAAGTGATAAAAAAAAAACTGTGTAGATGACACAAAAACATTACAAGGAAAAAAGTAGCATTAAAAATAGGGAAAGGACAAGAGAAAAAATATTTACATAAAACTGTCAAAATACTTCAAAATCTGGAACATACGTATATACAGTCTATTTTTTTTTTTTTTTTTTGCACAACAATTGAAACAACCAAGTCCTTCAGATATATTAGCTTGCAAGTACAGCAGTCAGTAACATTCCAATTCCACCAAAACTCCACGACTCCAATCCACAAAATAATCTCAAAGGTACAAACCAAAAAAGTAACCAATACCAAGGGTCTAACATGAATACTTTTATTAACAATAACACTTAGCGCTTTCATAAAAAAGTATACAGACTTCTTCAGAATGAGAGACACTCTGAAGAAGTCTGTATTCCTTTTGATGAAAGTGCTTAGTGTTATTGTTAATAAAAGTATTTGTGGTAGGCCCATAGTAACATTCCAATTGTTTTTCTTCCTCGAACCCTATGCTGTCTTAGGCTGTTCACCCCCTGGCTTCCTTTCTCAGCAATTCCCAAATCTCAGAATTGCTCCTTATCATACACCCTAGACATAGCCTCTCACCAGGTAGACATGCTAGCTTTTCAGGAAGTTCATCTCAGTGATACCTTCCTACTAGGGTGAAGCATTCAGTGGTGAATAGATCAGTGTGTAGTGTCAAGGAGCCATCACTCATGTGGTGGTTGGTCATTTACCCTAGCCAGCAGAATGGCTAAAGCTATGTCATAACTGCCCCATGCATTATTAAGAGATGTCTTGTGAGGCTTTTGGTCTCCACCACAGGTCATCTAGGCATCGGCATTCTCCAAACCCTCCACCCTGGGATAGGAGAGCTGTCTGTTGGCCACTTCATCTGACTCTCCACCCCCACCCCCCACCCCACCCCTGGCCAGCAGTACTAGCAGTCAAATCCCTTCCCAAACTCAAGTCTGTGTTTGGAAGAAACAAACAGAAAGTCTGAGGATTTTGCAGCAAATATATTACATTACAGTACATTGCATAAACTTACTGGCAGGAAGAGCTCATGAGTCTATACAGTCTGGTCAACTGCTGCGGTTAGTTCAAGGCAGCTAGCACCCCAAAACATAATTTTCCATGAATCCAGGGAAGTGCTAAATGCACCATCTGACAGCTTCAACCAGCTACGTAAGTAACCGATTTTTTTCAACCCCCCCCCCATCAAAATCAATCTCTGTTTTCCTTTGATGTTCCTCCTCCCTGATCTAGCCTTCCCTTCTAGCTTAAGATCATCACACTTTCCTTAACAGTCTTACACAACTGTATTATTTTACTTTATCTCTACCTATCCCATTCAACTCCCACACTAGATTTAGTTGCTCTATTTTATAACTCTGTTAATCAATGTCATTTTCCTTTTTCTTTTATGCCACCCAACCTGCTTATTTATTAATGAATTTATATTTTTGATTAGTTATTTCTGCTAGACCAGTGACCTATTTTTAGGAGAGACTCAAGTTTGTATTTTTACTAACTAGGGGAAACTTGGATGAAGCATTGGGGAAATTCCCTAGTATTCCTGACCTCAAGATGAAACCAGAATGCTGCTGCTGACACAAAAAGCAATAGCAGAAGCTAGGAAAGGAGAAATGTGCTGGTGCAATTGAAGTACTGGAAAAAGGATTATGTTTGGATAACAGAAGGAACTGAAAGCGAATTGATATCCACATACTCACCAGGCTAAGATTTAAGCATGCAATTGGAAATAAACCTTTTTCACAATAAGCCCTGTCCTCTGGAATCACCTTACAATGAAGAAAATTTAACAATACCATTGACTCACTTAAGAAATCTCTGAAGCAATTCCTTTATAAGGAACCCAAATGTGCTAGCTTCTGAGAAACAGGCTAACTAAACATTCTTAGAATAAGCATTAATTTGAGTTACTCATAAAGCATTGCATAGCATATCACTGGCCTATATAAAGGCATACACAATGAATTGTATAGAGTGTATATAGTAAAATGTTTATAATTGCTTCCTTGTATAAAGTGATAATCGTGTATACAGTGCTTATTAATCTTAACATCTCAACTAACTTTGAACTCTTTTTTATCTATTTGGTAGCCTTGCATATGAACTGCATACATTAATATCTTGTCCTGTACATCAGCTTTAGTGGTCTGTGCCCAGGTCTTGACTGAAAAGGGTCAACCTAAGAGCTCACTTATCTGGTAAGCAAATTATAAAAGCAAGATAAAATAAATTTGATAGCTCTGTTCTGCCAAGGAGCATACCTCTCAAACTCTTAGAGCAAGAAATCTTACAAAGCCTAAAATAATTTTTAAATACTGCACTTACAAACTTGGAAAGTAGATAGAATAACAGGTTTTGTATTAACATGCATTTTCTGAAGGGTATGAAGTCTGAAATTCAAATGTCTGTCATTATTTTCTGACTTAAATTTTCAATGATTTTCTAGAAAACACAATTGTATGAAAAATGGACCAAAAATATAAGGCAAAACTCTGGACATTCCACAAACATCTGTATAGTTGATAGGTATGTCAAGGAGTATTAATGATGAAGAACCCAAGAACCAGAACAGACATTTGTAGAATGAAGTAAAAGAGCAACATTTTAAGGAGTAAAAGCAACTAGATGTAGTCAAAGGAGTTAGTTTTGTGGAGGATTACAAAGGGACATGCAACAATTAAAATGGCTTTAAGAGATGGGTCTAGGGGTTTACAGGGTGTGGATGAGAAACAAAATGAATAAGAAGGAATATCTGTTGCCTCAAAATAGAGGCCATATGCAGAAATGGTGAAGACAGCATGCACAGGGCCAACTGGCCAGATGAAACATTCTTAAGAAGACAAACAGAAGGTAACAGAAGGAATACTAATCATCAGGTTTGATAACTGAAACAAGACTATTTTGCCCTTAGACTTTAAGAGAGTAAAGGTTGTGATTCACTTAGGGAACAAAATGTTCTGTGAAACTACTTTTGTTTTTTTGTTTTTTTGGCTTTAGAACTTAACAAATAAGTGCAAGAACAAAACATTTTGTACACCACAGAATGAATATATATTTCAAAACATAAATATGCAGTTAAAGAGGAAAGTGCTTGTAAAACTTAGAATCATAGAAGTGACTGAAGATGAAGTGAGGGCATTTTTTTAACAATAGTGCTAAACAATATACGTCTTAAAAGATTTTATTACAGTAAGTATGGAGAATTGCAGCATGGGAAATGTGAGTCTAGGCATATTGAAAGTAACACATAGCATTTAGTGAATGGCATTTATTTAAATGGAAATAAAGTGAATGTGAAATATTGGGCTTAGCTAAAGGCATTTTTTTCTGTGATGACATATCATATTAATACAAGATTGTCCTAAAAGATGTCGTCAATGTGGCAGAATCAGATATCAATAAAAAAGTTTGTGTATAGAAAATGTTTGGAGAAAGGTCACTTATGATTAGACTGCCCGTTGCTGCAGGAGAATATTAATGACGATAAGACTTAATTTGGAAATGCAAATGAGAATGTACACAATAAAAAGAATAAAGGCAAAGCAGAGTGACAAAAATAGGGTGGTATAGGTGAAGTTCAGGAGGGTGAGAAAAGAGGGGTATAGGTGAGAACAATGTTGATGAACAGGACAGGGTGGATGAGTACATGAGTACTGAAAATGAACCAAGTCGTGAAGACTTAGGTTTAAATGTATAAAGGTGATGAAATTGGGTTGGATAGAGTATTGTTGCCTTAGAAAAAAGTGGAGTTAGTAAAAAAAAGTTCAGAAAAAGAAGTGGTAAATACTATATGAGATGAGATAAAGTAAAAAAAGTGGAAATTAAAAAAAATAATAGAGAAAGATGCAAATATGGAAGAAGGTTAACAATAACATTTAATCAGTAAATGTGAATATTAAGGAAAGTTGTAAAGTAAAGATTACTGCATGACTGGTGTACCTAAATGTAAAGGCAGATAAAGATTTGCTAGACACTAGATTTATAGAAAAGGGGAATAAAGGTATAATTTTTGCAATCTATAGGGGAAAGTTTATAGCATGGACACTTGCTCAGCATGTCTGTTTTGGACTACCAATATTAGTGAAAGAGCAGAGGTACCATGGCTGGATGTGATAGCAGCAGTTGCAGGAGAATTAGTTATATGTGATATCAGGATTAGTTCTAAAGCTTTAGGACTATGGTATACACACATAAAAACACAGGAAATAGAAGAATGCTATTTGACAGAGAAATACATAATTATAAATATGAGTGTAGGACTCTGGGAGAAACAGATTGTCATCTAAGGAGGTTGGTACGACATGTGACACGATATAAACATTATAACAGAAGTTATAAGGTATGAAAAGTTAAAACTGGACACAGAATTCCAATTTATGTATACGAGGAATAACTCAAGAACTGAAATGGACTATGTCAACTTATCAGATGACATGGAAGAAATACAAGGAGGCAGAAAAAAACAGATAATTATTCAGATCTTATGAAAATATGGGCTACAGTCAACAATAATGAAGTAATAATTAACTCATTATAGCCTAGTGATATGTTTCTGCAGTTACAGCCTAGTGACACCTCTAGGTGTCTAAAATAGCCTGTGCATATTTGCATTAATAATCCCAAAATATGCTAAATATAGGCTATTGAAAAAAAATCACCTCAATGCTTTAATTATGGGTAAGATAACAGCACTGACAATAAGCCTTTGTCTAGTGTTGCTAAGGAGATATTAGTTGTGGTTCGTATGCTATTAATACTGTCATAATTTTCATAAATTTCCAAATATCTCAATGACCAAGTAATAAATAGAGAACTGCCTAGACTTACATGAAAGATCAGAGATTGACAAACAAAATACTACCAACAATATGAGAGTAGCATTAGTGGTTACAAATATCAGGTAAGTTGTTTATAAAATATTAATATTTACTGTATTTATTCTGACTTTTAAAATACAGTTTAATATCTGGAATCTAATGAACACTACTACTATATAGATTTTGTTTGTGCTGAATAGTTTGCCATTTACATTTCATTATTAGCCTGTATAACTCCAGAGATGTAAACTCATACTTGAAATGTTAAGAAATAAACTGTTTAATCAAAAGGCACAGGATGCAAGCATAGGAATTTAGAGTACAGACCTCCAAAGTACTACTGAATTGAATGAATTAAGTAAGATAAAGGTCGGCAGCAGAGATTAGTAAAGTAGGATGCTAAAGAACGATGAAGTGATATGATAGCGCGATATCAGAGGAAACCTTCTTATAGGTCATCGGAGGAGGTACATTCTGAAGAAAAGTACAAGACGGTGTGTGTAGATATGGAACAAAAACAGAAGTATTGTAGGTTACTGTACAGGTGTGAGGACATGGAAACGAGATGGGAAGAATAGTTAAAAGCATGAACCGTTGTATAAAATGAATACAGAAAGGACTGAAAATCGGATGTACACACAAACTTTGGTGAAAGAGAAGAAGGAAGAAGTTAGGTTTTTCTTGGGCAGTGAATTGATAGGATAACCCACACAATATGTCAACACTTATCAGTCACACTGTGCAACTTCGACAACATAAATCATACTTTCCATTTTTATATAGTACAACTTTTTATAAGCATCTGAATCACTTTTAGCAGCAAACAGCTTGCATCTACCCATTTCTTCTTCTACCTACCATGTTTCATCCCAGTATTAATCAGTGACTTGGTTTTACTGTTTGTCGAACTAAATGTTATCTTAATGTGACCATTCTTATGAAATCTCGTACAGGCTTTCTGGCCTATGTCTGAATTTCTATTTCAGAAACAAGGTATTTTCTTAGCATTCTTGAGAGATAATCTACTGAGATCATTCATTAATGCTTCACTGCACCTCACAAACATCTCTGGCATATAATTGTTTTTATTTCTTTATTTTCAGCCAATTCTAATGTTCGCAATTATTCTTAATGTAGTTTATAATGTGATGCTTCATAGAATATTACACACATAAGTCTGTCCTTTTGTGTACCAGCTAGTCCCTTCAAAGCAAGAGTGTACAGTTATTTGACAGTAGTTCAGTCATACACACCAAAATACATCATTTTCTTCTTTTCCTTTCTATGTTTACTTGAACTGCTGTGTAATCAATGATTTCAGATTTACAGTATTCTATAGCATGGTTACAAATTATTTTGCATTTTCCTTCTGGTGTAACTAATGTTACAAAGTTGTGCAGCAATTCACAGATGTGTACATAAATTAAGTTTAACAATACTAGCACTTTCTAATGTCACAGATTCTGCAGCACAGTTCTACCTTTCCAACAAATGTACAGCAGCCTTTTTCAGTAGGGGCAAACAGTTTCAAGTGCTCAACATAGGCAGCCACTTTATTAACAAAATGTATTATGTTTGCAGTTTTACTGATAAAACATTAATGTCTATACAGTACTCATGTCTGCAGTGCAAACCGTTTGCTATTTTGTTGCTCAAGAACAACACACAATCAATTTTCATTGAAAATATGGCCTTTATGCACTTTATATTGTTATACTTGTGTTTGTTTCTTTTTATGCTTTGATTAGTGTAGTAAATGTTTAATTTATATTCATAAATATACTAAAATAATAATTTTTAAATAAGCTATGAAAAGCAGTTTGTTTGTATCCACTCTATTAAACAATAGTTCTTGAAATTTAAAGATCAGTTTGCTTTGCTTTCACTTTATCATCATATTATAACATTGATTTGGAAAACTGCCTCTCACTCTGTTTCACATGATTTATTATACTGCAAAACTCGCACACACGATATAAAAAAACTGACATGCCACCACTAATAGCTTATTTTAGTACAGACAAGTAGCATTTGTCTTTAATATTCACAAAAATATTGCTCATCCAATCCTTAAATATCCTTCCAGGCAGCATGATATTTCCTCTGACCTGTTGTACCAGTTACTTTTACTGTTAGGAATTGTTGTTTTGAGTGTCAGATTCTAGAGTTTATCATACATCAAAGATGAGACTTTACATTCAGCACGTATGACAATAACTATCATATGGATACCCTGTTTTTGGTAAACATCATGCAAGTGAAAAAAAAACAGATCAGTGCTTCCAATTCTGAGACTCTTCTGGCTAAACTAATAGAGATTATTTACTTTTTTCAGTACAACATCTTCAAACTGGCTGCTGCAACTAGTTCAAATGGAAATTTATTCAAACATTAAACTCTCCAAAAAAATGAGCCTCACACTCAAGAACCAGCAGTCTCCAAGGAAGTTTTGAATGTACAACTGTAAGTAAAGAAGCTAGAGGGTGGTTCGATAGTAAACATGAAGCGCACTCAGCCATATACCATGACAGAGGAATAAGTCAAGCACTGCCACAGCAAATGTGTCCTACACCTCAAAACCACATGCCAGTCTAGCTGTTCTGAGATGATGCCTCACTTGTTGTATTATTATTCTTCCACTTAGACACAAAGGACTTCTTAATGTTAGGCTTCTGAATTTCCTGGAAAATCTTAATGAACTCTACATAGTATTGTCTATGTGATATTAGAAATTCAGCAACCATGATAAACAAGTCACACTGTGAGGTGATGCATGCAAAATCCTACGAAGATGAGGCAAGGAGAAGTTCTCCCTTATGAGCAGTCAAAAGCTTCTTTATAAAATTGTCTGTAAAGGAAATTAGTGCTCTCGTGTTAACCTTTGAACTAATGGGACTAGATTTTGTGTGTCCCTTCTCAAATATGCTAGAAGTCTTAGAATTAGGAGAATGAGAGGGAGCAAAAGCCAACTGTGTGCTACTTTTAGAGTTAAACAGGTACTACTGTTGGATCGAGGCAATAGAGTTAGCAAAGCAAACACTCTTGGCATCAGGTGCTACTTATCTGGAGACACTTATCCACCACCACCAATCATCTGACCTTGACTGTTACAGCTTTCTGCTTACCTGCTACATGAACTGTTAATCAGATTAGTAAACTAAACAAACACTTGTAAATACTTATGTCAACCCTGTGCAGTTGGCATGAACGATTGACTTCTGCTTCTTTATCTACTGAATCATCATGGAACATCTACAGAACTCCTTTGAGTAAACACCTCTGAACTGCTTTGATAACTAGGCAGACAAAAAAAATCCTTTAGAAGAACAGGGCCAGCTGACTTAGAAATCACAAACCCCAAAACATAAATGTAGAAGAATCCATCAGCTTACCTTCAATATTTCTTTGGCCAGAACTGTGACTTTCCACTGGCACAAGAAGTCTGGTTTCTTGAGGAGGCACAGGATAGGGTGGCCCAAGCTACCCTGTATTGAAGGTCCCAGGTGCTGGACCCCATCTTGCTCTTAATATTAAAGTACCACCCTGGTGTAAAACCTCATGCTGTTTTTTCTCAGTCTTTCTGGGTAAGATACAGAGACAGCCTGTCTAAACTTGGCGTGCCTACACGGGGGATCCTTTTCTCTAATGTTTCCTTATATAAAGTACTGTACACTAATGAGATCTCAAACCACAACAAGCCAAAGATTACCTCAGACTTGATAGCTGGTGCTGACTTTACAGTTATAGAAAGACCATTCTGAATGGCAGCATAGGACTACACTTGACAGAAAATCGTATCCTGTGTCCCCATTACTCAGTTTTCGGGTACAGGTAAGATGATAGAATGTCTATTGATTACAACATGTAAGTGGCCAGGGTTCCTGGAGAGAAACTAGTACCCAGAGTATGTAACTGGTGCAGAAAACTGTGGGCTCCCATTCATGTAATGTTTACCTAGATGTACAAAGACAGTCCTGCAAGAGTTCATAGACTTTTCTTCAATTTATTGTTAAATAAGTTCAACATCAGAATGAATTAGGGGTCAATAGCTTTTACTAAAGAAATCCACAGAATTATGAAAAGACTCAACGCATGCCATTTCCACTGTGAATCATTATAAAGGGCATACACTGGATGTGATTCTCCAGCCAGGTTTGGAAAGCTGTAGCTTAGAGCTGGGACCAGTTTTATAGTTATGCCACTCCCCCAGTTTATCTTACATTGTTGTATCCCCATTTATTCAGTCACTCAATCATCAGGTTGTGAAGTTCAAGAATATAATGTTGCTAGGAAACAACTCATCCTCGCTCTCTAGCAGGTTCAATATAAATACAGTGCAGGTGTTTCTCAACAATGGTCACAGCTTAAACTCAGGTTTCAGCATTGTTCTTCATCTTGCCCCACTTTGTGCATGTCCAGGCTACACTATGTTATGTGAGCCATGACATGATCTCAAGTTCCATTAGGAAAGATGGGTGGAGAATAGCAAGTCACTGTAGGAAAACTAGATTTCTCGAAGACAAGCTTATACTGGATGACCTTTATCAGTTTGAGATCTCCCATACAAAGACAGATGCTTAGAGCGACATCAGTTGCATATAATTGACTGGCTGTATTATCCTCTGTTGTGGTGGGCTGTGCAGCTCACTCTGTTTTACAACTTAGAATGCTTTTTCATCCACCATTTCTGAGGCAGCTGCTAGAATCACTGCAAAGCATGTCACCAAAAGATTGAAGAATCTCCACAGTGTAACTATGAATGCTGCAGTAGTAGCAGATGATAAGAGTGTTGATTGGTTATGGTGTGCATTTTATACCCCTGATTACAAGAAGGTAATGTATTAGATTTAAAGTATGTGCCAAACATCTTACAGTTTGGATGTATGCCCAGCTAAGTAACAATAACCACTAGTGCCGTAGAATCTTCACACCCCTAAGAATTACCCCATGACACTACTTTGCATCAGCTACAGCCTGCCTACTGATCAGCATTGTCACATGAAACTAGCCTAACAAAATCTGCACATTCCTGATCAGTAACATTGTGGGATTACCGCAGGACACTAGTGTAGCAGAATCTGCACATTCCTGATCAGTAACATTGTGGCATTACCGCAGGACACTAGTGTAGCAGAATCTACACATTCCTGATCAGTAACATTGTGGCATTACCGAAGGACACTAGTGTAGCAGAATCTGCGCACTCTTGTTCAGTAACTCTGTTGTATTATTACATGACAGAAGTGTAGCAGAGTCTGAACTGATAACCTATGCATTCAATTAAAGCCTTAAGGATTTATTGCTCATTTGTTTTGCATAGCATGATCTGGGTTCTCCACATCTTAATGAGGTGCTACTTTGTTAATGGCGATTGTGGGGCCACCAGTACCTTCAAAAGTGTAAATTGAAACTTCTACAGTGTGCTTCTTAGAATAACAGGTGCCACATCTTTGGAATCTACAGTGGCTTGGAGTTTTCTTATGTGGATGGTTTTAAGAAGTGTGTACATCACATTAATTGGAAGTGTAATGGTATATTATTTATTTTATTACTGTGCTAGAGTTTAGTTGTTTTGGTATTATTTGCATGTATTTATTTATGTTTATGTTTATTTTAGTATACCTTATGGTAAGGTCCAAGGATCCTACAGAAAAGACCTACTCCTGCCATAGATAAATGCATTTCCTCTAAATGATTCGGTTTACTTCACTCCATATCCGCAAAAGGAATATATTGTCCCATTCCTACCTTCCAGTTGACTTTAGGTGCTCCAACCCATAAATATTCTTATTGGGAGGCAGAATACAAACCTATGTTGAAAACTGGAAAAAAATCTCTACAAAATGCTTTAGTCCTAAATGGTCTGTTGCTATTCTTACAGAATGACCTGCTTTGGTACTTCTATCTTCTTCACCTATTAAGCACGCCTCACCTCTCCAGTTCTCTAAACACTCTAAACTTACATTACCTAGCATCACAGATTTCTCTCCTCACTAGTACAATGTAAAGACATTATTCTCCCAGGTATCTTCTGACTTCAAACTCCTGTGTCAAAGTGTCTATTAAATTATATATATTAACTGTTAAGCGATTTTAACAACTATTTGGACAATCATGTAATAACAGCATCCAAAATGTCATTGTATTTTACACTACTCTGAAGCCTAAATCTAAGGACCAGCCTACATTTATTTATTTATTTATATTTGTTGACTGGGAGTGTTCGACTGGACGTAGGTCCATTTTCAGCAGAGGCCCGGGGAGAAAAGCTCCACAGTTAAAACAAACAGACAGTAGTTACATTGGATTATATAGCGATTAACAATTTACATAGCAATTACTTACAACATATTTACAGATGAAGAACATAGTACATCAGTAGACAACTAGAATCTTTATCTGTGAAGTACATAACAGACATTAACAAATGTTAAAATAAAATTTTTAGTTAATAAATACAAATAAATAAACAAATAAATATGGTGGGTTCTGGACTCTGACAACAAGCAGGCTATTCGTCAATTCTCCAATATCAGCCTGCATTGAAAATTCTTTTAAGCGATGCAGGACTGAGTTTCATTGGAAAATTAAACAAAGTGGTTATAAAGTGGGTTACTAATCCCTGCAGACTTACAGGGCATTTCTCCAGGTTCTTCTTCATGTCAAAGATGGAGGGGACTTCCATAGACAGATCTGTCCTGCACAAATACCTCAGTATGAAAGTTTAAATGTTATCAGTCAATGTCACTTAAATGTGTTGTTTCAGGGGGGCTTGGCTGGTCACAGTAAATCTCAAGGACACCTTCTTGTATGTTCCCATCATTTCATTTTTCCTCACTCAATTTTTTAGTATGTAATCCTTCTATTCAGTCTATAACACCCACATGGTGTTCTCAAATGCCTAGCTTTGCCCATAACATCCCTCAAAAATGTAGGGGTACATATTTGCCCTTATCTGCATGACCTTCTTAATGTAAAATAATTCTATTCAACAACTGATTAATAAATAGGGGATTTATGTTTTCCCTTATCTGGATTACTTTTTAATGTAAGCACATTCTTTTTGACAGATGACTGACAATCTAATTATGTTGATTCCAGTTGTAAACATTTTTCGATGTAAATACAACAGAAACAACTCCAGGTTCATCTCCTCACATATTTTTTTCTAGTGGTAATATTGAATGTTGTCCAACAGAAAGCCTACTTGACTCAGGAAAGGAAGAAAAGAAAACTGAATACTTATTTTATTGTACTGTTCTCCTCCCCACCCTGTTGTCCAGAAAGTTACTAGCACTACTGGACAATACATCAATCTAAACAAAATCAAACTTCATATGTGAAAATGTCCACAAATCTCTGTTAGCAGGGTCTCATACTTTCTACACATAAAACATTTAATAGCCCCAGCTTCAGTCAATGAGTTCCAGTAGTAGTGTGTATGCCCCACCCATTATTTAAACAAGTTACTTCTGAATCTTTCCTCGGAAATAAACTTTGATGTCTGACGCCTTTAACTATGATCAGGAAAAACATTTACAGTCATTGATAGTTCAGCGAACCACAGCCCTGATCGGAAGGATGGCATCAACCCCCTTTTCTGAGCTGTACATGGGGTCAGGGTATCACATCCACACTGACCAAATCACCTACAGCCAATGTTCACACTGCAGGATGGCTATCCCTAATATGACCTCCATGTCAATTTGATGGTGATGTGAATTTCATTATTTGAGATCAAAGCACTGCAGATTTTTTTTTCTTCAGGTGTCGTACGCATAGAGACAAACAAATCGACGGTCCTATGGTATGTAAATAAGCAAGTAGCACAAAACTGCATTAGTGTTAAAGATTAGCAGTGCAACTGTGGGATGTGGAACTAGCTGTGAATCTTTAGTTAGTGGCATCAGATATGCAAGAACAAGGCAATTTAATGGTAAACAACTTGAGTCAAAGCAGTTCATGAAGACCACAAGTGTTAACACAACCTCCAGGTTTTCACGGGCTGTCACTCAGATGAATCCAGAATAAAACATGTTTAAAAACTGAAGAGAATGGCGAGGTCCTGACCTCTGCTCCACAAAGAAGGATTCCCTGCTAGAAACTGGGTAGAAAAGATTTGCACATTTCACCAATTTTATTTGTTCAGAAGAGTTGTTATAAACTGCAGTAAGTCAGAAATTATACAAGATGTTCATCATTGCTTATGTCCATAACAGTCTGGTTTTCAGTTGTTATGAAGATGGAGGCTCATTTAGTTGTGTTTCTCTTCAGTCAGAACTATTAGTCATCAGGAAGTAAAGGGCTGGTATCTTGTTGTCAGAGCTCTTAGTCCCACAACATGAAGACTGATTTTGATTTATAATAACAAACTTTCTTCTCGAGTAGTTAGTTTGCTTCACAAATCAAAAGAAGTCACAAGTAGGATGTTTCCTTTTTCTAAATAGATTTTTTGCAGGTGTTTACTTGGCTTCATGGTAGGGAAATGACTGAAGTCTATTATTTAGATATTAATGGACCAACTGTATCAATCACAGAACCTGAGAGAACCTGAAGTTTGGTGACCTAGTAATTAGAATAATAAACGGGATACAGACATGAACATTGCTCTTGCCAAAGATCTTTTTTTTTTTTTGAAGTCCTTTCACTCTGTTATCCTTGAGTGCATGGGCTTTGGGTAGTTCAGCTAAGACATTTACATCAAACTTTCCTACTGGCGTGAGGGCTATGATTTAACAAAGGTTCAGGTAAAGCTTCTAAATGCAGTGGGTTATCTACCACATTTGCTAGTTAAAAAGAAGTTGTTTTCTATCATTAAGAGTGCTACTATGTAAAGATGTTTTCTATGTGATCCTTATTTATCCTTATGAACTCTTAGAAAGACATTTCTTAGAAGAAAATGTCACCTTGGTTCCTCCTGAGGCCCACAGAAGTAATTTCTTCCCAGTTAGTCATAGAAATATCTACTATCTCATAGAAATATCTACTATCTAAGCCTGCATCTTCTGCTTCTTTAAGGTTCATCTTGGAAGACAAGTCTTATAACACTGACCTCATCCATGTGGGTCACAGAAATGCAAGCCCAAGTTCTTTTAAAAAGTTATATGGTATTTCAAAAGAAATGTTAACCTCATCTACTAGAATTTTTTATTTAAAAGCACGGCATATGGATATCAGAGATATTTTGTAAGTCAGGATCCCCAAAATCCCCAAAGCACATTTTCTTTGTATTCTAAACAGAATGACTATTGTATGCACCTCCTTCTGATACTGATGGCATCATTTTTACATTTGCAGTGTGCCTAATCAAACACTTCAGTACTCTTATCTAGTTGGGCCATATCCTTCTGTAGAAAGGGACAAAAAATAGCCACCCTCAAACTAAACACTTAGAACTTAATATGAAAAGTCAGTATGGAGAAGTTATTAAGCAAAATAGATCCTACTCTGCTTACAGGCACATGTATTGGTTCATAGAAGGTTATTAGGCTAACAGCCCTAGATCCCTTACAAGCCTAGCCATATTTATCCCGAGTTACCCCAATTTTCAGTGGTTAGGTGAGTGAAGTACACAGAGATAAGGGTCTATGGTAGTTGGTAGTTAACACTGACTTCTTCTGTCCAGGGTGGACATACACACCATCCCAGGATTTAATTTTTGGTCACCCATCCATTGAGCTAGGTTGCATTTGAACAGTGTCAGGGAGGGTCTCTGTTTCACATGAATTGGAAGCTTGTTCAAGAGAATTAGCAGTCTCCAGGAGATGTATCTATCTCTCTAGCATGACCTGTTCATGTCAGAGGCTAAGTAAGATCCCTGCAGTGAGTAATCCTTGTGGAGTTTGATTTATGAATGTGTACCATTTCCATCAGGGCCTAATCAGAGACTGCCCTATATGCCAGGCATAGGTCACCCCTTAGCAACCTGTAGAAGACAGACTACAGTGGCAGAGCTTTCAGTCTTTCAATTAAGACTTGTTTTGTGTACCCTGTAATTTCTTGGTGAGAAACCTCTGTAGTCTTTTCAAGTGTTGCAGACGTCTTGTGAGGTGCACACAAAAGGAAGTATTCTACTTAATCATTGGTCTGATGAGGGCCAAGTATAGTGGAATTATAACATCCTTAGATCTAGATGTGATGCCTTTATTTATAAGATGTGCCACATAGAAGGATTTCCTTATTACTGTGGATATTTGGTGGTCAAAGTTCAGATTGCTATCAACCTGAGTACCCAGATCATGTACCACTGGGTCTATACTTAGGGGAGTGCTTTCTATAATGTAATTAGCAAGGATGTCAGCCTTCTCAAAGGGAATAACAATAATGCATTTTTGCATTTAGCTTTAGTCTGTGGCTTTGGCACCAGTCATTTGTCTGTGTTAACACTGTCTGCAGTACACAAGCATGATTGGGGTACTCAATTATTGCTCCCAGTTTGCAATTATCAAGTGAAATTTGTTAGCCCCAGGCTGTCTAAGTTTGTCTGGACTTCTGAGAAATAAATTTCAAGCAATAAGGGGCCAAACATAGAATCCTGTGGTATGCCACTTTTGACTGGTCTTTTGCTGGAGGTGAAGTCACCCACTTTGATAGTATGTGTCCTGTCCGCAAGCCAGTTGGCTACCCATCTGGTAATTTAGGGGGTTAATTCCCACTTGTGAGAGTTTCTCTATAATACCTGAGTGGGAGATTGTGTCACATGCCTTGGCTAGTTCTAGATATGCAGTATGCACTATCTTTCTCTTACTCAGGGCCTTGGTGACTTTCTTGAAAAAGTCAACCATGTTTAACAGGCATGATCTACCTTTAACAAATCCAAACTGGGCTGGGTCCAGAGTTGGAGATTACCCATGTCCTTGTTAATAAGGTCCATAATGATTATTTCCATGGCCTTGCAGATGAGGCTAGTCAAGGTTATAGGCCTATAATTCCCAGGATTGGTTGATGGCACTCCTTTGTGCAGAGGGATTACTGTTGCTGTCCTCCATTCCTCCAGAACATAGCCAGTTCACATGCTGTAGTTAAACAGAGACTCAAGTTGGTCTGCTAGGTCATGTTTAAGTTGTTTAAAGGGCTACCTGTGATGTTGTCTGGCTCTACTGATGTGTTTTTGGCCTTGGAGAGTGCTGAGATGACCTAAACTCTTGAGACAATAGGTTGATGATGGTGGCAGGTATACTTTGGGGATGACTGAAGTGGACAGGCGGGTGAAGGTTGCCCCAAATCTAGAAGCAAGCACGTTGGGTATTACCTCTGGTTATGTATGGGTGGTGTCATCCACAACCAGTTCAGCACATAGCTGAGTACTCCCTTTTAGATTTTGGACATAGTTAAAGAATGCCTTGAAATTATCCTTAGCTAGGAAGGCTATTTTTGCTTTGTAATTAGCTTTGGAGGACCTTTACAAGATCTGTCATGTGTTTGTTTAAGCTAGAGAGGGACTTCTTCATCTGAAAATCCAAGTCCCTCTTGTTCTTGGACATTAGATTCTTTCTCTTGTTGTACAGCCTGCTTATACTAGGGGTCTACCAGGGTGGCTTGTTTTTATGGCAAGATCTGGTTTTAAGCCGGTCAGGTACAGCCAATTATATACAACTGCTTTATGTGGTTATATGTGGCACTGGTGTACACCTTTCCATAGGATTCTGTGTTAACTGCATTTGAGGGGGCTTTGAAACAACTTATACCATCACTTACTAGGAGGTAATTTGTCTTTCAGAAATTCTTAAGCATTTTTTAACTTAATGGGGTATCGGATTTTATAATTACATCAAATGAGACTGATTTAAGGTCCGATCTTACCAGGGAGAACATCATGGGGGGGTGAAATGCTCTCTCATGTTAGTGATTACTATGTCCAGGACATTTGAGCCTCTTGTGGGTGTGCTGAGTAGCTGTTCCAGAGCATTTGCAATGATAAAGTTCAAGAACCACTGAGCCAGCATATCTGAAGTCATGTATGTTTCCCAGTCGATGATAGGATAATTAAAATCATCGATGAGTAAGATGTTGGGCTGTATGGCAGGTGACTTCAGTAAGACTGGGTATGCGGTATGTTTTTCCTTTTTCATGGTGGGTGTCCTATCATTAGCTATGATGTGGCAGGGGGCTTTGCCTATAGTTAATTGGACATGGAGTAGCTCATGAGAATTATACTGTTTGACCAGTCTTGAGGTATATTATCTTTAATGAAGCTGGATACTCCTCCTACTTTAGTTCTTTCATGCTCTGTTTGTAGTCTGAATATATGGAAGACATTGCAGCTTCCACATCTTCTGCTTCTTTAAAGTTCATCTTGGAAGACAAGTTTTATAACACTGACTACATCCATGTGGACCACAGAAATGCAGTCTCATATGCGTTTAAAGGTTATATGGTATTTCAAAAGAAAATTTAACCTCATCTACTAGATTTTTTTTATTTAAAAGCATCGCATATGGATATCAGACAGATATTAGGATCCCAAAACCCAAAAAGCACATTTTCTTTGTATTCTAAACAGAAAGGGTTTATGTATGTAAATAATGCTAATGCATTTGCCAGTATCTGAAGGCCAAGGGGAGACAGGTGTAGACCACCTCAGGCAAAGCAGCATGGCCTGTTGACCATATCTTCCCAGGCTGACAGATATCGAATCCCTTTGGATTGACACCAGAAGCTCAGCCAATTATTAAAGTCAATCATTTTTTGTTTGTATTGTGGCATCATCCTTGGAGAAGGTAGAATTCTGCTTAAGGCTAGGTTTATACCCACCTGTGATACATAATCTAAGAGCTCACATGTCTCTCTTCATATAGTCCATTGAGGTATGACTCAAGTCATTCACCCCCGCATGGAACAGGATGGAGTCATACCAGTATATGTGGTTGAGTGACTTAAGTGCTTGAGTGAATTGATGGATCCTGGCACCTGACAGGCAGCTAACCATAACCCACTCCTTATCCATCCTGGTGAAGGGAACATCTGTGTGTCTCACAATGGGATCACCTATGACTAATGCATTAGGTTTTGCAGCATTACACCTTATGGGCTTATTTGTAGAGACACTGATGTGTGTGTTGTTATGTGTGCAAGTGGTTTCCATTTGGGAGGCCTCTGATCTTTTGGTAAGTTACTAATGAGTACCTCCACATATGTGGGTTTATGTGTTGTGTCCTTATTTAGTATGGTAAGTATGTGTGATGGAAAACTTTTGATCTGCCGTTATGTGAGAGTCTTGCATCCAATTTAACAGTGTAATTACATCTCTCACATAAAGTAATTGTTTGTTTCAGGAGTAAGTGGTTGTCAGTATACATGAGAAAATTGTTACATTGCCTCAAGATTCCATGTCTATCAGGCTGGCCAGAAAGATGATGGGAATGAATATCAGGTTTTCTTTTTACTTTATTTCATATTTATTTATAAAGGTTGGTGACTGGCTGATGAGACTACCCCTTTCAACCTTATGCAGCCACCAGACAAGTAAAGCAAATAAATTCTAATAAATGACTAAAGGTATTCTACAAATATAGCAATGTACCAAAGGGAAATATAGAACTATAAGCATTAATAAGGAAAATGATGAAGGCTGCTACATGTCAGCATTACTTTAGCAGTTATAAGTGTGAAAAGTGCAAAGTTCCTAGACATAGAATGACCTAAACAAAAAACACCCACTAAGAAGCACAGTAAAAGGCAATATAGGTAGTGGAACTCTCACAAACAAGTATAATATTTACAGTAGTGGGGTCAGGAAGGTTTTGGTGTAGCTAAAAGTCCACTACCCAGACAAGAAGGGCTACCAAAGTGTAAACACAGAGACATGTCCTTCAACACTACGTAATTGCAAAGAGAAAAATTCAGATTCATAAATCCTCTACTCAGTGACTTGACTTATTATTAATGCAAAATCCCAATACATCTGCAACACACTGATTCTGTGACTTTGAAAACTGCTGATGATAGGTTTGTCTTTCCTAAGGGGTAGCATATATCAGAGACACCTGGTGCAGGTCATAAAGAGCAGAAGACATGGACAGAGAGCAATGGGTTATTACCCTGTACCACAATATCATACGGTTCCAAGAAAAGAGAAAAAAAGTCAAAAGATTAATTTTAGGAATTGTAGGGTGCGTTATCAAATGGGTTTGTACAGCCTTGCTAAACTTTACATGCATCAGAGAAAAACTGAAAATCCATAGTTTCTTGGCATCAAATGACTCCTAAACTCTTTGCACATCATATACATTTTTGTTGCAGAAAAACTGAAAAATTTTCAGCAAAATATCCATCAAATGTTCTAGACAATCTTGGAAGGCATGGAACTAGTGCATCTGAAATTTAAGATGCAAAAGAATATTAGAACTCTGTAACAAAACGGACATTCTTTATCATCAGAAAGTGTCTGTTTGTTGTTGCAACTGACTTTTGTGGTCTTTTCTTAGAAGAAATCTTAACAGTGGGCGTTGAAACAGTCTTCTGCGTTTAATGCACTTGTGATCATACAGGTTACTGATGCGAAAGGGAATGGAAAAGGCATCTGGGAAGCAGATCGAAAGTCAGAGGATGCATTGAAATGAGTTCTGCAGATTAAGGATCTGTGCAGTACAGAGAGAGGAACTTTGTATTTGTGAGGAAGAAGAGCGGTGAGAAGGCTAAGGAAGGAGGGCATTGTGGATGGCAGAAGGATAACTACAATGAGGAGTATTGGACAGGGCGCCTTAGAAGGATCTACAGAAAGATGCTGGGAGTAAGTGGTACCTGAAAGAATAGGAGGTTGGAACAATTTAATGCAGACAGAGAAACAAAAACTAACTAATTGGACCAGACAGGGAAAGATTGATGGATTGGATGACAGAGGTAAACAGACTAGCCAAGACATGGTGGTGACATGGCATGGTAGCACATGCCTAGTGAGCTAAAGAATATGGATCTGGGGTCACAGAAGATTGTTAGAGATGTTGGAAAGTTGTAGAACCTGTACACATTTACTTTGAATGCCCAAGAATGAAGGAATAAAAGAATATACAAATGTCAATGGTTTTACCTCACAGAGCAAAACTGCAAAGAAGTACATGCACATAAACGGTTTAGCTGATCTTGATGGGGACTTTAGACTACAGCTGAATATCTAAAAAAAAGCACAAGGAAGCAAGGATATCAGCTAAAAATGATTAACATTAAAAAGCTCACACTTCTGATTTTAAACTTCTCTGGTCACACTTCTGATTTCAAGCTTCTCTGGTCAAATTACATAAATATGTACTGAAAAAGTGCACATTCTGCATCCAGTGCTACCTCTGATGTAATGTTTATATTAATATTTAGGAAAACATTTGACTTGCCTAAATATAAGCATCTGAATGATCCAAAAAGTGGAAAAAATGAAATGAGTGTTGCAGAGAGATACAGACAGACATAGATAAGGCAAGTGTTTTTCAAGGCAATGCCTTCCAATTGAGCCCAGTCTAATCAGCATTGTGAATATTGTCCAAGCTGTATCCTTCTTCTTCAACTAATTCTGTAAGTCTTTTTAAAGGTCTCAGCTGTGTTTTGTCTGCTAAGAGATTTTTCCTTCGATATGTAATTCATGAATTTCATGATGTGATTTGAAGTGTTTCAACCATTCGGTACTCACCTGAAAAGTTGTCAAGGGTCTACTGTTTTTTTCACTGAATTGTAACACTTTTTCCCAAAGCAAAGGAACAGAGATCGGTTCATCTGCTGACCATTTTTGAAGAAGCCAGTTGTAAGCAGTACCACGAATCCCACTAGGCGCTGAGGCACAAAACCCTCCGTTTAAAGACACAAAACAGAACTGTAGATAGGATCACTGCAACTCACACCAGATGGACGAGCAGGAAAGGTTAAAAAGTTCTTTTATTGCACACAACATAGGTTGCTGCTTCATTTCAAATTTATACCAAACCAACCCTGCTCATGTGATTAAATTAATTGCATGATTGTCATCAATTGATTAATACAAAATATTTAAACTGCAATTTTACTATCAAGTCTTTCCTTAGTTTGCATATAGAAAAAAGTAATAAATGTATATGTAACTGAACTTTCCAAACCTAAAAATATAACTTAATACTTTATGTAAACCTGTTGTGTGAAAAATAAGTTACAAATTTAAACACACATTTTGTAACCACAAACACATTTCCCTTTCTCATAACTTCAAAACAATATACAAGTTTTGAAAGTATCAATTAGATACTTACTACAAACCTCTAACCTATTTAGTTCATTAAAAAATATATATTAAAATATACTGCTTGCGCTTTTTCAGGCTCAACTTTGCATTCTAAACTAACAGAGTTGTTTAATAAAACTGGAATTGAGGTTTTGAAATTAATGGTTGATGACTACATGAAAAAAGAAGAGGTTTTGTTGAATGAACTAAATGTACTGCATGATAGTATCACTAACGATGATAGATTTTTAAGTTATAAAAGGAAATACAATGAAACGTTCAGAGAAGTAGACGAGCACTGTTTTAAAGTTTTAGACAGGAAGGCAAGAAAGTTAGAAAGAGATTTAATGGAATATAGAGAGGGGAGGGCATACCCAGCAGGGGGAGCTCATAAACAAAACACCCTTGAAAACACTGAGACTGTAACTTCTCATAGTAGAAATAATGGCTACAACTATGATGAAATGCCCAGGAGAAGTGAGAGACTTGCATAAAAAAGTACCAACAGTATGCAGCAGGGTTTTCAACTTCCCAGGGCAGACCGAGGTGAAATCAAATCAATACCAGCAGAATGTATGGGGCAGGGCGTTGAGGTAATGACCATTCTGTTAACAAAGATGACATAAAGGTCTCTAGAGTTGTAAGTGAGCACGGCTTGTGCAGTGTTCACACTGACAGTTTCAGTATATATAATTACACAGACATAAACATTACCAAAGACTTTTTGAATTATTTACTAAGGACTACAATTTGTACCCAACAAGCCAGCTTTTCTTCCTAAGCTTTTAATTGAGCTTAAATTGTTTGTAAGAAACTTAAATTTAACTGCTATTTTCAAAATCAGGCCCCACTTGAAACTACTCTGGGTAGAAGTAGCACTTTTAACCCCCTGTCCACCTAAACTAAAAATGTTTGAAGAAATTATAGAAAAAATTTTTAGGGATAATTTAGACAGAAACAAAATTATGGCTCTACTAATTTCCTGAATATTTGCAGAAGGTGGTTAATAATTTAAAGAAGAATAAAATCAGAGTAATGAAGCCGGACAAGGGAGGGGTATAGTGCTCATGAAATTACATCTTTGCTTTGTTACAAAACACTAACACCTATGAACCAAGCTCTTTGAATGAACTTAACATAGCAGTGAGTAAAATCAAATACTACATACATGATTTATTACTGCAAGGATTTTTGGATGAGAAAACTCACAATTTTTACTTGTAACTAAACCTAAAACAGCTGTACTCTTTGGTATCCCAGGCTGTGTAACTGAATCTCTGAGTAAATTCATTGACTTCCACCTGAAAAAATATGTTAAGCAACTAGATTTTGTTTGAATATAAATCAAGAAATTGACAATTCCAACTTGTTTATGGTAACAATAGACATCGAGCAAGGTATGGATTGGTTCGGAGAAGTCATTGTTAAGGAATCAGGACTTAGCACTGATCTAGTTAACACAATACTAGAATTTATGAGAATTGTGCTGCATAACAACTTTATAAATTTTAATGAAGAATTTTACAAACAAAAAAGGTGGCTGGGGTGTGCCCCCCCATGCTACTGCATATGCAAATATAGTTTTGCACAAGTGGGAGAAGGAATTCATACACAACACCAGCTGGAAAGAACATATTGTATTTTACAAAAGGTTTTGATATTTGCATCCTATGGTCAGGTACAGAACAACAATTTTAGGATTTATAGAGTACCTGGAGAACACCACTTGTTTTCTTAGATTCACTTACACGTTGAGTAAAGAAAGTTTGAATTACTTGGACATTACACTAACAAAAGACCTAATCAAAAGGTTTCACTTCACAGATATACAGGAAAGAAACACACTGTAATGCATACTCGATAGTGGTCATCCCTGGCACATCAAAAGGGCATCATTAAAGGACAGCTAGTAAGGCGTCCAGAATGTATAGTACAGACAAACTATTTCAAGATGAGGCAGAATTTTTAAAAAGCTTTTCACATTAGAGGTTATCCTTTTGAATTGTTCCAGGTTATACTGGATGAAATTGTTCATAGAAGAGGCGATCTTAAACCTCTGTTGGGAATAGGGCCTGTAGTACTCAGGAAGCAACATGACACAAAATGTGACAAGCATAAAATTTTGTATATACATATTCTCAGGACTCTTTGCTAATTGAAAACACTATCAGGAATTTATGGCCTATGATTACATCACAAGATGAATTTAATAAGTTATTTCCTGAACATATAACTTTTACTAGGAAAAGAAACATCAATTTGAAGGGAATATTTGAACAAAACATTCAATTAGAAGAGAAACAGCAAGCTCTAGGATGCAAGCAATGTTCTATCTTATTAACAAAGCAGGGGTTCATATTCTCACGTAAAAGCACCTTGTATGCAAAGTGCAATTACAATTGTAATTCATCTGGAGTTATAGAACACATAGCGACATTAAAACAAGGAAAGAGACAAGACAAGCATTCTCTCAGTTGTAAAAACATGGCATTAAAGTTTTTGTAGTGGACAATGTAAAACAAGACTTGAGAGGAGGAGACTGGGAAACAAAGCTGGGGATCAAAGAATTAACAAATATCCAGGCATTAATGAAGGGATAAGTTTAGGGGACATTCTTAGGGCTAGAAGAAACAGGATCAACTGAAGTACCCACATTGTTTCAACTTTAGGGGTAACTGGATTAATGGTTCTGAATCTGGTCATTGTTGAGTTTCTAAGGTTCAACTATCATCTAAAAGCATTAAATATTAAAATAGTCATGTTTACAGTATTATTAGTTGTTTTATTGTCACCTAAACCAAGCAGTATATTTTAATATATATTTTTTAATGAACTAAATAGGTTAGAGGTTTGTAGTAAGTATCTAATTGATACTTTCAAAACTTGTATATTGTTTTGAAGTTATGAGAAAGGGAAATGTGTTTGTGGTTACAAAATGTGTGTTTAAAGTACCGAAAGGAAAGCATTTCATTTCAACATAAACTTTTGTAACTTATTTTCACAACACAGTTTTACATAAAGTATTAAGTTATATTTTTAGGTTTGGAAAGTTCAGTTACATATACATTTATTACTTTTTCTATATGCAAACTAAGGAAAGACTTGATAGTAAAATTGCAGTTTTAATGTTTTGAAAAAGAGTTGTATTAATCAATTGATGACAATCATGCAATTAATTTAATCACATGAGCAGGGTTGGTTTGGTATAAATTAACCTTTCCTGCTCGTCCATCTGGTGTTCGATAGTTTGGTTGCAGTGATCCTATCTACAGTTCTGTTTAGTTGTAAGCAGTGTCAACTGACTTCGTATTTTCTGATAACTTCTTCGTCTTTTGCATTTATCAGCCAAATCAAGGTTCATCATGAAAGATTCAATGGTGACTTTTCCCTTCTTTAAGCCACATATTGTAGATTTTTCTGGCTTCATATTCATGTTGTAATTTGGTGACAAACTCACCATTTTGGAGTGTTTCAGAGATTGTAAATTTGTGTTTCAGGGTTAATACTGTTTACTTCCGCTTTAGCGGTCTGTATGCGCACACACTACTGTACAATTCTACCCATCTACTCACACTGTATGCCTACGTGTCACTTCCTGAATGGTCCGTCACCTTCAGGGCTGCTGTTTGGATAACCAGTCATTCGGTTAACCAGCATTCCAATAATTGACGTTCTATCGCACCTGGGTGACAACAACCTTGGAGTGATATGTCAGCTGCTGGTAACAATGCAACTGATGATAAAAGAAAAAGCAGTCGGGATGTTGATCAGATCTGGAGTAGAGCATCATATACAAAGTGACAGAGCCTTAGATTCAGTGAACAAAATACTAGAGTAAGCCCATTAGGGGATAAAGTCCATAGACATCTTTCTTTTGTAGTGGACTGTGGTCAGGCTACTTTAAACAGTGAGCAGCTCTGGAAGCCAGAGAAAGACAAAAGGCTTTTGGTAGGTGTTCAAATGAAAACCAGAGCAATGGTGTGTGGTTTGGAGTATAACCTGTATAAGTAGAGACTAGAGGAGCTGGTACTCCTCTCAATAAAGACCAGTCATATGAGCGCATAATGTCAGGTCAGGGAATTGTGAAAGATTCACCATGAATAACACAACTGGGTAGAAGGAAAAGACCATGACAAGAAATGTAACTACTCCCTGTGTATGAGAAAAGTACATCACAGGAAGAGTTGCAAACAGAATGGAATGCTAAACTGGGTGGTAGAGAAACAGACTCAATGGAAACGTCAGGAGAACATGGTGAAGGTTGAAAGGGAGGATGGTTAGGTAGAATGCCAAATGATTTTAAATTGTAGATTATATGGGATCCTTCCTGATGCTGTTAAGAAAATATAGTCTAATGTATTGTAATGATTTAAAACAATGTAATTCACTAATTGAAAAACTTGTCTCTTACATGAAAACATGTAAAGGTATGGGAATATGGCATCCACCCAAAACACTGGTATTTCAGTATTTAACTGCATCCTGGGTGCCAGAGGGCTCAGAAATGGGATAATATGGTAAATAGTAAATTGCCTGCTTATCTCAAGGGGAATGGGGTGGGAATTAGGTACTGTGGCAAAATTCCTTACTGAAAACTGGAGCCATAGGCCTTGAGAGGAAAAACACAGATAGGGCTTGCTGCGTGAGGAGATGCAACAAGAAATATTAAAGTAGAAATCCAGGTCACTACACGCCCTTAGGCATTAGGTGCAAGGGATAACAATGTGTGCCAAAAGAAAATAAAAACACTTTGAAGGCTCTGAGTATTAGGAATTCATCTCTTGTATCATATACTGGAAAAACTTACCAAACAAAACAAAAGGACTGGCATTTCTAAGACATTTCTACAGATGATGGGTGGCTCTGAAATCATACTACATATTGATTCCATGTCCACACGCAACAGCCAATAGCCCAGCTATTTCACCATGATGACTGAAGCCTATATATAGTGCAGTTCCAAAACTTGCTTATGTCTTTATCAATATACTTAAGAATTCAAACAGAATCTGAAATTATTTTATTAATTTATATTTCTCATATTTTCAGCTGTCCCATATTTTGCAAAAAAACACAGAATTTTATGACTTAACCAACAGGTTGTCACAAAACAGTTAGTGTGATCTTTAAGTTACGATTTTGCAGTCTTTTCTATTGTCGATAACCTGGAGCTTTAACTCAAACAAGTTTTTTCCCCACTTGTGTGCAGCCAAGGGGCAGTACAGGCTACAAAATTCAATGAGACAGCAGAACTGAGTTGAACTGAGCCATGACATAGCAATGTGAGATTTAGACTTAAAGTGCAATTTGAAAGAAGTGGAAAAGGTCGGAAAAGGGGATTTGTCGGTCATCCCTCTATGTATGCTGCAATGCTTTATTACCTTACTATGAGGGCTATGAGACTACGAGCTGAATAGCTGAATTGAATAAACCTGTTAAGTATAAGCAAAATAAAACTGTGAATGCAAAAAAAAAAAAAAAGATTTAGAAAATGGGGTTCGAGATTAAAATCTACAACAGTAGCTGCCATCTCCTTTACACTTACAGTTAGCAAGTGGGGAAAAAAGAAAAACTAACTCTGCTAACTACACCAGCAACAGTTACCAAGACATTTTGTGTGTGTGTGTGTGTGTGTGTGTGTGTGTGTGTGTGTGTGTGTGTGTGTGTGTGTGTGTGTGTATGCCAGCTGCCAAGCAAGCTTCATCCTACTGGAAAGGTTGTTGATATATCCAGGTGCAGCTGGCAGTAGGAATTTGGAACTCAGCTGTCTTCCACCTAAGCAACAGTCGCCCATATTAATTATCCATAACCAAACTGGCAACTGGAATGATAAAAAAATACACGTAGACCACGCATTTGATTCGGGGCTGAAAGGCTTTCCTAGGTGGGAAGGGAATGACTGGTTGGCTCAAAGAGTAAAAACTGTTTAATAGCAGATAAAGCTCCTTTGTTTCATTTAATCTGTACATTTCCGTCCTCACAGATAAATTGTTCCTCCCAGCTAATCAGTATACTATTTCTTCTTACCCATTAACAACAGCTGTATTAAGTTTGACTATTGGATGTTCCTCCTATGACATCATTCTTGGTTTGCATTTTCACCTTGGTCTAGTCTGGTAAAATATATTTGTTCATTTTCTAGGTACCCTAGTTCATTCAGAGTCATGATGTAGGACCTTTTCTTAAAAGCACTGGGTGAATCATAGCAAGCACGCATACTTTTGCATATCCATGCTTACATTTATTTTATATACTTACATTTATTTTTATTTATGCATAGATTGGCCATTTTCAAGACATGCATAACCTATAGCACAGGTTCTCTTGGCTGGCTTGTGTTGTGCTCAGTGTCCCTCAGTAACTTGTCACTGAAGTCTTTCTTACCTCATACCTCACATACAAAACAAAGGAATTCTATAGGTATAGTAGGCTTGAGGGAAGTTATTATGATCAGATATCTTTAAATCTAGAGGTTTCATACCATCTTGACAGCTAATACTGTTAAGATTTGCTTGTACTATCAGTTGGTATCACTGACATTATTCTAATATCTATCATGAATGAGTGAGAAAAAATCTATAAAATAAATGTAAAGTAGTTCACATTCACCAGATAAAGATTATAAAAAGTACCATAGCCAACTAGATGGCTGCCTAGGGTGCCTCTCTAGCAGGGGTGCTTTTCCAGTAATCTGGATGATGTAGATAGACCAGAATGGGGGCACTGATTGGTGAGGGAGGGTTGCTGTGAAGTCCGTTTGCCTGCGGCATCAGTTGACCAAAGGCCAGTCCTGCTCCCATAATGGTACTTTTTATAATCTTTATCTATGTGCCCTTTTGGTGTGTGTGTGTGTGTGTGTGTGTGTGTGTGTGTGTGTGTGTGTGTGTGTGTGTGTGTTTGTGCGTGCCTGTTGTGTTCTTTTTACTTTGACATATTTCAGAAATTTGGGTTCTTGAAAATAAGGTGTTGTATAGAAGAAGATATCTTATTTTTATATATGAGTTTACTTTTGCTAATTACTACTCATAGACATAGCTTCATCTGAATAAACCTTGACTATATGTAGATTCTATATTGTGTCATTTTTTTTCACTTTGTTTCTTAAACTTGTATTTTGACTAGTGATATTCCACTATCTTACTGGAAGTGGAAGAGGTTGTGTTAATAGCTGTGCACATTTCATGGTAATTAGCTGTCCAGATTTTGGACCTACTGTTTAAACGCCTTTGTCAAGATTTTCTATGTCTGCATGTTGAGAGGTATGTTCCCCTTATATTCTGCAGTGTTGTCTAATCAACTTTTTTTCAACTCAGAATTAAATTATGAAATGGCATATTGCTTCCCTGTTGCATGCTGTCTACACTCCTCTCCATTGTAGCCCAGTTCTTCTAAAGCCAAGAGCCTGTTCATTATCTGAGTCAACTAGACTAAACACAATCCATACTTGTTTTACTACTCTCATAAATGAAAGAGCTCCCTTCCCAATCCATTAGGAAAACGTATTCTCGGGCCATATCATTTTGTCTCTATTACATTCACAATGTCCACATTCATAGATAACTGCCTGTTTACTGGTACTCTTGGATTTATTTGATTAAGTTCTATAACATCTATTAATTGCAGAGCATCATTAATAACTAGGCCATTTTGCAGACAAGTCCTAGTTTCCAGTAATTCCTTGTGTAACACATCAGTAAGCTGACTGAACTTTATTTACACCTGATCAGGGTTATTGCTGTAGAGTATGATAATTCCACTGTATCACCTTTTTGCTTTTTATCTGTGCTTTTCCCCCCTTTATGTCTGCCAACCATCAGACTCCACAGTAGTCTGATGAGCCCTCTCAATGCAGGTCATCTTATCTACATATGAGAAGAGGCTGGCCACAGATAGTTATCTTCCAGGCAGCCGGGGAGGGGTTTGAGCCTTCCATGCATTATACAGACGAGCAGTGCCCTAATCTTAAAGGCCTGAGGAACCGCTGTTTCTCATCCATACCAAGACAAACATCATTTATACTCTGGCTTCTCCAGAGCATAACCCCTTGCTTTTGGGTTCTGCCTTCCTGATAAATGGAATTAACAGCCAAACAGTAAAGATAACTAACAAGAAGTCATGACATGTTTGATCTAGTTATTTATCCAGGTCAAGACAGGTGTGAATAACTCATTTATCCAAGTCAAGACAGGTGTGAATTATTTATTTATCCAAGTCAAGACAAGTTTGGACTGCTTATTTATCCAAGTAAAGACAGGTGTGAATTATCTATCGATCTATCTGATAAGAGAGCTGGCCGATTGAATTTTTTTTGCCATGGCCAGGGCCAACCTTACCGTATACTAAATGGAAACAAACCAGAGTAAACATGGTACAGCATAACAGTTACAGTGTACAACATTTGATTACGATAATTATGACAAACTACATAAGCGAGTTGGAGTTTTAAAATAACATTTTAAAGTACAGTTGCCTTTAGTTCAAAAGCATGCACATAAGACATTTACAGTTTATAAACAGTGATTATAATATTTAAAGTATGTAGCTGAAATGTAAAATATAAAGCGACAATATGAAGTAGTTGTTTTAAATAAATGTAATCCATTTTTCAATGTAACAGAATAAAGGAAAAAGGTAGAAATGTCAGGCTATCACATTTCTCTGGAGGAAGTTAACAGAAGGGTATTTACAGCATATGCATATAGCTAGATCAAATAGGTGGGTAAGCATTCATTCTGTTTTCATCCATAGATATTATTACTCAGTTCTGCTCACCCTGTATGCATGGATGTGCAATGAAAACCAGCAGGGACATGACGTCCAGCATGCAGCCCTATGAAATCTACTGCTGCCTTCTCAAGTGGTGGTCAGTAGAGTGCCACATCACATAGTCAGATACACAAGACCAGTGTAGGATAATACTTTATATAATCCTGGCTTCACCTTAGAATAATCCAGGCTATACTCTTGAGCAAGGATTGTTGGTAGGACATACTAACACCTTGTACTGCACTGGCTGTTTGTGACCCCCTACATTTTAGGCATCCAAAACAGTTTTGCATTCCAGCTAGCCAACCTGACCTGATACACTGATATAAATCATATTCTTGGTCATTACTCAAATATGTTTTTACCTTACTTTGTACTATATTGTGGTAGTTGACGTTTACATTTAATGTTATCCAGTGAATTTTATTTAGGTTTCCTGCCTTTCATAACTACAAAGAATTATGCACTGATTGTTAGGCTGTGTATTATTGAAGTTTCAAATTTCTTTTCCCATATCATAAAGAAAAGACCCTGACATAGTGGCATACACCATGATGTGTTCAAGTTATTGATCATCTGAGCTGAAGATCTGATCTTGGCCATTGTAGGGACAATTTCAGAGAAGCTGGTGTAAGAAAAAAAAATTCTTCTACAAATGCAAAGGAGGAACTAATTCAAGGGAGAAAGAGGGTGACAGATTATAAACTACCTTATGTCCCCTGTAGGGGCAGATCAAAATAATATTTTAAAAGAAATATGTGTTAATACATGGAGTAATTGGTGTGCACAAGGGATAAAACACTATGCAACATTGCATTTTATAAAACATTGCAACAGAAGAAATTCACTTTACTGAGGCCGAAACTTTATAAAAATATTCTCAGGGTCCTCGTTTGAGAAATGGAATGGAAAGCAAATACAGCAAAAGTAAACTGGAATAGTTCATTTTTTTTTCTTAAAATACCATCCATGCAGGCTTTTGTACATGGCACATCTACCAGAAGTTATTTTTGATTTGCTACATATCACAGTAAAACTTCTGGGTAGGCAAATGCAGCATTTCTCTTATGGGTTTTCTAGGATTGTTCTGAGCTCAAAACGTGTGCACAACGCAGTTTTTTTATGCCGCTCATTGATCCACCTGCTACAAATCCTCAGCAGGTTTCTGAATTCATTCAGTATATGCCTTATTTCTAGTTGTGCCTTCTTTTTAACAGCTAGTTTCACTGTTTTTTTTTTTTTTTTTTTTTTTTTTGAAATATCATTTATTAAACAAGAAACACTTACCATTTCCAGCAACTACTGAGTAAAACATAGTCCCAAGAATGCATAAAATTGGGTAGGACATTTTCACAGCAGACTGGCATTTTTGGCGAGAAAAGGGTACCGTATTGACAGCAATACAGAGCCAAGGCTTCATAGCGCAGAAGAGTTCAAAAGCGAGTCTGTTCACACGGTAAGGTTATCTCAAATTCCCCTGGGGAAAGCAGACAACACCTGCAGCAGTCGTCTCCTGTCACTGGTACCATAGCGCCCTTAACCAGAAACCCCAGAAACACAACTTTTGTACGCTTGAGCGACAAGCGGGATTGTCACACACTCGCCTGCATCAAAAGATAACGCTGCCTCTCACCCCCGCCAGTCCTTGCCGATGCATCATCACATTTTCATAACAAAGCCCGTTTTGTTTTCTTCCCCTCCCCCTTTTCTGGTCGCTCAAAGGGTACTTTGCGTAAATGAGGTCAGTAGTGCAAGTCCAGAGAAAAGGAAAGTGCAGGTGGAACTGCAGAATGGGACAGAAAAAGTTCCAGGCAATATAGCCATTTATCGTTTACCAGGAACTGTTGTCATTGGCGCTTTCTGCTCAACAGTTTGTTTTGAGAGCGCTGCTCTTGTGAATGTTTCTGTACTTTTCACCATGTTTTCTTCCCACCGATTCTCCCTGGCCCCTCAGTCCGCGCCCTCGCTTACTGCTATGTGGATGAGCGGTCCTGTTACACTAAGGCGTAGGCGGGCAGATTTGTAAAGAATGAAGTCATGCTTATTGCTGTGATTTAAGCACACTACTTGAATCTTTTATTTCAGATCCACGTCCCCTTCCTGGCTTTCACCTGCGCAGGGACTTTCCCACAAGGTTAGTTTGCCAATTAGTTGGATCATGCCGGCACTGCTGGTCTGCTGGTTAGCTCAGCTGTATGTTGTGCCAGCCCTTCTAGTCAGTAGTACAGAACACACACGTTGTGTGGTCAAGTGGCTTCAGCAGTCCTCCTACTGAGATGGCTGCACTCGCCCACCTTATTATTATTATTACTATTTATCACTTTCATCAACGTAGGGCTGCATTCTCTACGATCGTGTTTGTTTTACATGTTTCACAACAAAGGCACGAACTCCCCACATTTATAAGTTCTGCTTAAAAAATAATAATGGTAATAATAATAAATACATTCATACCTCAAACTTTTAGTGCTAGAAATCTGGACAAAGCCTGACAAAACTGAGGGACAAAGGTCCAAATATAGGGACTCATTATTACTTTTAAACTTTGAAAGTTGCTAGAGTAACACAGTTTATGTTAACATAATTTTTCTGACCGTTTTGAAGTCTGAAACTCAAATATATATTATTATTTGGCGACTTAAATCCTCAGACCATCCCGGTGATTTGGCAGAAAAATCACACATTTTATGAAGAGCCGACCAAAAATATGAGGCAAAGATCTGGACATTCTGCGAAAACGTGGACAGCTGAGGGTTATGAATACATTCTGTTACCCCGTAACAAGTGCTACAGGTTTAGGTCAGAAACAAGAGACGATAAAGGTCAGGGCAAGACTCTAGTATTACGGCATGAAATAGTATTTCATTAGTCCTCTGAATGTTATCATACTGCTGTGACACATAAATATTGTAGCATCCCAGTATCACTGACAAGAAAATTTAGCAACACCTAAAAACTTACAAGGCAATATGAAATGAGCAGTTCTGCAGCCATCACCAGCACCAAGTTCACCAACATATACTATGTCTGTACATAAACGCAAAATCCAATGAAATTTCGGACGGCATCCTTCCTTTCCTTGTTCAGCATTCAGCGTGGAAAAAAAATTGCGTGTCTTATTGCTTGACTCTTGTATTTCTTTTCTTAGGTGGTTTGGAGAAAGTGCAACACATAACTGGCTGGCTAGGTCTATCTGCAATCATGGGTTTGAGGTAGGATAAACAACAATTGCTTGGTTACAGTGGGACCGTGGGAATGAAGTAGATCGATGGGAGAAAACAACAAATAAAGCACTAATAAAATAAGTAACAAAGGGCCACAGCTCCAAAGGCAAACCAAAACTTTAATCTGTGAGCGCTTTCTTTCACTCAAATCAAATGAACTTCTTCAGACAAATTCAAACAGTAAAATCCCTCCTTATATAACCAAGAAATCACGACCAATAAAATGTATTACATCACAAGTTTAAAACTGATTGTTAAAAGGCATATATATATTTATAAAGATATTTACATATACTTTAAAATAATTTTTAAGCACAAAGTGGAGAATTATTAATATATAAAAAACAATCAAAAAGGTGCATCCATACAAACCTATAAGTACATAAAATATTATATTATCTTATAAGAACATTCTATACTGAATTTCATAAATTCGTTCAGTGTAATAAACTTTTAAGCTTGAGTAAACACATAACAGAACACTGCTCATTAAGGCCTGGATAACTATGTGCATTTAAGGTAAGTTGTCACCATAACTCTTGTCTTTCGAGTAAAAGGGATGTACGCCCACCTCTAGGGCCCTCCATCACCTGGTCGATCACCTTAAATTTAAAGTGGTGTCCAGGGTTGTCCCTAATGTGGTCGGCCAAAGCATTATTTTCTCTGTTTCTATTTATACTATAAATGTGCTCATAGATTCTTTCTTTGAACCTATGATCGTTTTTTCCGATATAAAATGCCAGACAGAGTTGACATCTTGCCAAATATACCACACTTTTAGAGTTACAGTCATATCTAGCAGTGAGTGAAAAATGCCTGTTAGCAATTGTATAGTCCCTACCTATGTCTATGTACCTGCAATAGGCACAAGCTTCACATTTAACCATTCCTGGGTTCCTGATGTACAGTTTATGCTCTTTCTCGAATATATTTTTTAAGTTAGCTCCTTTTCTATACACAACTCTTGGTAGGGCGCCCAATTTAGATCTAAGATCCGTGTCTACCATAAGGATACACCAGTTTTTTAACAGGGTGCCCCTTATGGACTCACCATAAGGTGTATATGTAGTAATTACGCTGACAATATATCCATTCTTATCCCTATTGTTATTACTGTGCATTGGCCTGTTTATGTCAGCACTATTATTCTCAGTGGTGGCAGGACTAAGCATATGAGCTAATAAGGCTGGTGATCCCAAAATGGGTGAGAAGTGCCCCTCCCTTCTTTTTATTTGGACTTCTTTTATGAGTCCCTGCAGTAACACTTCTGGGTAGCCCCTTCTTTCAAACATTTGTTTTAATTTATTGCATTCCTGCACGAATTCTCTATCCAAGGTGATCATCCGTGCTGTGCTAATCAGCTGACCTTTGACTATAGATTTTTTCTGGTATTGTGGATGGCAGCTTGTTTAATGCAAAAATGAGCTCGAGTAGGTTTTCTTTCTATGAATTTTAGATAAGTAGCATCCCCCTAAAATGTCCTTAGTTAATTCCACATCCAAGTAAATAATCTTTATGCTGTCAAAATTGGATGTGAATTCCACAAAGGATGTGCTGGCATTCATCTCATCCACTATTCCCTTAGCCATAGTTTCATCTCCATTTATGATCATAAATATATCATCCAAAAAATGCGTATAATAATAGCCAGATTCTTATGAATCTTTGGAGTGTCAAAGATAACAGGTGTGATAGGTCTTGATGTTGTTAAATACTTAAACATCGCCAAGTCTATTTGACAGCAAATTAATAAATCATTAATGTAACCTCTTATTTTCCTGTATGCTACATTAGGTTCATTAAAGACACAATTTCATAACTGCCTGTTTTAGCATTTCCTCCATTCTACAGTTATAATCATCCTTAGTCATAAATACTAGCCCCCCCCCACCCTTGTCCGGCTTCATGACTCTGAAGTTGGCAAGCGTCAAAGCATTTATTTCCAATACATTTTCATTAGTCATATTCTAACCTAAAAAAATATATTAGAGAAAGAGCATAAATTGTACAACAGGAACCCAGGAATGGTTAAATGTGAAGCTTGTGCCTATTGCAGGTACATAGACATAGGTAGGGACTATACAATTGCTAACAGGCATTTTTTCACTCACTGCTAGATATGACTGTAACTCTAAAAGTGTGGTATATTTGGCAAGATGTCAACTCTGTCTGGCATTTTATACCAGAAAAAACGATCATAGGTTCAAAGAAAGAATCTATGAACACATTTATAGTATAAATAGAAACAGAGAAAATAATGCTTTGGCCAACCACATTAGGGACAACCCTGGACACCACTTTAAATTTAAAGTGATTGACCAGGTGATGGAGGGCCCTAGAGGTGGGCGTACATCCCTTTTACTCGAAAGACAAGAGTTATGGTGGCAACTTACCTTAAATGCATATAGTTATCCAGGCCTTAATGAGCAGTGTTCTGTTATGTGTTTACTCAAGGTTAAAAGTTTATTACGCTGAATGAATTTGTGAAATTCAGTATAGAATGTTCTTATAAGATAATATAATATTTTATGTACTTATAGGTTTGTATGGATGCACCTTTTTGATTTTTTTATATATTAATAATTCTCCACTTTGTGCTTAAAAATTCTTTTAAAGTATATGTAAATATCTTTATAAATATGTATATGCCTTTTAACAATCGGTTTTAAACTGGTGGTGTAATGCATTTTATTGGTCATGTGATTTATTGGTTATATAAGGAGGGGTTTTACTGTTTGAATTTGTCTGAAGAATTTAATTTGATTTGAGTGAATGAAAGTGCTCACAGATTAAAGTTTTGCTTTGCCTTTGGAGCTGTGGCCCTTTGTTACTTATTTTATTAGTGATTTATTTGTTGTTTTTTTGCTGGTCAGTTTGTGTGTTTGGGCATGGCTAATGAAGGTGAACTGAATACCCCTAATTTGTTCTCATAAACACAAAATGAGAACAATATTGCTGCATCTATCACAAACCTTACAATGATTGTGCAAACTTTATCACAGAAAGTGGATGACTTGAATGGCAGGCTGTTGGCTAATGAGACTAATGGAAGAAGGAATGTGTAAACAATACCCAATATGAGCTTATCAAATGTGGGTTCATCTTCTGTTACTGAACTCCCTAGGCTGCACTTGGGACAAACATCCACCAGTGAATTACCTTATAGGACTAACCATGACCAGCAGCCAAATGAAAGACTGAGTTATAACCTGCATGGAGGTGAACTGCCATGGAGGCTTATTGGAGTCCCAGCGATAAGGGAATGGTTGGAGCAAGATTTTTCCTTTGGGCTACAACAGGATAATTCTAATGCTACAGTGGAACAACCAGTCAATGGCACTGATATCAGGACTGTATTGAAGCAATTTGATGCTAGTTTGCTTAAATATAGAAATACTCAGTTGGAAATAGTGTACCTAGCAGAATGTCTGAAATGTGAACAGGTACCAAAAGAGTTAAGGTATTGTCCCTATCCAATGGGGGTTATTCCAAACTCCCAATTTCACTTAGAACTGGTTTCATTTTTTAACCAACAGGGGCTTAACTTAATGAAAATGATGATATCTAATTATAAAAAAGAAAATGCTGAGCTGTTTAATGAACTGTTAATGCTGGAGGATAGCATTAAAACCAACATTGATTTTGATAGATACAAATTTGAATACTATAGAACTTTTGAGTCCATTGATGCCTTGATTTTAAAATATAAAGCTACAAAAATCAAGAAACTACAGGGAGACCTTGATGACTACACTAATGGGCTGGCTTTCCCACACCCAAGAATGCCCATAAAGAGTAGCAAAGCCCCTGTAAACCAACCACAATGCTTTGTTAATATTAATATGCATGAGGAGGCTGAAGCAGATCCGCCCACTAGTGACATCACTGGTGATGTCATTGAACCAGGGGAACAGGAAGGGACAAGCCAGCCGAGAAGAAGTGCCCGTTTGCAAGGGAGAAACATCACTGGAGTTTCAGGGGAACAAAATTTTCGTGTTTCTACATACAACAACGGTCAAATGCAACGAAGAGGCACCAGAAAGAAGGCAAAATCATGGAAAAACAACCATTACAACAAACGGAGATAGTAGCAAACTGGGAAGTACAGCTTGAAGAAAATAAAAATGAGCATGGGACTGTTATTTCTGGTGAAGAAAACAACCACAGTGAAGCAGCTGTTACTTTTGGTGAGGAATACAACCACAGTGAAACAGCTGGACATCCTGTTATTCAAACTAACCAGCAAGGTGACGTCACTATATTTAACTTTACTACTGTGACTATAGAACCTAATTTAATTGAACTTTTAGCAAGGGGACTGACATTTATACCAACACAGAAAGCAAATATAGGCACTGTACTGATGGGCTTTAAGCTCTACATACGTAAATTAAATTTACAGTTTTTATTTCATGGTTGTGAAATGAATAATGTGAATGAAAACAGGGTTCCTAGTACTTTTAACCCACCCTTGCATCCTACACTAGCACTTTTTGAAAAAATATGTGAAATTGATTTTAGAAATAAATTAAAGGGCTCTTATGTTCATGGGGGATTTCAAAAGAATATGACTAATGAAAATGTACTGGAACTAAATGCTTTGAGGCTTGCCAACATTAGAGTCATGAAGCTAGACAAGGGTGGGGGGCTAGTATTTATGACTAAGGATGATTATAACTGTAGAATGGAGGAAATGCTGAAACAGGGCAGTTATGAAATGATGTTTTTAAATTGAACCTAATGTAGCATACTGGAAAATAAGAGGTGACATTAATGATTTGTTTGCGGTCAAATAGACTTGGGTATGTTTAAGTATTTAACAACATCAACACCTATCACATCTTTGGCACTCCAAAGAGTCATAAGAATCTGGCTAACCCTCCTCTATGCCCCATAATTGATGGGAGAAATTCAGCCACATATGCTTGTGTTAAGGTGGTTGATGGTATCTTGAAAAAATATGTAACAATGGAACACCAAATTTATAAGGACTCCTGTTAATTTTTAAGGGACATGAATAATCAGGAATGTAGTGAAGAGCTCAACTTTTTAACTGTGGATGTAAAAGACCTTTACACAGTCATCCCCCACAATTTAGGAACTGAATGGGTGGTAGATGTGTTAGTAGAAAGAGGTGCCCCAGCAAATGAAACTAGATTAGTTGAAGAACTACTATACATAATTTTGCAGAACAATTTTTTCATGTTTAATGGTACATACCTACAGAAAAGGAGAGTAGCTACCCCATGTGGCGGTAGTTTCTCCAACTTAGTTATGGCCTTCTGGTAGCACCATTTTGTGTTTACCAGAAGTAACATCAAAGATAAAATCATGTATTATACGTGATTTTCGGATGATATATTTATGATTATAAATGGAGATGAAACTTGTTTTGTTTGTCTTTTTGGCTTTTCCCAGTTAGGGGTCGCCACAGTGAAACTCTGGTCTGCTAATGATTGGCAGTAGATTTTTATGGTGCCAATTTGCAAGCCTGACTCCCAACCTTCAGCGAAGGCATGCCCATTCGCGCATGTTATTCGAATGTAACTCGACTGCAGGGAGGACATGCAGACTCCACACAGAAGGCACTCCAGCCGAGAATCGAACAGGAGAACCTCTTACTGTGAGGCAACAATGCTACCGCTGCACCACCACAGCTTATAAATGGAGATGAAATTACTGAAACTATGGCTAAGGAAATAGTGGATGAGATGAACGCCAGCACATCCTTTCTGGAATTCACATCCAATTTTGACAGCGTAAAGATTGCTTACTTGGATGTGGAATTAACTAAGGACATTTTAGGGGGATGCTACTTATCTAAAATTCATAGAAAGAAAACCTACTCGAACTCATTTTTATATTACACAAGCTGCCATCCACAATTCCAGAAAAATTCTATAGTCAAAGGTCAGCTGGTTAGGGCAGCATGGATTATCACCTTAGATACAGAATTCATGCAGGAATGCAATAATTAAAAAAAAAATGTTTGAAAGAAGGGACTACCCAGAAGTGTTACTGCAGGGACTTATAATAGAAGTCCAAATAAAAAGAAGGGAGGGGCACTTCTCACCCATTTTGGGACCACCAGCCTTATTAGCTCATATGCATAGCCCTGCCACCACTCAGGGTAATAGTGCTGACATAAATACGCCAATGTACAGTAATAACAACTGAGATAAGAACAGATATATTATCAGCTGAATTACTACATATACACCTTATGGTGAGTCCATAAGGGGCACCCTGTTAAAAAACTGGTGTATCCTTATGGGAGACACAGATCTTAGATCTAAATTAGGTGCCCTACCAAGAGTTGTGTATAGAAAAGGAGCTAACTTAAAAATATATTAGAGAAAGGGCATACATTTACAACAGGAACCCAGGAATGGTTAAATGTGAAGCTTGTGCCTATTGCAGGTACATAGACACAGGTAGGGACTATACAATTGCTAACAGGCATTTTTCACTCACTGCTAGATATGACTATAACTCTAAAGGTGTGGTATATTTGGCAAGATGTCAACTCTGTCTGGCATTTTATATCAGAAAAAACGATCGTAGGTTCAAAGAAAGAATCAATGAATACATTTATAGTATAAATAGAAACAGAAAATAATGTTTTGGCCAACCACATTAGGGACAGCCCTGAGCACCACTTTAAATTTAAGGTGATCGACCAGGTGATGGAGGGCCCTAGAGGTGGGCATGCATCCCTTTTACTCGAAATACAAGAGTTATGGTTGCACCTTACCTTAAATGCACATAGTTATCCAGGCCTTAATGAGCAGTGTTTTGTTATGTGTTTACTCAAACTTAAAAGTTTATTACGCTGAATGAATTTATGAAATTCAGTATGGAATGTTCTTATAAGATAATGTAATATTTTATGTACTTATAGGTTTGTATGGATGCACCTTTTTGATTTTTTTTATATATTAATAATTTTCTACTTTGTGCTTAAAAATTCTTTTAAAGTATATGTAAATATCTTTATAAATATGTATATCCCCAGGATTCACTAATCCTCCGTGTAAGACTAAATAAGTCTTACATGGAAACTGCAGCCTAAGAGGATGATGTCAGTGCGCCATGCATATTTATGAGGGTGTGCTGACTCAACTCTAAGGCTAACACGGAGCATGCACGAGTGCAGGGGGCATGTCAGACTGCCGAGCAGTCCAAAAATCCACACCCCTGCAAGTCCCTCAATCGTCAAATGTAAATGACATGAGCGAGACTGCTCAAATGTGTACATACACAACACTACATTCCCCCACATTCTAAACCCCTGTACAATAAAAAATATAAAACTCTTATTTTTTTATTTTTATTATTCCCAAAATAGCTGCCTGTATTTGCGCATGTTTGCACGGGTTTGCCCATTGCTTAGCTACAGTTAGCTATTTAGACATTGAAGAGGATAATAAGAAACTTATATGCAAATTAAGCCAAATAGCAATAGTGTAGTGGTAGAGCCTTCGCACATAGAGGAGGCATTTCCAGTTCGAGTCCCTCCACTCCCCTTTCTATTTTCTGTTGGAAACCTGTATAGAAAAATAATTCCTGACATTTATCTTTTAAATTTTAGTAAAAAGCATTGAAATGGCCTATGTAGTAGTGAACGATATCTTATATATATATATATATATATATATATATATATATATATATATATAAGAAGGTGATGAATGCATAAGTAATGTATCTTAAGCAATGCGAAGCACTGTTAAGCAACGTTTACCAGTATTAAGCAGATTTATGTCTAATTGCTCATAGCTCAGTACTGCTTTAACAAGCGCAATGGCTTTGCGCGGAGCTGCGCATCGCGCCAACTAGCGAAAGCAAAACATGTTTGCACGGAGCTGCGCATCACGCTAACTAGATCAACGCCAGGCAACGTCGGGCAACGTTGGGCAAAGTTGAGCAAAGTCAGCTAAACACAGCCACACTTCCTAGCCGGTCTGGCCAGTAGTAAAATAAAAAGCAATGACAGGCCTCGAACCCGGGATACTGTGCACGATAATCACAGTACTGAGCCACTAAGCCATGACAGCTTGTAATATGCATGCACTTTCAACACACACATACATATTAATGAAAATTTTCCCAGTGCTAAGCAGGTGTGCTTTCAGCTGAGATAATTCAAAACCAGCCAATCACAAATAAGTGCAGGAAATGATGCATATTTAAGCCCCATAGGTGGGAATACTTGCCATAACTGGTTGTAGCTCCCATCTGCAGGCAGCATGGCTGGTGTTGGAGAGGGCTCTCACTTTCGAGCGCAACGGTGGGGCATTGAGGAGTCAAAAGTGATGGTTTGGCTTCTCGTCCATAATCATAATGACAGACTCCTACAGGGCCAGTTCCAGGGCACTGAACACAAAGCAGAAGCCTGGAACCATCTAGCACATGATCTCACCAGTGCCACAGGTGTCCCTCGGACTGGTGAGCATGTCAGACACCACTACTCAGACCTGAAGAGACGCAAGCAGGACCGACTGAACCAGTGGATACAGGAGGCCCATGGGATGCAAAATGCCCCACTACTGAGAAGATAGCCATGGAATGAAGTATGTAAGAATTGCTATTGTAGTCTATATTATGAATAGGTATATGTCTCAATATCACTTCATTTACTTCACAGCTGTAGGTGTCTGTGCTGCGAATCAGCAAGCCTATGCAGATGGGCTGCTAAGGCTGCGCCACCAGGCAGGTTAGTAATTATTCTGCATGTATTGTTATATAAAATAAGTGAGAGAGCATGAAAAAGAGTGTTGTAACCCATTAATAAAGGTATAATACGTCTTGAATAAGTCTTCTACATGCACTGTAATATAAAATAAATGAGAGAGCCTCTAGAAAAGTGTGTAATGTAATTAATAAAGGTATAATTCCTGGAGTGTGCCCATGTCACTTTCCTCGATATGTTGTTGTACTCTTGCATTATAGAAATAGTACTGTTTTATTAAGCTCTGTCAACCCACATTTGGGTAGGCCCATATAAAGTGGATGAAGGGAGTGCCAGTAGCTGTTAAGCATATATACAGTCCTCAACTGTTGGTTAATGGCTGGCATGTATAGGTTAATCTGGCACATGAGTAGCTTGTTATTGTGTTCCCCAGAAATGTCAGTGTGCTGCTAGAAATGTAGGGGGCTGTTAAAATATAATTGATAATGTCACCTGAACACATCCAGATATGTAGATATATAAATATAGATAAAATATATAAATACATAGCAGTAACATCTGCATCCTGAAAAAGTCTGTATGTCAGATGCAGGTCAGGTATATTAAGAACTAGCAAAACCCATTTCACAATTTAACGGACATTGCCTAGTGTAATAATACATGTAGGGGATATATGCATGCAGTCAATATGAATGTAGTATAAACTATAAGTACATATAAGTTGTTAATGGAAGTATCTTTTTACACCCTACTGTATGTGCATAAACAATGCAATTCCACATGTCAATGGGTATGTCTAATCTCAAAACATTTATTGGGACATATGTCCTATTGGTTTATAAATATCTGCATTTACTTTGATGCATGTGGCCTGTTCAAATGCCACAATCTTGGTGGCCTGTTGCCACCAATCAATCCTGCATGCTGTTGGAACGTCCACTGTTGTTCTATATACGCATGTGTTATGCTTGCTGTTTAACTGTTGGAACTCTGGTGTGTTGGGTTAATGGGAATACTACTGCATGCTGTTACAACTAATTTGGAATGCTGTTGGCTATTAACAACCCATATTGTCATTAAATCCTCCTAAACATAGAACGTATGGGAAGGCTGGTCCCAGCGGATCCACCTGTCCCACCTCAGCTGGCAATGGCACCTGGCAACAGCATGTCCGGTACCCAGCCAGGACCTCCTCCTCCATTGGCCCTGTGCCACCTTCGGGTGGAAGCACTGCAGGGAATGGGGCTCGTCCCACCATGCAAGCGTGGGCGGAGGAGGGCCACCTATCACCCTCCGAACAGTCCGGGCTATGGTGCGTAGGGAGATTGAGCGTTCAGTCGCTGATCCTGTATGCCAGCTTGAGGCACATGTGGCGCGACTCATGGGTGAGCCTGCCCCTCCTAAGCAGCCCTCAGCATAGCCACCCTCTGGGCTGTGATGGTGCAGTGGTGACTGCCCATGGGTGGGGATCTCAGTCCCATTGTTGCCATCTGTGGCTCATGGGCTTGCGATTTCCAAACATCCTTCCCCGTCAATGGTGTTCACCCACCACATGTGTCATATTCCGCCCTTGTATGAATCTTGTTTGTCTTGTCTGTTTACCTCCCCAACCTACCTCCCCAAATATATCCACTTCCCCTACTCCACATTCCACTCTCACCTGAAAAAAAGGGCAATCTGCTCCCAAAAAAAAATTACGCCCCATACATAGCTGCCCATTTTGCACACATGTCCACTGGACACATAAACTGATATTTGATTGGCAGTACAACATACTTTGTTGTCCTCACCCCCTCTCTCAGTGGTGGAAGGTTTCAAATTTCCCTCCAAATTTCTAGCATATGCACAGCTGTTACTGTTAAAGAAATGGGCAGCTATGGAACTTCCCTACACCCGTCCTGCACATCCCGAGCTGTTTTCCCTACTGTCTTTCCCTCTTTGTGCCCCTTTTTTACCACTTTCCTATCTCCCCATTTTCTTTTCTTTCAAAGAAATGAGTGCGGGGGTTAATGGGAGTAAGCACTTTTAAGCAGTAGTTAGCGAGTTTGCGTGAGTCTGTGCTTGTGTGCGCTTAGCTAAGTATTGATAAGCTTCACGCAAACCCACGCAAACCCACGCAAACCTGCTTACAACTGCTTAAAAGTGCCTTGGTCACCCTGCATGTGAAGGCCCTTGTTCTGCTCAGCAGCAAAATAAAACACCACTGTCAGTCTCGAACCCCGGACCTTGTACACACTAGACTGCATAAAATATCACTAAGCCACAGTAGATATACAGCAGGTTGTTGCTGAAATATATATATATCATGCATCAGAATGAGTGAATGTAAAGAAAAGATAGGAATGCCATAACACAAAACCTGTTCTGTGGAACTTTACCAGCAGTTGTTGTGGAATTGCATTACATGACTGTGATAACAGAACCAGACATTCTAGCAGTAAATAATGTTACAGCAGCACTTTACAACCCGCACACAGTATCATAGCAGGACAATCCCCACTCAAACGTACAAAATACTAGTGTGTTCAGGGTCCAGCAAGGATGTAGGTAGGCATACTCAGTACTGGAATTGTCCAGGTTTCATGAGCATCCTATGCTAATGTCAACAATAAAAAAGCACAAACTGTGCAGGAGTGAGTACATTAATATTCACAGCATAGCAGTTCACAAACAGTTCATGTGCCAAATGAATACATCTGAATAACTACTTATGTATGGCAGCTAATTGTATAAGTGAAAAGAAACGACATACTCCCATGTATCTTGTGTTAGCATTTGTAGGGGGTGAGTACAATTCTACACTGACAACTGTGTACTGGAAGTGGCAACATTTAGGTCTGAGTACAACATTCAAATCACTGGCTACACCCCTAGCTTCAGATATAAGAAGTATACCAACCTTCTGACTTACACAATGGTGTCCACAGCAAACAAGCATGGGCCCCACTTTGGAAAGCTGAAAGGGCTACGCCTACCTGACTTAGCAATTTATAGCATTGGGTTGCTATGACAGTGAGTACTGCAATTACCACACAACAGGCTGCATGCAATTACCAAATGGTGGCCAGCAATTGGTGCAGAGGCCATCACATGCACATGTGCAGATACCTATAATAGCAGGCTGTACTTGCTGTCCACACATGCAATCATTTCATTGCAGTTATGGAGAGAGAGAGAGAGAGATAGCGAGAGAGAGAGAGAGAGACAAACAGACAGACACCAACAACAGCAACAGCAACAGAAAAAAACGATATTAAAAACAAAAAAAAATATATATATAAAAAAAATAAATAAGATATAAAAAAATAAATAAATAAATAAACTAATACAAAACACACGGAACTGACAAATACAAACACATACAAAGGAAAGGTATGTAACAGATATGTATTTACTGGCATGTAGTAGATGTTTTTGAAGAGTACTCTACATACTTTGAATCATCCATATGTGGCAGCAGTACGTATCTATGCACAGATGCATTGTATAACTACTGCCATGGAGAAATCAGTGTGTAGCTGTGTGCAGTGGGATATGACTGTGACATATGTAGTTCAGCACTAAATGTCAAACATCTGATCCATGTTATCTGTGTTTTGTACAGTAGTGTGTACAATGTCTGTTTGGGGGAGTAGCACATACAGTTATATAAACATATATGTGACAGAGTAACAAATGCATGATAGTCATATTAATGTGTAGCTTAGCACTGGCAACAGCTGTACCAGGCTAGTATGCTAATCTAGCATTTGCAGCTATATATACAACCTCTAATATTACTGTGTGCTCACATGTGACAGCTGTTCATGTTGCAGCAAGGCCCAACAGGTCAGCTGTGAGGTCCACGGACTTACAACAGTGTGGACCTTGTGTGTGTATGGCACACACATATGGAGAGATCTGTCTGTGTCAGATATATTAGCATCTGTACATGTGCATAGAGCAAGGGACATACTGCAACTGTTTGTGAAGGGTGGACATATATATGTTGGTGAAGGTTGTTATGTGAATATTTCTATGTAGGTTGTAGTGTGTGGCAAACAAGACAGCATACATTGCTGGTGTATGACATGTGGTGGTTAAATGCTGTGGGTATGATTTGTCAGGTTTGCAGTGTTGCAGCCAGTGAGGCCTGCTAAAGCTACATGGGCTGAGAACATCTTCAATGCATTCCGCACAACACTGTGCAATATTATTACATAAATATATACCTCACAACCTTTGCATAATTGATATTCCCACCATGAAAGGTGGACTGTATATGTGCCTATATGTATATCTATATGTACACCAATGGATGTTTATATGTATGTGTACATATATATATATATATATATATATATATATATATATATAGAGAGAGAGAGAGAGAGAGAGGGTCATATTTACTGCAACAGATGCCTGGTGACAAAGCCATGGACTCAAGCTCAATGTTGAAACTGCATTGACATCCCTTCTGGCAAAAACTCTGTACCCATGAACTACCACATAGGTGGCAGTCTACTAAACACCAAAAGTGTGATAAGAGACCATGGGACACAGGTGGACAGTAGTCTCCCCTTTGATAATCACAGTGCCACACTAGTCATGTAATCTGTCTACATGGCACTCCTCATCACAAAAGGTGTGTCATCCAGGGAGATATAGGTCAGTGTTCCCCTCTACTCATCACACATAAAACCCATTATAGAGTATAATGCCCCATGTGGTATGTACCTCACAAGACATCTACAGCAACTGGAAAGGCCACAGACATACCTCGCAAAGAGTAATACCGGCCTCAAACAGATGCCCTATGCAGACCATCTCACAAAACCACAGCTAGACTGTGTTGCATACCGCCTACCCAGAGGTGACCTCTGCCTAACATACAAAGCTATGTCAAACCCAGAGCTGTTGGACATGCTCCACGTAAACAGATCACAATCCCTACAAGCTACACACTCTAGGGACCTAAACCTTGTCACCTCAATAGACAGAACATGCTGGAGGGATAGATTCCTATCTCAGAGACATTCCATACTCTGGAACAAACCACCTTTCAATAGCAAACCAAGTTCCTCATTAGCAGTCGTCATGAATAATCCTGATGATTGGATGGGAGATAGGAAATACACACCGGGAATCACCTCTGTGGCTCTGCTGGACAGCGGCACGTCAAATTAAATTGCATGTGTGTCAAAGGTCAGGGTAGCGTATGGCTAGGCTTCTATAGGCCCTAGGGCCAATAGCCTATTACCTACCTATGAACTGATACACACCCACATGTACTTGTTGCAATAATTGCTATGTGAGGTTGACTGAGTGTGATGGTGAATGTGTTGGTGAATGTGTCGAGGTTCTGTAACTGTGTGATAGCTTAGTGGGAAACTGTTTCTGTCATGCTATTTTGTGTCCTAGCTCTGATCCCAGCAAAAGATGTGTATGCTATTGCTAGGCAGAAAAAGCAGTATGGCATACAGTCTGACGTAGTCCCTTGGTGTGGACTGGGGTGTGCCTATGTAGGCTAAAGCAGTACATGTATGCTTATTGATTGGTACTGCTGGTGAATCCAAATCCCGTATGAACTGTTGTACTAACTGAAGCTGTAGGCCTAAACAGCACAGTATGGTGTGTGTCCACATTGCTTGGAAACACTGTTATGTGTGTTCCCTGTAGTCCTCACAGATTACATACCTCAGTCATAATGTTTTGTAAGTACTGACACACAGTACTGTATTGTACACAGGTAAAGCTCATCTGGGTTGCCATACCTTTGTGTCTTGTATGTATGTCTGATGTGTGTGTGGGTATGCCTGTAACATGCCCTCGGTCATATGTGTGTTACAGGATATAAGTGTGTATCTAGCAACATGTATAGCCTAGTACAGCAGTATGCCACCTATACTAACAAATGTGCACATATGTTAGGCAGGGGTTTGCCACCAACAACTAGTGTGGTATACTGGTAATACTGTAACTGGACTTTACAATCATTGCAATGGATGACATATGTCTTTATGCATTAGCTTGATATATACCTCCTGTGGCTAGGTGGTGCATTGTGTTGCATACAGTGTGAAATGTACTGTTGTATAGTCTTACATACTGGTTTCTCTTTGTTGCTGTGCACAACATGGTTTGATATATAGACCATGCCAGCCACTGTCAGGCATCTGTGGTATGAGCACTGATATGTGGTATTGGAAGTGTGTATCCTCTGACAGCCAATAGGTTGCTACATTTTCAGCGATATCTGTACTTTAGAATGTTAAGTGTGCCACATGACTTGCTCACACATATTGTTTCATTGTCTTCCAGGATCATGGCCCACCATCACAATCCGACATATAGCCCAACCGAGGATGAGCAGATAACAACCAGCCTGGTTCAGCACTACGCCCTGCTGTTCTCAAGAACCAGCCAGGATCAGCATGAGTGGACTGCACTGTGGCAAGATGTTGTCCGTCGGGTAAATGACATAGGCATGCATAACCTGACATATGAGCAGGTACGCCATCACTGCAGTGGTTTACTTAGGCATGTCCGGCAGTGTGCATCTGATGTCCGTAGACAACAGCTTGCCACAGGTGGTGGGGTTACCATCCACCCCCCCCTCACCAGAGTGGAGGAGCTGCTCCTCAGCCTGGTGGCTCCTGGCCAGCAATAACAACAGCAAACATGTATCATCATGGGGGCCGGAGACACTCAGCGAGTTGACACGGAGTGTGTAGGTAACATGGCATATCTGTAGACTACTGTTACCTCTATTGGTAGATCATGCATATGTGAGATGTGTACTGTGTAGTTAGAGGATGTGGAGCCATGTGTTGTGCAATACTGATAATTTGGAACATAATCTGTAGGCCTGTGACTGTCAACCATTGTACTACTGTAAGATTGCAGACCCACAGTAGCAATGCCACAGGTGTTGCCTCTGACAAACTGTCTCATATCCTTGTACGTCCCTCTGGTGTGACAACAAGTCAGCAGACCCATGCTGGTGAGTGTGTTCTACATTTAATATTGCATAATATATGTACATGTCATAGGTGAGGCGTAGGACATGTACACGTAACACACCTATGCATAATGCATGCTGTGCATGTTTGCTGTGAGACTATGCACATCCCAGTAATGTGAGTAGCTGCCTCAAACACATGTAATACACAGAGCATCCCACACATTTGTGGCAAAACTGTAGTGGACATTGGATAGGCAGAGTCGATACACATGCACACAGCATACACAACATTGTCATGCGCAGTACACTTTAATATGCCACACATGGCGTATTCAGACACCCGCTGTAAGGTCACATTCCAGTATCCCAAATGTCATCCACACAGCACACATAATATACCTGAGGGAAAGGGGCCTATCATGGGGCTGTGCAACACTCTGCAGCACATAACACATTCATGTTAGGCAATGCTCCCTATTGGGCACCTTACAAACCCATGTAACAACTGGCTGTGAAATGGTGAATGTAGCCATGGTACTGCAGTTCAGGTACAGTATGCTAGGTGCTGGTCTGGCATACATTAGTAGCCTTGAGTGACCACATGATGCTGCATGATGATGGCTCATGGTACTACACCCCATCCAGTTACAGTAACCACTGTACTACACATAACATTCATTGCTATGCACCTCACTGCTGTGTGTGTGTGCAGACATATGCACCTATACACAATATGTATAGCAATCACCATTTGTACAAAGTGACACATACATGTCTTGTAATGCTATGGAGTGTATAGGTCACATGACACACATTGGATATGTGTGATGTTTAATCTTGCAGTTGTGTTGCAGCATGCCATGTCATGGCTGGCACTGGCATGTACACAATATGTCCTATACACACCATAACCACTGTACAATGGCTATGTTGAACAATGGTATTCCATCAGGTATACATGTACCACTCATCCTGTGTGCATACATAGCATGCACGTGCTAAACCTGTGTCCACAATTATCTGCTAAAGACACAGACGCTCTAATCAGAAATGGATATCTATGTCTCACACAGATACACATCCAGCCATGGTATGTATACCTGTGAGTGATGGTGCACAGGGCATTGCAGAGCTTTCAATACTTGCACAGCAATGTTGTGTCCATGTACACATTGCATTCCAGGGTGAGGCCAATCACTGAACAACAACACACATGCATCAGAGCCATGCATACTGTTATTAGCAAGGGCTGTCTACACTCGCACTGCATGCTCTTGAGCAACACACATCCTGCATGCTGACATGTGGGATATGACTGTTTGGCTTGTGATACTGTACCCTACCATCAACCGCTATTGAGTATGTTCTGGGTTGCTGGTGGTGTGTGTGTGTGTGTGTGTTTAAGTGAGGAGTGTATTTGTGTGCATGTATGTATGTGTTCATGTATGCATGTGTGCATGTGTTCATGTGTTCATGTGTTCATGTGTGCATGTGTACATGTGTTCATGTGTGCATGTGTGTATGTGTACATGTGTGCATGTGTGCATGGATTCATGTGTGCATGTGTGCATGTGTTCATGTGTGCATGTGTGCATGTGTGCATGTGTGCATGTGTTCATGTGTGCATGTGTTCCGACATCATGTACAGGTCGTAAAGTGTGTTTCCTGTCTTCCTGTCACAGGTGCTGAGGTTGGGCTGGTTCACTGCAGCAGGGAACCTAATGTCACTGAGCAAAATAATGATAATGAGGATAGGTGTGTTGAGGCACAGGCATGTTTGCCAGGGTCTGTCGTTGGGCCACCAATCAACAGAACACATGTTTCCACCCCATCCATGCACACAGTCATACTGCCAATACATCCATCACCAATGCCCTTAGCTGAGGGACAGTGTACAGTTGGCATTGGTTAGGACAGTGTGGTATCTATGGCACATGCATCCCGACACAGCAGCCATACCCAGATGTCTGGAATGGTACCACATAGGTAGATGTCCAGGGGTTCTCATCAGAGCACTGCTGCTCATCATGCCCCTGACAGACGTGCCACAGGTCTTACAACCTCATGCATGTTCCAGGCTATCATGGAGGCACAGGTACGCATGGAACGGTACACCAGACAGGGACTAAGGGCACAGAGGGTGCTGTAATTGACAGTATCCGTGACCTAGCAGGTGCCATCCATATTACACTGAGGTCACTGATAGACATTGGGGTGAGACATTAGATGTCCTCCGCAATGTCATGTCCATGTGTCAGGACAGTGTGGGATGGTTGATACGTGGACATGGACGTATGCCAGCAACATCAGCAGCTGTCAGTCGCCGCGGACATCCCTCAAGTCACAGCCACTCCCGTAGTGCCAGTACCAGCCCCAGCAATGTTGGGGGTGGGCTGTCCATAGACCATCCTAGAAGACAACCTGCACGTGGCTCTGGACAGTCCCAGCAGGGACCTGGGTCCAGTGTACATCTGTCCATCTCTGAGGATAGTACCCAGTCTGGCTTAGTACCTGATACTGTCAGTAGCACACCTGCCAGGCACAGGTACCGTGTCCGTGGCCAGAGATGGTGATCTGTAAAGCCTGGCAGGTACAGTTTGTGGCTGTCCCACAAACCCCCGTATATGGCAGCCATATGGTGGAACTGTGTGCATGCAGACACACACACACACACACACACATAAACCAGACACCTACGGCTAAGACATACCTGCACACAGTACATCAACATTGGCCCATAGCAGTACTCTTGCCCCTCACACACACACACACACACACACACACACACACACACACACACACACACACACACATGTCAATTGTATGTCTCAATGTAGGCCTTTGACAAACCAACAACACACCCTGTGCATATGATGAAACCTGTGCCACCTCCTGTCATCTGTAACATTGATGCAGGAACAGGCTACCATGGTGCTGATGCACAGGGAGACTTTACAGCAGTATAGCAATGTTATTATGTTGTCAGCAGTAGAGTGTAATGATATCCTTGAAGGTGTAGCTGAGCAGGTATGATGCATTAAAGCTATGATTGTCAATGTAGTATCGTTTACACCAGTGTTAGTTCCAATAGTGTATTGTCCGCCCACGTGCCACTTGGCTGATGTGTGTAGTATTGGCAGCATGTGTTAGAGTGGACAGTATGTGTGGGATGTGTGTAGCACAGATTTGCAGGTGTACATTTGTGAACATGGTGGAGGTGCACTGTCTGCATGTACATGCATAGTGGACACATGGGCAGGATGACATGCCCTGTGTTACACAGTAACACTCCATAGTTTCTATTGGTGGCCAGTATGCATTGTACTACACACATTTTGGTACTTGAGTACACATGTGTGTATGACATGGTTTGACACTGTGCTGTGGGTGATACTGTTACTATCTGTCATTGTTTTGCATTCTGATAGTATACATAACCTCAACAGCCTGACTATAAACATTTGTTAGATGATGTCTTGACAACTGACACACAGATGTAGGACACACAGTAACATTTGAATCCTTCAGGTACTATACTATGCCAGTAACCAGTGGTATTCACCTGCACCCATTCCTGAGACCACTCCTGTTCGTCATATAGCTCTCTTAGGTACAAGCAATCACAGTAGGGATATGTCTGTCCATGTCTGGAAATGCATACTGTGGCCTATAATGCATTCTCCAGATGACACACACATCCTCCACAAGGGTATCATACAGACAGTAGTAAAAGCAAAACCCACAACACATTGACCAACAGTGTCTCACACACACACACTCACCAAGTGCAGGATTCTAACCCCTACCTAACTACTTTATGATAATGGAGCAGTATATATTAACATGGTGTGCTATACACATTACTGGACATTTCCTTTTCCACAGGTATATTTGTAGGATGGTGATATCATCAGACTTGACAAAGATAAGTATACCACTTTTAAGGTGTTTTACTACTCTCCAAAAATGGTTGCTCCTCTCCAAGAAGATCACACACAAACACACACACAGTTGTCAAGTGCAGGATTCAAACCCCTGCCTAGCTACTTCATGATACTAGAGGAGTATACATTAACATGACATGCTATACACATTACTGGGAGGTCTCTTTTCCACAGGTATATTTGTAGGATGGTGACATCATCAGACTTGACAAAGATAAGTATACCACCTTTAAGGTGTTCTACTACTCTCCAAAAAGGTTGCTCCTCTTCAAGAAGAGTACACACAAACACACACAGTTGTCAAGTGCAGGCTTCAAACCCCTACCTAACTACTTCATGATCCTAGAGAAGCAAGCATTAACATGATGCGCTATACACATTATTGGGAGGTCTCTTTTCCACAGGTATATTTGTATGATGGTGACATCATCAGACTTGACAAAGATAAGTATACCACTTTTAAGGTGTTTTACTACTCTTCAAAAATGGTTGCTCCTCTCCAAGAAGATCACAGACAAACACACACAGTTAAACAAAAATAGCAGAAGAAAGTTCCGTTCAAGCAACAATAAATAAAAGATGAGCAATGCACCACACCATAAAACGTATCCCAACGATTTATTCAAAACTGTATCTCAACAAGACAAAAATAACAAACAACGGATTAGCGCTTTCAGCTATCAAAGCCTTCTTCAGATCCACATTCAAAAGACACATCTCAATTTAATATAAAGCATATAACAACCAATGACAAAAAACATGTAAACAAGCTGCTTTGCTCTGCCCAGTACAAGTGCTTATACAAATGCTTCATCATCCAATGTATTTCATTATTCTAATTAACTTTGACTAGCAAGTTAGGATGGAAAATGTAAATCAGACTTCGCTTTCTCAAACATCATTGGTTTAGCTAACAAATGAAAGCAGAAATGTAAATCAGACTTTGCTTGCTTAAAAATCATTGGTTTGCATTAGACATTAAACAGACATTGGGAACTTATATCAAAAAGTATTCCCTATCGCTTTCATAACTATAAGAGTAAAAACTAAGTTATTCTAAATTCACTTATTAAAAAACGCACTTCTGTAGAAGCATTTAACAAAACATATTTACTAAAATATAGATACTTAAAACATTTCAACATTAAAAATACATATGCAAAGTCCTTAATAACAAAGCACAAATGAAGAATGAAACTTTATATAAAATGTCTCTATATATTATATAAATATATACTACCTACATGAAAATATGTAGCACAACTATTAAAACAAACAAGAAGCAAGAAAAAATAAAAAATACATTAATAATATTAGCGAACACTATCGTTGAAAATAACATAAACAATGAACCATGGTAACTACAGAAATCTGAACAGCACCTTAAAGAAGGTGTAGTAACCACCTTAAATTTCTACTATAGGCAACAGTAACTAGAAATAATAATGCAAATCACTAAAGCAATTAATAAGGCAAAATAAGTCATAGTCAAAACCTTCAAGCAGACGGTGATAAAACAATATATAAACCATATGATTGATGGTTATTAACAAATCAACCATATGAAAAATATTTGTTAAGCTAGGCTGTATATTGAATAATTTTTCTATTCTTCAAAAATGGCTTGATTGGTACACTTCCATTTAATCCAGGTGGATGATCAGCCCGCAATCTCATAATCCATTTAGATTCCTCACATTCAGTCAAATTCACCAAATCACCTTCTCTTTCATTTTGTTTTAACTGAGATATTATCATAGAAAGAAAATTATGCCCTTCATTGCTTTTTATATGAGTGAATAAAGCATTAGTTTCTTTTCTGGTCCTTATATCTGATAGATATTTGGAAATCCTTTCTTTCATTTTCATATTGGTTTTCCCAACATAAAAAGCTGTACAAACTGTACAGGTAGCAATGTAAATCACATTTCTGCTATCACAATTAGCAGTCCCAGAAAAATAAAATATTTTTCCTGTGTCCGGATGTGTAAATGACTTGGTGCAGTTCATTACGTAGCAGGTCTTCCAAAACCCACATTTTTTAGTTCCTATAGAGCTTTATTTTTCATCTTTCTGCCAGAAAAGCCTGTTCCTTCCCTATAGCATAATGTTCTTTTTAGATTTTTCTTATTTTTAAACTGAAAAGTTGGAGATGAACCTACTATCCCTTTGATCTTAATATCAGCAGTCAGAACCGGCCAGTATTTCTTAATCACTTGGCAGATAATATTATGGTCAGACCCAAACGTTAAACCAACTCTCAAAGAATTCATTCCACAGGTACATTTGTAGGATGGTGACATCATCAGACTAGACAAAGTGGGTTACATTAGGTGACATTATGTGGGCTACATAGAAGAAACGTCTAAACACTTTGGCCATGTGATCATCAAAGGAGAGTTTACTATCTACCTGTGTTCCCAGGGCCATAATAACTTTCTCCGTACATACTGGATTACAACCTATGTGGTGATTTGTGTGCACTTTGTTTTATCCAAAGGGGATGACTATGCATTCTTTAGCATTCTGTTTGAGGGTATTGTTTTGACACCAGGTATCTGTCTCTGTAAGACCCTTCTGGAGGATGTCTGTGTCAGCCGTAGAGTCAATTATGGACCACAGTTTGCAGTCATCTGCAAACCTGTTCAGCCAGACTCCTCCCATGCTTGCCTGTACCTCTGAGCAGTATCTACTGAATGGGTGGGGTCACAGGACCAAGACCTGTGTGATGCCATTTGTGACTGGTTTAGAGTCGGACATGGCACCTGCAACCCTGTACATGTGTGTTTGATCTGTGAGCCACTTGGCCACCCACCCTGTGACATAGCTGTTAATGTTCAAGCTGGTAAGCTTGTCCATGATGACAGAGTGGGGAATGGTGTAGCAAGTCCTTAGAGAGGTCCAGGTGGGCTGTGTGGACTACTTTCACATCCATCTATGTCCTTGGTAACTGTTTCAAATGAGACAACTAGGTTTAGGAGGCAGGATCTGCCTTTAACAATGCCAGGTTGGGTAGAATCCAGTGTCTAGAGGTCCCCAATGTCTCTATTTATGGGTTCCATAATAATTTGCTCCATAGCTTTGCAGACCACGCTGAGAAGACCTATAGGGCAATGGTTTCCAGGTTCTGTTGTGGCACCCCCTTTGTAGAGCTGAATGACTGTTGGTGTATACCATTCTTTGGGTACATAGCCTGTGGTACGATTGAGTCTGGACAGTGAATGTAGGTGAGGGTGTAGTTCCTTTTGGGGCTGGTGTAAGACGCAGCCTGGGTCACCATCCAGTCCCATTGATGCTGTGTTCTTAGCTTTGGAGAGGGCTGTCTTTACCTGCATGTCCATGAAGACTGGGGCTCTGCATTCTTCTGGGATGGACACAGGCCCTTTTGGGGGTGATGGGGGAAGTTTGCACTGAACCTGTCCCCCAGGATGTGGGCAATGTAAGTTGGTTCAGTGTATTTCTTGCCAATTTTCAGTAGCTGACAGCATATTTTGAAGTTGCCACCTACATGTTTGGTATAGCTAACAAAGGCTTTATGGTTGTTATTCTTACATTCCTTGGCAATTTGTCTTTAGAAACTGGCCTTGGATTATTTTATGAGTGATCATTGTTTCTTCCTAATAATGATCAGTGATGCCTTTCCTCTTGTGAAGTTTTCTCTAACATGTGTTTGTTTCCTCCTGCTGTTGTCTAACTTATTTATGGGCGATGACCACCAGACTGATTTCTTATTTTTGGAGGAGTTCATCTTGGTTTTATTTGGGATGTCTCGATCAATGCATCCCTGTAGATGCTCATAGGATGCACTTGTAAATGATTCGGCAGATTGTATAGCATTATCCTATAGCAAGGGGCTTTGGATCTTTCCACTTTGGTCTTGGGAAGTGTGCAGTTTGCTTTTGAAAATGTCTTCACAGTGGTTTCATTGACTGGGGGGTGGGTGATCTGATATTACCAGCGAGGGGTTTATCTCTGTTGTGGCACACTGGTACCCCATGTTGGTGAGGAACAGGTCCAGTATGTTGTCACCTCCAGTGGGCATGGTGATCAGCTGTTCCAGGGTGTTAGGGTTTTTAAACTCTAGGAAACATTCGTCAAAGGATGCTGTACACAAGTAATTCTCCCACTCAATGTTTGGGTAGTTGTAATCTCCTCATATAATGGTGTTTGATAGGACCTTTGTATTTTCCACTGTACTCAGGAATACTGAATGAGGTTCCTGAGACAAGGTAGGTGATCTGTAGTAGGCTACAATCTGATAAGCAGCTTTGCCCAATTTTAGTTGCACTTCCATGGTCTCCAAGGCCTCATGCTGTGCCACTAACCTGAAGGTGTGGGTATCCATAAGGTAAATGGATACACCCCTTCCTTTGGTATTTCACTCATGTTTTTGGTTCCGAAGATCAGAGGGAATGTGAGTATTTTACATAGAGCATGTCCAACAGCTCTGTGTTTGCCATAGCTTTGTATGTTAGGCAGAGAACACCTCTGAGTAGGCGATATGCAAGGGAGTACAGCTGGAGCATTTTGAGATGGTCTGTGTATGACATGTATTTCAGGCCGCTAATGCTCTTTGTGAGGTATTGCTGCAGGCTTTCCAGTTGTTGTAGTTGTCTTGTGAGGTACATAGCAAAAGGGGTGTTGTACTCTATTATGGTTCTAGTGAGAGATGAGTAGATGGGAACAATGGCCTCTTCTATTCTGCATGAGACACCTTTTGTGATGAGGTGTGCCACATAGGAAGATTTCCTGACTACTGTGGGGATGTGATTATCACAGTTGTGTCCACTGTCCACCTGTGACCCAAGGTCTCTTGTCACACTTTCAGTTTTAAGTATACTACTGCCTATGTTGTAGTTCATGGCTACAGAGTTTTTAACAAAGGGGATGACAATGCACTTTTTGGCATTGAGCTTGAGCCCATGGCTTTGACAACAGCCATCTGTCTCAGTGAGGCCCTTTTGTAGGATGTCCACATCTTTAGTGTTTACAATTATGGCTCCTATTTTGCAGTCATCTGGAAACTTCAGTAGTCACAGACCTTCCATGTTAAAGTTTACTTCAGAGAAGTAGATACTAAACAGGACAATACCCAGGCCTGGACCCTGTGGTACTGCACTCATCACTGGTCCAAAGTCATACATGGAGTATGCTACTTTCACAGTGTGTGTTCTGCCAGTAAGCCTGTTGGCAACCCATCATGTGACATAGCAATTTATACCTTGTTTAGTGGGTTTATCTATATTTACAGAGTGTGGGGTGGTGTTGCAAGCCATGGCAGGAGATACATAGGCTGTGCGAACCACCTTACCCTTGTCTACGGTTCTGGTGACTGCTTCAATGTCATCTCTCAGGTTTAGGAGACATGATCGGCATTTTACAAACCCAACATAGTTGTGGTCCAGGGTTTGGGGATTACAACTGTATTTTTTATAAGTTGTATGATGATACATTCCATGGCCTTGAAGGGCAGGCTCATCAGGCTAATCGGGCACTAGTTCCTGGGGTCCATGGCATCTCCACCCTTGTGTAGTGGGATAGCCGTTGCTGTGCACCATTCAGCTAGCACAAAGCCTGGGGTGTGGCTATGAGTGAACATGGTACGTTGGTGTGGTGCTTGTTCATTCTGTGGTTTGTGTAGAACACAGCCTGGGAAGTTATCTGGTCCCATGGCTGCTGTGATACTGGCTTTGGAGAGTGTTTTTTACCTGTGCAGCCGTGATGACAGCAACTTTGCAGTCTTCCGTTATAGTGATGTGCTCTTTCATGGGTGAGAGGGAGGTAAAGTTAACACTGATCCTATCTGCCAGGATGTTGGCAATCTCAGTTGGGTCTGTATGTTTAGTGCCATTGAGCTGTAACTCAGAACAGATCTGAGTGTTGCCATGACATGGACCTGTCTGTTGTGCAGAGATCTCCTGAGTAAACAGTATGCAACAGATTGGGTTAAATTCAGTCTTGTTGCATGGGGCAACTGTTTGAGGCCAGTAATACTCTTGTTGTGGTACTTCAGTGGTCTTTCCAGCTGCTGACAGTGCCTAGTCAGATTCATCGCAAGTGTGTTGTGGTACTCTCTGACAGGTCTGATGACTGATGAGTAGAGGGAACCTCCTTTGACCTACATGCACAGACCTTGGCAGGTTGTGTGAATACAGCATGATTTTCTGACCACTTTGTGAATGTGTTTCTGGAAGTAGAGATGACTAACCCCATTTGTCCATAGATCCCTTATTATCACCTCCATATTTAGCCTAAGTGTGTGAGCATGCCCAGTATGACCTTTCAATATGTTGTTGCCTGACATTTGATTCATTTATTTAAGTGTGTGAGCATGCCCAATATGACCTTTCAGTGTGATGCTGAATAAAATCCACTACATTTGTTGAGATGTGAGCACGCCCGCTATAGACATTTATACTATATGTGTGTGGAAAATCAAGTTGTATTTTTACAGCAGGGCTCACCTTTGTGTCATAAATCAACAGGGATCATGCTGTGCCTGCAGGGCTTCCATGAGACACTTTGCATAAACCTATACAGTGGGGACAGCTATTCTTTGTACATTTCTACCCGGGGGCACACCTGATTGTTACTGTAAGTGTACATAGAATGAGGGGTTCACCTGACACTTGTACACATTTGCTAGGCCTGCACTGCTATGTAAGGTACTCCATTTCAGTCTGTACTGTTGGCTATCATACTGGCTTGAGGCATACTGCTGTACTACAGATCTTAGCGTCCACTGTCACGTATATTAGATTGCGACTTCATAGCCTACCCAACCCACATCACACCGCCTGGCCTGCTGTTCTCTGTCTGCATAGGCCTGTGGGGGAGGTTACCCATATGCCTCTTTAGGGGCATGCTACAGCATTTCTTTGTGTTTGCATTAGTGTACAATTGTCCTGCTGTGTCTGTGCCAGTGAAATACAGTCATGGCTTAGTGGTTCAGTACTGTGACTATAGTGCACAGTATCCTGGGTTCGAGCCCTGTCACTGCTTTTTATTTTCATGCTGGGCAGACCAGACTACTTAAGGATCAGTAAAGCAGATATGAGCATGTTTACCTGACTTTGCTCAACTTTCCCTGACTTTGCCCGACCTTGCCCAACATTGCTCAACGTTGCTCGACATTGAGCTAGTTGGCGCGGGAAATTTTGTTTCCATATACTAATTAGTGGTAAAAGCTGCCTAGCACTGCTTTATATTGCCTGAAACATGGCAATCATGCCTCAGGTGGTGCTGCAGGGCTGCCTATGTCGGATGAACATAGTACACTCCCTATATATGTGTGAAAACAGGTAGTGTCAAGTAAGGCATCCCTTTTATTTTATGTGCGAGTCAGAGAGAGGTATCATTTCCAGGGTTCCTACTGAGCCAGTGTATGTGCTATGCGTTGCCTCTTTGCCAAGGCCAAGGCATACTGGGCACACCTCCTTCTGCCTACTGGAGCAGGCTCAGGTTGTTCCTCCTCCAAGTCACACTGTGCCTGTGCAGGCCTTGGCAATGGTGGGGGGCTGTTTGGCCCTGCCCCATGCTGTTCCTGCTGCAGCTGTTTTCGCTGGATCATATTGTGTAGCATGGCACATACCATGACAATTTAGGTACATGTAGTTGGTGAGTACTGCAAGGCTCCACCAGATGTGTCCAGGCACCAGAACCGTGACTTGAGCATCCCAAACACATGCTCAATTACATTTCGTGTTTGTGCATGTGCCTCATTATGGAGTTCTTGTTCAGGTGTGTGTGCATTTCTGATGGGTGTCATCAGCCACGGCTCCAGTGCGTATCCAGCATCCCCCACTACGTGACCATCAGGGATGCCCCCATTGACAAATGCCTGGTACAGCTGCATCAGATGCCAGATATGGGAATCGTGGTAGCTTCCAGGGCAGCCAGCACACACATTCAGTATTATGCCCTGGGAATTGCACACAACCTGGCAGTTGATGGAGTGGAAGCCCTTGCAGTTGATGTAGGCCCTACTCCGCTCACCGGCTGGTGCTTTGATGTGTATGTGCGTGCAGCCAATTGCACCCACTACCTCAGGGTTTTCCACTATTTGCTGCAAGAGACGCATATTGCTGGTCAATGCCTCACAGGAATTGGGGAAATATACATGATCACCGGCATGTGCTGACATGGCATTCAGGAACTAGTGCAGTACCCTAGATGCTGATGCCTGTAAAATCCCCATCATATCACCAGTTGGTCTCTGGAAGGCACCCGTTGCTAGTATTCTTAGGCCAACACATACCTTGGTTTCCACTGGGATGGGTTCCCCTCTGTTGGTTCTGTGTGTGAGGTGTGGCCTGCACAACTCAACAATTTGCTGCAGGAGGTTTCTGTCCACTCTATAGTGCTCCATTATCTTCAGCTCATGTAGCCCCTGGTAGGGTACCCTGGGTCTGTACACTCTTCTCCATCTCCTCACTGTGGGTTGCTCAGCAGCATTCACAATGGCACCACCCTCAGCATCTTGCACATGTTGCCTTATAATAGCAATGGCAGCCCCTAACATTTTTTGTCTCAGTTAAGTTTTTAAGTTTTCACTTCTCTTTGTATACTGCAGTGTTGCAGTGTTTCTGAGTAAAACATGGGGGAATATTGTTTGGAGACTTTTAAGTGCTGGGCTGGGCTAGTGTACTTTCTGTGTAATTGGCTGATTCTGATTGATTTCACCTGGCAGCTCTGCTTGTTCTCCTTGGCTAACTTCCTACTACTTCTTTTCCTTCCTTTTCCCTTTATGTTTCCACAGGGGGCAGCGCCGCACAAACATGCACACACACACGCACACAGGCTTAGCCAGCCTTACACAGGCTTACACTGGTGCACACACGTGTTCACAGGCTTAGATGGGTTTACAGGTGCGCACACGCACTTACACAGGTTAAGCATCTTTGCAAGAAACTTTAGTGATATCCACGCTGTACACCTTCGGTTTCTGGGTTTCAGTTAAGACAACTGTAGACATGTCTCTTCCAGTCCTGAGTAACTCACAGCAAACACATGCCACTCTGCTCCAATAAGCTTACAGTCTTTCATACATACCCCCTCATGATGTCACCTATCTTCTACTCTACTACTCCCCTAATCCTACACTTACACTCTAGGGACATGGTTCATGTGGCAGAGAAAACTGGGATTCACTATCGTTATCCTCATTTGCATACAATTGCCTACTAATGCTTGGTTACATCTCTCAAACTGAGCTTCCCCCCTTAGCAACCACTACTCAGTAGCCATGTTGTCTTCAGCCTGACATTCACCTGCATGGCAGAAGAATATTTTTAATACAATGCCTATTTTTGGCTTTTTTTTATTTTCTAGTTTTTATAGCGCTGCACATTTGCGCGGCGCTGCGCTACGCTTAAACATCGGAGATTGGGGGAAAAAAAATTTTTTTATTATTTTGCAACAGATAAAAATGCAAATGGCCTTATATTTGGCCATTGGCATGCTTCCTCAACTGGATGCATCCTTTATTTGGAGCTGTCATAGCTCCGTTTTGCTATCTGCAGAATGGTACTCCGTTACCAACGGAGTACATTTCTGCAAATAACTCTACTCTTACTCGGACAGGTTAGTGTTTTCTGGATCACAGATTTACCTCATTTGCATAGCTTTCAGCAGCAAATGAGGTAATTTGCATAACATAACACTGTCCGTGCAAGAGTAGTTTTAGGAGCTCTCATGCACGCCCCTGCCGGCTGTTCCTGGATCGCTCGGCAAACATATTGGCTGTCTGGAGTCTTACTCTACTCTTAGACTCCATGCAAGCCTTCATGAATCCAGCCCTATGCCTTTTAACAATCAGTTTTAAACTTGTGATGTAATGCATTTTATTGGTCATGTGAATTCTTGGTTATATAAGGAGGGGTTTTACTGTTTGAATTTGTCTGAAGTGGTTCATTTAATTTGAGTGAACGAAAGCACTCACAGATTAAAGTTTTGGTTTGCCTTTGGAGCTATGGCCCTTTGTTACTTATTTTATTAGATCGATGGGAGGACAGATAGAGGTGGATAAAACAGATAGAACAGCTTGAAGTTTGGCAGATAAGTGAAGTCAAAGTAGGCACTTACTGGAAAAGTGCCCCTGATAGAGCGGCACCCTAGGCGGCCGTCTAGTTGGCCTATGCCTATGACCGGCTATGCATACAGGATTTCATAAACACAGCTGTCAAAAGTGTTAGGGTGTGGCATTACTCACTTCCAGATTACAAAACAAAGGACTATTAAACAAAAGGTTCCAAGGACACTAATGTTACAGTGAATGATTACTGAGCAGTCATAAGGATTAGTCTTTGCTTATCAGGACCGTACTGCACCATTTGGCTTCTAGAAGCAGATTCTTAGTGCAATCATTGTGACTGACCACTGTATTTCTGGCAGCTGCAGTATGATAAATAAATTGATGACATTGTGCTATGACTGCAATGTCTTACTCATTAATAGAGAAAAGATTATTTATAATTTTACAATTAGTGTGTAGAAAATTATGATATACCCAGGGAGTTATTTGTTTATTTGTTTAATTATTTAATGGGTAAGTGAACTGGACAACTGGGGCATTTTTCAGTCATGACTGCTCTACAGTGGAGAGTTACCTTTTTATTCGTTAGACAGGTAGTTTATCCTTTGCTTGTTTGTTTGTTAAGTGGGTAGGTGGGCAGGTCATTCTACTCTTTTCAATTATGACCTGGACACAATGGCATCTGCAACAATGCACAGTACAGAGGAGTTCAAACTATTGCAAATCTGTGCAATCATTGCAGAATAATATATACAATGTGATGCAGTTTTGAAAAAAAAAAACAGTTCTTAAGAAGTTCTTAAAATAGAGCTGAACCTTGGAACATATAATTCAATGCAAAAAAACTTTGAAGTTCTACCTCTCAGTTTCTACTTTCCAAAATTATAGCAGAGGACCTTAAAAAAATCATAGAAAAAGGTTCAAGTCAAATTTATTTCTTCATATATTTGCTTCCCAGGGGGATAATGTACAAAATGTGCCCTCTTTTGGTGAATGGCACAAACTATAAAACTGGTAACCTTGTTATTCTGGTACATAAAGTTAGACCAGATAGGCAGAATTACTATATTTCACAGCTTGCCTGCTGTGCAGTCCTTTAGAGACTGTGCAACAATTCTGCTGTTCATGGAAATGGAGCTGGAATACTGGAGGTGCAGTCAATCTATGCAGGCACACTCTATATTATACTTTTAGATGGGGTACATTCATTTCTCCTCACTTTTAAGCCATTAATAGAAAGTCATATGCTGTTTGACTGAATAGACATAAAACTACAATTTCATAAAATTAGTTGATGTTCCATTTCATTTATTTATTTATTTGACATTTGTTAACTGGGATAGTCCGATTGGGTCACAAGACCCGCTTTCAGTGGAGGCCCATGGAGAAAAGTTCTACCATTTTAGAAAATTACAAGACTTACAAACAAACTACAATATATAAGTATACAGTGAATATGTTGCTAGTTTAACTGTGATAACACTTTACCCAAAGACTTATAAGCAAAATTAGTAGACATAAGTATTCAGTGACTACATTACATATTTATCTTGATAATACTTTACACAAAATTATAAATTTAACAATATTTTTACAAATTTGACAAGACATTTAACATGATACAGTGTCACTGCCTCAGTGATAGGATATTTGCACAATACCATTCTTAATGTTTGAATTGGAAGAATACCTGTGCTGTTTAGATGAGTTCATACGGAGGTTGAAAGATAGGAGTATTATGGTACTTTTTCCCTTCTTGACAGTGCTTAATGCTAGTGGACATGTTAATGAAATTGAAGGAAGTATGTGTCTTCTTTCAGCTTTTCCCAGTTAGGGGTCGCCACAGCAGAACTCCGGTTCCCTAATGATTGGCAGTGGATTTGTACGGTGCCGAGCTGCCAGCCCGATGCCCAACTTTCAAAGAAGGCACACCCATTCACGCACACAGTATAGGAGGACAGATCGTGTATTAGCCTGGGGTTATGCATGTGCATAGCCATTGTAGATTAATATGTGTGTATATGCCTTTAAGAAGCTATCCAAGGGCTTGCACTAGAGTATAAATACTGAGCACGTGCGAGTCTGACTGCCATTTTGTAGTTAGCTGTTGGGATATAAGCATGTATGTATGTAAGCTCTGTTTGTTAACTAGTTTGTTCGTATTTAATGCTGCTGGTATCCATCCTTTTGTGTTTGTATGTATTAAAGCATCTGAACAAAACCCCAAGCCTTCTTGTTATATGTATTAGAGAAGAAGGGGCGACATGGTGTCAGATGCAGCATGTCTAAAGGACATGGTACCAAAAGCGGCATATCTGAAAGGGCCTGAAGTCAGAACCAACAAACCAAATGGGCATGGTTTAAAATGCCTTGGAGAAAATGATTTAAGGCACTTATTTAGATGCTTGTGGAATATACAGCAGTAGACCATCCCAAAAATGTGCATACATCCTAAAACAGGTCAGAAACAAATTTCAGCTAGTACATTTGCTCAGCACTGTTTCTTTTTCACATAATATGAAACGGGGCATACAGAATGCTGTAAATAACATTCGCATAAACATATGTACAGTATTGATAAAATATTCAAATTACTACAGAAAATGTTTGAAACAGAGTCTGAATTGCATAAAACGAATAAAATAAAGGGAAATGACTGCATTTTAGTAAAGCATTTCTTTGACCTATGGTCCTTCCTTTTCTCTCTTCCTGTTGTAGCCGCTCTGCGTCAATTAATGCGCACAGTCAAAGAAGTCACGGCCTTGATGCCAAATGCCACTATTTTTTTCTGTTTTAGATGCAAAGAGTTAGTTTTGGCAGATTCAGCTTGACAAGAAATCATCATTGCTCACTAATTTCAGTAATCCATATGGCAGGTACAGATTTTTGAGAATGCTTTTTGGGATATATTCTGCAAGTGAAGTCTTGCATCGTGCAATGGAGCACATTTTTCTGGGTATCCTTGTAGGGTATCCTTGTACTGTTATAGTACATGAATACTGGTAGGAGGTTGTGATGAAGCAAAACATGACAAAAACCTCATAAAGTTCTAGAAAGGGCAGGTCAAGTCAATCTTAAGCTCAATGCACTGAAATGCAAATTCAGGCTACAAGGCGTTCCTTATGTTGGTCATTTATTCATGAGTACAGGCCTATGACCAGACCCCTCAAAACAAACAGCCATTCTCGAGATGAAAGATCCAGACAATGTTCAAGCACTGCAATGTTTTCTTGGCATGGTTAACTACCTAGGCAAGTTCATTCCAGGCTTTAGACAACTATCAGCACCACTCAGAGAGCTGACATGTGACAATGCATCCTGGTCTTGGTTAGAGCAACACCAAAAAGCATTTCATGTCCTGAAACAGAGATTTGCTAATCTACCAATGCACAGATGCTATGATGTTCACAAACCAGTTACACTTTCTTGTGATGCTTCGAAATTTGGTCTTGATGCAGTCATTCTACAAGAGGATCAACCTGTAGCCTATGCATCAAAAACTCTTACCCAAACTGAACAGCAGTATGTTCAGATTGAGAAAGAGGTTTTGGCAATTGTGTTTGCATGTTCAAAGTTCCTTGATTATGTTTATGGCAGACCTATCCAGATCGAAACAGACCAACAACCATTAGTCACAATCCTGAGAAAACCAATGCACTTAGCTCCAGCCAGACTGCAACATATGATGCTGAGATTACAAAAGTACAATTTCAATCTTATCTACAAGAAAGGCAAACTTCTTTATCTTGCTGATACATTATCCAGATCACCCAGAAATACCACTGAACAGAATGACAATCAAGGTTCTCATTCGCTTAATGATTTGAGGTTATGGAAGTGAGAAAGTTTTCTTCCACACATCTTGATGAGCAGAGAGATCTCACTGCCACAGATCCAGTTTTACAAAGGCTTAACCACTTTATCAATCAAGAATGGCCATCAAAGCAATCTCTAGAAGTGCAACCTTATTTTCCATATAGAGATGAGATTTTGTCTGACAAAGGTATCATTATGAAAGGTCCGAAAGTAATTTTCCAAAGTCCTTGCAACCAGAGTACATTACTATCTTGCACTGTGGTCACCCAGGAACTGAATCTACCAAAAAAAGGATGAGAGACCTAGTATTTTGGCTTTCTATATCACAAGACTTTGATGGAGCACTTTTATCTTGTTCAGTACTAAGCCTCATCATCAGGAAAAGACACTGCAGCATAACCAGATTCCAGAACTACCTTGGTCGACAGTAACCACTGATATCTTCGAGTGGAGTGGTCAACATTATTTGGTGTTAGTAGACTCTTACTCCAGTTGGTTCAGGATTGACGTACTTCCTAACCTAGCATTTAGTACTGGCATTACTAAGATGAAGCGTCATTTTGCTGTAGATGGAAGTGTGCACAAAGTTATTTCTGACAATGGCACACAGTTTACAAGCCAACTGTTCAAAAGATTTGCTGAAGAATGGGACTTTACTTCTGTCACAAGTAGTCCAGAGTACCCGCAGTCAAATGGTTTGGTAGAACATACAATGCAAAGTGCAAAGCAATTACTTGAGAATTCAAAATGAGACAATAGTGATAGTTTCTTGAATCTCTTTAATCTCAGAAATGTTCCTCGTGATGAACATCTTGGTTCACCTGCTCAGAGACGTCTGTCGAGACAAACCAGAACCACATTAGCAGTCAGTAGTTAATTGTTGGTTCCATGTGTCAAGAACAACAGATCAATGAAAGCCATTTTATTGAAGAAGTGCCTATCCCAGAAGTCCTGCTGCGATAAGACCAGCAAACTGCTCAATCCATTACGAGACGGAGAAGTGGTAAGGATGCAGATGTCCAGAGGATATGATTGGATTGGTGCTGTGAAAAATATTGGTCCAAAGCTGAGCTCATACATTATAGAATCAGAAGGAGCAACTTTTAGGTGGAATCATAAATATTTGAGATCGGTTTCTGAGCCTGTACTGTAGCACATAACCTGTGTGAGGGACTCTTTATCTGAGAGTGAGTTATCTGGCATTCCAATTTCAGAGGACATTCCTGTTCCTATGATGAATCCAGAAGTTTCTGATACAAGTTGTGCACCACAGACTGTCTCTGTTGCTAAGTCTAGTCCCAACTGTTATGTTACGAGATATGGTTGAATCTCTAAACCCTGTAGCAGATATGAAGCAACTTGGACATAAACATTGTGTTTTGTTTCCAATGTATAAAGTGATGCATGCCTAACTCTAATATTGTTTTTACAAAGGGCAATCTTTTTAAGAGGGAGGATGTAGATCAATATGTGTGTATATAACTTTAAGAAGTTATTCAAGGGCTTGCACTACTAGAATATAAATACTGAGAATGTACAAGCCTGACTGACATTTTGTAGTTATCTGTTGAGATGTAAGCATGTATGTATGTAAGCTCTATTAACTAATTTGTTCATATTTAATGATGCTACTATCCATCCTGATGTGTTTGTATGTATTAAAGCATTTGAATGAAACCCCAAGCCTTCTTGTTATATGTATTCGAGACAAGCAAGTGACAGCCATGATTTAGTTAGGTATTCTTTTAGGAAGGCTTTATAGAGTGGTAGGCTAGGAGTTAGCCTAATGTTGGGAGGGAAGTTGTTCCAAGGTTTAGCAATATAGGTTCGTAGGTATGTACTAGGCTAATGGCCCTGGAACCTTTACAAGCCTAGCCCATAGGATTACCCTGGCACCGTGCCACCCAACCTTAGTTCCTAATGCCTCTGTCGAGTAGAGCCACTGGAGTGATCCCCGGTGTGAATTTTCTATTTCCCATCCACTCATCAAAATTTCTCTTGAAGAGGGCCAGTGAGGTGCCCTGCTTGACATGTATGGGAAGTCTATTCCATAGCATGGACAGTCTCTGGGTTATGATCCTGTCCCTCCAGCATGCTCTGTTGATTATGGCAATGAGGTTGAGGTCTCTGGAGCATGTGGTGCAGAGCAATTGGGATTTCTTTAGATGTAGCATTTCTAACAGGGTTGGGTCAGACATGGCTTTGTAAGTCAAGCAGAGATCGCTTATAAGTAGGCGATATGAGACAGAGAATAGTTGGAGTTTTCTGAGTCTGTCCATATAGGACAAGTGTTTAAGGCCTAGGATCCTCTTTGTGAGGTGCTTTTGCGGCCTCTCCAGTTGTTGCAGATGTTTAGTGAGGTGCATACCAAATGGGGCATTGTACTCCATGAGTGGCCTAAAGAGGGAAGAGTAGAGGGAGACAATGACTATAGTTTGAGTATAGAGATTTTTTCTGGGTTTCTAGAAGGTTTGTAGATTTCAAGGAGGATTTTAACTTCAGATCTGTGGGGTCTGTTTGGTTTATAATGTTGTATTAGGTCTTCTAGAGCTGGACAGGCAGTGGGCTTATACAATAGATTGCGTGCTGTAATTAGGTGTGTATATGAAAGCTGTTGTGTTAATTCTAACCAGTTTAATTCTTTGAGTGATGTACAGTGATGTGTACGCTAGTTGGAATTTGTTGCAAACTTTGCAACTTTATTGTACATTGCTCTAATTTAGTTTTGGTGGAATTCTGCAGATTGGTTAGTATACAGGAACTGTGGAGAAGTGATGGGAGCAGGAAGGTTTTAGCCAGGGTAGATTTGGTTGTAGTGGTAAGGAATTGTCTGTTTCTATAGAGTATACCTAGTTTTTTTATGTTTTTCTTTCTTTGAATATGAGTGTTAAAGTTGAGTTTATCATCAATTATAACACCAAGTAGTTTAGTTTATTGAACAATGTCTAAGATGGTATTTTCGGCTGCATAAATATTTTGTTGGCCTGGGTTGAGGGTGATATTTTTGGGGTAAAATATCATACGTGTTTTTTGGGGGGATTTAGAAAGAGCTGGGTCTATGTAAGCCATGATTTGATTGCTGAGAAAGATTTTGAGTTTTAATTAGCAGTTCAGGGAGGGTACAGATCATTCCTCAGTGATTATAAGAACTTTTTATTCCAATGAGACCCAGCTGCTGAAGGTATGAGCAACATATTTCATGGAATAAGGACACTGTAACAGGCATGTATGATGAAGCTGAGTTAAGGCCTTTCAGGAATGCAACTCAAGCACAAACACACCACAACAGTTCCTTAGTGTCCATTGATTCTACTCTGTGTTGTACTATGCAAAGGTGGGTGGGAGGGGATAATAGCCTCATTAACTAGCTACCAACCTCTTCCCCAGCAAATGCTAAACTGCAGTGCTGATACAAGGAGCTGTTGGCTGGTGGTGGTGGTGGTGGGGGGGGGGGGCATTGGTTAAGAGATGTATTAACACCTATAAGAAAGTATATCAAGAAATGGCAGAAACAGGCATTATGCAGATATCTAAGCAGTGGCAAACTCCTGACAAACAAATATCATTCCACATACCACATAAAGATGAACTGTTGCATAATTAAAACTTCATTATTATGTTCCCATTCCAGATAAGATACCTTGGTAATAGTACTATCCAGAGCAAATTAAAACTGTAGCATACTAAACAAAAGCAAAATTATAATGTGCATAACCCAAACACTAGCAATTCTGCTTGCATACTTAGCCATAAATTAAAAAAAGGCTTAAACATGGGCTTCCTTCCTGTAATATTAATTAACTACCATTGCTCTAGTTGCTTAGAGGTATAAATCCCTGCCTACAGCCCAGTTGAGCCGAGTTCAGTTTGTGGTTCAGATGAGTGAGTGACATGGAGGATGAGTGTTCCTATCCTGGAGGGGAATGCAGGCCATCATCCAATCAAACCTGGACAAGGCCAGAACCCAAATATATGATGCTGGGATGGGAGGAGGAGAGAACATGGTATGAAACGTCCTGACCAACATCGTGGGGGGGGGGTGTTGCTTGTAATAGATATGACAGTCTCATTGTCCAGACCTGCCAACATGTAATGTATATCAACTGGAGAAAATCCCCACATGATTGGATGATAGTATTTCCTGTGCCTTATCTCACTACTTGCTCAGTGGGTACCTGTGGTATCAGGTTAGTCTTTAAGTAGATTTCTACCAGATGGGATACTATCAAGGAGTAGGAAATACTGGAGGTCCGAGAGTGAAGGGAGTTGTTGCAGAGGTGGCTGGATGCTCAGTCATGTAGAAGAAAACAAAATAACAGACTGCTATAAGCCAATAGCTTAGCAAGAAAAAAAAAAACAATAGGGACTCTCAAGTAGCTGTTCTGCATAGCAAAGCTTTCCTATTACAGTTATAAAACATAGGGCTTCTACTAACAAATATTTGAGTTTCTCCTGATGTAATGGTGGCTTACAAGACACCTGCTGTGGCCAGCCTCATCTCTCTCACTGCTTGCTTTTGGTTTCAAGCTAAGTGAATAGAACAATAAGATGGTATTTGATTATTTGACTAAAGCATAGGTGAAGTAATCCAAGATCAAATCATAAACCGATTTTGAAATGAGACTAAGCTTGAAACTAGTGTGTGGTGGCATTGGAACTGTCAAATTCATGAAAGTGAAACTACAATGTATTTAAATGTAAACATACTTGTGGTCTAGTTAAGATGAATGAATAAACAATTCTGTCAGTGCTGGTCCATCTGCCATTGGTCCCTATTTGACTATGACTTGCTCCAAGAAGTTAGTCTCTCATTGGCTCTACATCAAGTCAATGAAAGAGTGAAAACTGGAGCTATCTGAGAACAAAGCAGAACAGTGGTGCAGACATAGTTAACAAAGCTGAAATCGGAGTACTCTACCAGATGTGAAGCAGTTGTATGTTTAAGTTTGGTAGCAATATTTAGAGAAAATTAAAAAAAAATGAAAGATATTTACACATGGATGTACCTTTGGTTATCTACAGATTGTTAAGAATTACTTTAGTAGTGTAGTCTTTATCTTAATTTTGATAATGCATGAACTGATAGCTTTATGCTGACGGAAGCAAATCTTATCCCTTCTCTGTCAAACAAGTACAGAGATTAGCCTTATTAGCTATGAAATAAGCTTATGGGTGAACTTGGTGTTGTCAGTTATTTTTCTAAGGTTCTCTGGGAAGTGATTCCACTTGAGTGGCACGATCCTACTGTAACTGCTTTCATCAGTAGCAACGACGGAGGTCTTTGAAAAAGTCAAGCTATTGTCCTCCTGTGTACTCATTCTGTATGTGAAGGTATTTTAATAGTGGGTCAGTATTTTTCACAAAATTATTTAAACATGAATGCAGAAGGAAGCAAGGTAGATTGAGCTCTGGCTGGAGAGCAATTTTTTTTTCAAGTGAAATACAATGATGTTCACTTCTGGAGAAGATAAGCTGTTCATACTAGCTTGAATTTTGTGAGCACACCTCTCAACATCTGTGCTTAAGAATTAAAGGTTAAAAAGGTCATGCAGACAAACCATTCAATAAAAACTACAAGAAAATCCAGCCAAGCTAGAGTTTTCACTGTGTGATATCTTAAACAGCCTGTAATTGAGGCCCATGGGATAAATGCAAATGACTCCTTAAGTACACCAAGTGTTTCAGATACATGGCATTTGAATGTCCATGACGTTTTTACCTTTTAATTCTTTACAGTTACATTCAGGCTAGAAAGGTCAGACCCCACTAGCTGTGGGCAAGCATGTTGGGTCAGCACAGCCTAATGGAATAGTTTGGCTATACTTCAGAGACGCAGGGTGTTTAAGCCCAGCTGATGTCCGTAAAGATTAAGGTGTCAGCAAAATATCCCAGCTAACATTTTTGGTTTGAAACGGCTGCAAGGCCATGATGAGCATGGGTGATAAGGTGGTTGTGTACTGATTAAGAAGCTTTTAATTGTCTATTTACCTTGTTCAATATGATGCCACTGTGGGTTTTCAAGGACAGGTCGGGTCCAGGGTATGGCATAGGCCACTATACTGTGCTACTGAGTAAGCTGATGTCAGAACTTTGAAACACACTAAAAATGCATGCAAACATAATATTCCTACATTTCTTAAAAAAAAATGTAGTCACCATTCTTGGAAATCTGCACCAGCTTTCAGAATGGTAGCTCCCCTACCCTGTTCCCTATCACAAAATGCACACAGTTTGAACTGCCTAGCTTAAAATACAGTCTAAAAAAATAAACATAGTGAGGGAGGAGGAAGGAGGCAATACAACCTGCAGTGCTCTACACTATGCTTGCATTAGAGAGTTTCTGCATATGCTGAGTAATCCCCCACCATGCTAGAGTTCATATGTAGGTAGGCATGCACTGGCACTGTGGAGGTAGTCATCTCAACCTACATGGTGATATGCCACTCAATACCTGTCCCCCTAACATGGCAGTCACTACTGATGATGAATCTGGCATCAACACTAGAATGCATGATTTTGTCATATCTACATTATATACCTGTGCCATACCTCTTGAAAAAGGTAAGCAGGCTTTGCCTCATCTTTCATCTTTTCCTGTTCTTATCTAGACTGATGCTGGGAGCCTGTCAGTAGATCAATGGCAATTTCAGTGACTGCTGGCTCAGCAAAAAATTTTTGCTGAAAGCACTTTCAGAGACTGTGAAAAGATCTTTTTTTCTCTACTGTTGTAAGATCTTAGTTTAGGTATAGTTCAGTGTGTGTGTGTATTTGTGTCTGTGGGGGGGGGGGGGGTCAAAGGGGTTTACTCGCAGCAAAAAAAGATTACACTGAGTTTCACCAAAAGTGCTTTTGTGAAATATGTCTGGAATTTTTGGTGTCGGGGAAAAAGGTGCTGATCTGTTAATATGATTCACCACTGCCCAAACCACATTTCAAACCTGAATGATCTATGCATAACCAGGGCTTTCTCCATCTTTGACATGGAACAAGGCATACATTTATAATGTAATAAAATAAAACCACGGTAAATATGCCAGAGTTTTTATAAACTTAAATTCTAGCACATCTTATTGCACAAAATAAAAATATTTTTAAACAGTGAATGCCATGATATATATAGTGTATATGGTGTATGCCTTGCTATGCCAATGGATATGCAAACAAGTCTCCAAACTACAAAATGGAGGCTTGAATGGATAATACCCACCTCCCTCTGGTCACAGCTTCCACATCCCATTTAATATGTTGCTGGATGTCTTGGCATTATTGCTTACCACTAAGCAGTTCAGCATCAGCTAAAAAGGCTAGTTACACTGCTGTGCTGGCCACACTTTTCTGGTATGAAGTGTTAGCAGCTTGTTGTTGCAGCTAATGGCCTGCAGATTTGGAGAGTGACCTATGAATTTAGAGGGATTGACAGTCAGTGAAGTTTAGCACAAGTCTACTGCAAACTCCAAACTGGATGCCAACTCAGGCCAAACTGTTCTACTTGGAACTGGGCTGAATGGAACCACTGCTCTATAGAGCCAATCTCTGGTCATTTCCCATCTCAGAATGTAACATTATGTGTGAAAAATAAAATGGTGTAAATGGTTGTGGTGACTGGATATGCTGACTGGACACATAGCAACAGAATCATGAACAACAGCAGACAGAAGCATATACAATCATGAACAATATTGAAATAATACCACCATTAATCGGTATCGTTGACATAAAATATGATTATATGTTAATATACATGTTTCTGCATGAACACACTTGTACAACTGTAATGATCTGTCACTAATCTATAAGGGGAATCAAACACACTTTTCCCAAAAATAGCTACTTTTTGGAGGTGTTAAGAGGAACACTGTTATACCTGTAGTTTGAATTATGAGCAGTCTTGGCTAGTTGAGAGATTTGCATGACACATATAGGTCACAATCCACACTTGCAAGAATGTAACCCATGCCATTGATTTTGTTAATGAGTTGTATATTTGCTGGGGGAATCACAGGAAGACATATCACACATGCATCTTGAACAACACCTTGAGGGGAAGTTTGCACTGTCAACTCCTAATGGTTATGCATCACAAAGAATACTTATGTATTAACAAAAATATATGTGGAAGCTCATTGTGGTAAAAGTGACACACTTGAGTAAATCTTCCCTGAAAGATGTGTGGTGAGGTACATGCAAAAAGGTGCATTGTACTCAATTATTTATGTGATGAGGTCTGAGAACCATGGGACTATAATATCCTGTGATGTGGATGGCCTGCCCATAATCAGTATTTGTGATGCATACAAGGGATTTGTCACCACTGTGGTCACATGCTTGTGCAAGTTCCGCTTACTATCTACCTGAATACTCAGGTGAGGTACCATTTGGTCTGCTCATAAGGTTGTGCTATCTATATTGTAATTACTTTGCGTATTTGCTTTCAAAAGGAAATGATCATGTTTTTTGTTCATGGATCTGGCAGCAATCAGTTTTGTGTGTTAATACTTTCTGCAGTATATCCATAATAGTCTTCTTGGATTCAATGATTTTCCACAATTTGCAGTCATCCACAAAGCTTGTTAGACAAAGGATGTCTAGGTTTGTCTTGACATCTGAGACTTAACTACTGAACAGGAAAGGGCCTAGTACAGAACCCTAAAGTATGGACCTGATCATTGGACTCTATCTAGAGGTGACTTCACACACTTGGACATAATGTGTCCAGTGTGTGATCCATTTGTCTAAACACTTGGTTATGTAGGTGTTTATGCACACTTAAGGCAGTTTCTCTGTAATATCTGAGTATAGATTTTTGTCTAATGCCTTGGCCAGGTCAAGTTATGTGGGATGACATTCTTTTCTTCATGTATGCCCTTGGTAATCTTCCTAAAGAATTCAACCAGATTTAAGAGACATGATACAAATCAAAAATGAATTTCGTACACTGTTGTGAGATTATGGGTATCCTTTTTGCTAAGATCCATGATGAGTCTTTGGTCTGCCTCACAGATGAGGGGAGTCAGGGTTATGGGTGTATAATTCCTGGCATTAGGTGATGATCCCCCTTATACAGATGGATAACTGTTGCAGTACACTCTTCTGCAAGAACATAGTCTATCTGGAGGCTGTGTTTAAGTAGAGATACAACTCTGTCTGCTGGGTCATGGTATAGGCAACCTGGGATGGTGTCAGGGCCCATTGATCTTGTTTTATTAACCTTAGAGAGCACATAGATGAGCTACTCTCCTGAAAAGCTAAACTGAGTAATGTTTGCATGTGTACTTTAGATGATGGCTTTTCACTTTTTTAAATTTCTCCAACTCTTTTGGGTTTCTGATACCATGACAGGAATGCACCCCATTCCTAAGTCAAAGTATAATTAAAGTTCATGAAATTAGTATTATTTCAGTGTTTGATGTTAGCCAAAAGTGCTCTTCGCAGCACCCGCAATGTGCCCACTAATGACTCTTTCTGCAATTTGTATGGAGTTACATGTATCGGTAACATATCTAAGTACAATTTTAATTTTTTTTATAAGACCCATTGCTCCTACTATATTGGAACTACCTGGTTATCCTTCTTCCACATTGCCCTTGTTTCTGCCTGCAAATCCTGGTATTTTATGACTTTGTGTCTATCTTTATGTAAGATACTATAGTCACTGGGTGTAGCAATTTCAATCATCAATGCTACTTTTGTCCTGTTTTGATGGACTACTATATCTTGTTTTCTCACATCTATTTTTTGAACTGCTGGTAATGGGTGATCCCATGTGATATAAACTTCATCATTTTCTATAATGCTTTGTGACTCATGTTTCCAGTGTTTTTCAGTTACTTCAGTATTGTAACATTTGAACACTCCCCAATGCAACAGTCTTGCCACATTATTATGCCTTTCAGTATACATGATGGCCAGGGGGGACAAGAGGGTGAAGTATGAGATAAACTGTCAGCAGATTGTCTATTGTCTCCAGATGAGTATGGCTGATGGCATCCACAAACAGCTCTGCACTCTATTTATTTTTATTTTACATTTGTTGACCGGGATAGTCCGACTGGATATATGTCCATTTTCAGTGGAGGCCCAGGGAGAAAAGCTCCAAGATCATAATACACATAGAACATTTAGTAAATAGTAAATACATACAGGTTACAGACATGAGCAATGCCAGTGTTTTATACAGATAGTACCAACTTGTTACATTCAGGTTTAAGACACATTGATTAGCACTTTATACAATTGATCTTTCCTGGATGGTGTGGGTAGATAGTAAAAACAGTTGTAGTTAGAGGCACCTAAGAAATAGGGAAGACACTAGTTAGGTTTAGTACAAGGACATAACCAGTGTGTTTTGCGGTATTTCTTGAGTTTGTTTTTGAATTGGTTAGTGAGGGTTCAAGAGTCAAGTCAGCTGGGAGTAAGTTCCATGTCTTTCCAACAGAGTTGGCAAACAGAGAGTCTCCAGCTGAGTAGCTGGATTTGACAGTTTGAACTAGGAGCCTAGTGGATGAGCAGAGTGGGTGGTTGTTACTGTAGGGGCTGATAATATGTTTTAGTGCAGGTGTGTTTTCTGGCTGGTAAAGGACTTTATGTGCCACTATGAGCTGGTTGAACTGCAGTAGGCTAGGCAGTTTAAGCCATCCTAGGAGATTTAGGTTGTGGCAATGGTGTGTCCGCTAGGTTGTGCCAGTAGCAAATCTGGTGATGTGGTTATAGCAGGATGATAGTTTAATAAGATCTGTTTTGTTCAAGTTGTAGAACAGAGGTGTGGCATAGAGAAGATTTGATAGTAGGTGGGATCGGGCAATTGCAGTTCTAACAGGTGGGGTGAGGAAAGATTTGATTCTATAAAGAGAGCCAAGCTTTTTATTGATAGTTTTGACAGTTTGATTGATGTGCATATCAAACTTAAGGTTGTTATTGACTATGACACCCATTAGTTTAGTTTAGGCTTCCGGGAAGATAATAGTGCCATTGCTTGCTGTTATGTTGAAGAATGGTGGGGAGTCCTGCATGTGGGGGAGAAGAGAAGCAGCTTAGTTTTGTTGGGGTTTAGGATCAGGCATTGATTGGAGAGCCAGTTTTTCACTGTATTGAAGATATTTTGGGTTAATGTGAATAGGTTATCTGGGGAGGTGGCAGAACAAATTAAAGTGGAGTCATCCACATATTGAATGCAGGTAGAATCTAGGATAACTGTATGAAGGTCATTGATAAAGATAGAGAAAAGGAGGGGTCCTAATATAGAGCCCTGGGGGACTCCTAGTGTGATGGGTAGGATGATGATAGCCTGTCCTGCCATAGGACTGCCTGTTGCCTGCCCTGCAGGTAGGATTCAAACCACTGGACCACTTAGATGTTTGAGGTGAAGGCCTTCAAGGTATTTATAAGCAGTTTATGGTCAACCATGTCAAAGGCCTTGGAAAGATCTAGAAAGAATGCTGAAGATATTTTGTTACTGTTATGGTTGTGGTTTATAACGTTAGATAAAGGGAGAGAGCTGAGGTAGTTAGTTGTACTTAGTTGTGTATTCCCTTTACATTTTACACTTATTTAAATAAATAATTTATAACAGCACCTCCAAATACAACCTTGGCTATGCATCACATGCCACACAGTGGTACTGTTCACACAGTCATACAACTGTAGCAATGTCTTGTAATTATATCAGTTGCACAACATATGCATACATATTTTTCATTGGAAAGTTGTGTTTGAGCAGCCTGATAACATATAAGGGCACATAACAAATGACTTGGTTGTGACACATGCAGAACATTTACTGAAACAAATACTGATGGTCACCCAATGGTGCTGCACAATTGTGCAAACAATGAATCCCATAAGGTTGCAACTGAATCCAAAAATGTGTTATTTTTGTGCATATCACAGCATTACAACATGTGGATGAAACAAGACTTACGTACCCATGTAATCAGTATGAATTTATATTGATGTGTGTCACAGAGCATTTAATGATAGTAGGTACACACATGGACACATATGCCATACTGCAAGTGTCACTTTATGGTTGAATGAGAACTGCATAGACCATTAATATGCTCCACTACAAAAACACATGGCTTACCAAACAAACAATATACCTATGTATGTATGTCGTCATCCCATGTTAACAGTTCTCGGGAGGCATATTACTACAGCTGTTATAGAAGGAACATGTAATCAAATTTCAGCACCGGCCAACAATATATTACCTCACATCACAGATTGTAATACCCTCTTGAAGGCCTAATGTATGTACATCCACACCTCAACATAGCATGTAGATGACAGCAACATTGACATGTGAAATGTTCATAGGGTCATAAGACATTACTAAGCTAATGGCCAATATCACATAATATCCTAACCATTATTATATGATTTAAACCAAACTCCCTATATTTATTTATTTTTATTTATTTGACATTTGACATTTGTTAACCAGGTTAGTCTGGCTGGACAAGGTACCCTTTTTCATCAAAGACCCGAGGAGAAAAGCTCCGAATACATAGAATAAAATCAAAACATATACAAATTATGAATGTAGCAAACACTAGCAATAAAGAACTCTTATGGAATAATAATGCTCAACAGACTTCTAAATAAAGACCTACAATATTTACATACATGACGGAGAGTTGTCGTGCAGTCAGCAATTGGCAATAATAACAGGATTAAAATATGCAATGTTTTAACATTTGACATGATGCAGTTTTTAGATATTTAGGTAGATTATCTGAAGGAAGAAAATATATTGGGGCAGAGTTGCACTAACAAAGTATTAACAGAGATGAGTGGGGAAAGAGTAGAGGAGGAGTAGCAAAATCAAGTTGGAGTGGGGCATGGAGAAACTTTTAGCATTTTTTGAAATAGAAATTGGTAGCAGTAGCTCTTATGTCTGGGGGGAGTTTATTCCAGGAGTTAGCAACTGAGTAACTATACAACAGATTTCCAATTTATTTCTTGGGCTTACAGATTTCCAGGAGCTGTTGGTCTGCACTACTGGTTCCTATTATTTTAGCGAATGCATTAAATTGCGAATGCTGTTTTGTCGAATGGCATTTTACAAAATGGCAAAATTCCAAAAGCATGGAAGACCGATTTTTTTTCCTAGGGGAAAAAAAATCACTGAGCCGTTTTCTGAATTTTGCCATTTTCTCCACTGTGGTGTGATCTCGGAGTTGGTATATTTAAGTGGGGGGATGCAGGGGGGTGAAGCACCCCACTTTATTTTGTTTTTGGATTTTTTTTTTAACAGATCAGCGATTTATTTCCCTGGGAAAATGATCACTGATCTGTGTTTTCGACATTTTGGGTTTTAGGGGATTGTGGGTCGATTATATAGTGTTCGCAATTCAGTGCATTCACTAATATAATATAGATCCTGCACTACGAAGGCAACACATAGGAGTGTAGGGAGAGAGTAGGTTGGAGATAGCAGGGCAGCAGGATGGATTTGATAGACTAGAGTATGTGAGGTAGAGCAGTGGAAGTAAGCATTGCTTTTGAGCTTCTGGCCATAGAAGATTTTGTAAGGCAGTGCAGTGGTGAGAGCTGTAAGGAAGATTTGCAGAAAATCTAGCTATTTTATTGCAAATGGATACAAGTTTGGCCATGAGGTTGGTTTGTAGTTTGGTGAGGATAGCTGCAGCATAAAAGAGTGTAGGTAAAAGATAAGCTTGGGCCAGAGAATATTTTCTGTCTTTAGTGAGATATTTTTTTATTCCTATATAATAGGCCCAGGTTTTGGTTGAGTTTTTTGATTGCCTGTACAATGTGGAGGTCAGACTTTCAAACTTAAGTTGGTCATCAATAATAACACCAATGAGTTTGGTATGGGTTTCAACAGAGATAGATGTATTGTTGAGAGATGTGACTGAGAAGGAGTTTTTACAATCTTGTAGAGATTTAGGAAGGAAGAGAAGAAGTTTTGTTTTTTTTTAGGATTAAGTAAAAGTTCATTGCTGGTTAGCAATTTTTCAACAGACAGACATGAGTTTTGAGTAAGGGATAGTAGGTGCTGAAGATTGTTGGAACAGGATATTATAGTGGAATTATCTGCATACTGGATAAGAGAGGAGTGGGGGCAAGCAATGAGAATATTATTTGTAAAGATGTTAAAGAGGAGGGGCCTTAGTATAGAACCTTGGGGTAAATCAGTATGTACTGGAAGGAAAGGAGAGGAGGCAGATTGCTTTCTGGCAGACTGGAGTCTATCAGTGAGGCAGCTGGTGAACCAGAGTACAGTAGAATGTGAAAGACTGAGGTTTTTAAGGTTAGCTAGAAGCATATTGTGGGAGACTGTGTCAAAAGCTTTGGTTAAATTGAGGAAGACACTAGAAACTAGTTTGTTTTCATCACAAGCTTTGGCAATGGTCTGTGTAAAAGTAATGAGAGTGGTGGCAGTGCAATGCTAGGGATGAAAACTATGCTGAGTAGGAAATAGGAGATTTTCTTGTAACAGGTGTTCAAGGATTTGCTTATGTATAATTTTTTTCCATTATTTTGGACAGGGGAGATAGAATGGCAATGGGGTAATAGTTGAAGGGGTCTGTAGAGTTTCCTCCTTTGTGGAGAGGAATAACATAGAATTTCTTACAAATTTTGGGCACAGTGTTTTCAAAGATGGACTGGTTGATAAGTATGGAGATGGGGTAGGCAAGGGTGTCAGCAGCAATGTTGAGAAATATAGGTGATAAGTTGTCCACAGATGGTGAGCATGGTTTAAGTTTAGAGAGAAGTGATCTGATATATACAGTGGAGGCAGGTTTCCACAAGAAGGAGGTGGTGGGGAATGTGGGAGTGGTATTGGTGGAAGAAGGATTTGTATTTTTGTGTTTAATAAGGTTTTGCTAGAGTCAGTGAAGAAGGTGTTTAGAAGAGTAGCAGTGTCAAGGTCTGAGCTATTTGGACAGGGACTAGATGTAGTAGATTTACCTGGATAAAAGAGCTTATTAATACTGTTGCAAAATAACCTGGGATTGGAGTGAAGATTATTCAATGGTTTATAGTAGTGTTGTCTTTTATCATTGTCAGTGTGCTTCTTGGTATGGTTCCTGTGTTCCATATATGTTTGAAAATGGGTTGGCATATTAGTTTTTTACAGATATTCCAGGCTCTGTCTCTCTGCAGCATAAGGTTATGAGTGGGTTGTGACAGCCAAGGTGACAAGTTAGGTTTTAGTCTAATTTTCTGATAGGGGCCAAGAAATTTAAGGTATCAAGGAAGATTTTGTTCTATTTGGAGACAGCCACATCAAGAGGAAGGTTGTATAAAAAAGACCAGTTGAAAGAGGAAAGTATATTGCTGAAGGTGAGAGGATTGAAGTTGGAGAGTTTGTGACAGTATTTAAAATGGTGGAGTTTATGGAGTTGAGGGGAGTATCTATGGACAAGGGTGGGGAGATGGTCACTGAGAGAATTAGGGACAGTACAAGGATTATGCTAGAGGTTTGGGTTAGAAGTGAAAATCCAATCAAGAACTGTGCCAGTGTTAGTGTCTTTATTATAGCCAGTGGGAGAAGAGATGAGCTAAGAGAAGGCATAGAGGTTAATGCAACTATAAGAAGAAAGGTTTATCATTGTCCAGTCGATATTAACATCACCCAAGATTAGGGTCTCGTATGTGTTGTTATCAGAGATTCAGGAAAGAATGTGCTCCAGGAAAGGAATGTTATTTCCAGGGGGGGATACAGATGGCAGCAATAACGAGATTTTTGTGCTTGTTGCGTTTACAGTTAACTATAATCATTTCATCAGGGCAAAGGTTAGGAGAGGATATAGAAAGAGGATAGAGTGAGAGTTGTTCAGAGTAAAGAATGGCTACATACAGTCAGTAAATATTATAGCTTGGCGGAAGAAGTTCTGAGTCAGAGATGTGTGGCTGTAGCCAAGTTTCAGAGATATACTGAGTGATCAGGGAATGAAGATGGTTGACTTTATTGTATATGTTTTGTACATTAAGAGAGAGTATAGAGAGGTTTTTAGAAGGTGGGAGGTTAGTAGAGTCTGAGGAAGTAGCAGAGGAGAAGTAGTAGTTACAGTAGGAGAAGATGGGGAGAGGTAGAGATTGTCAGTGTAGTTATTTGAAGAAGAGTTGGTGAGTGGTCCAGGGTTGGGTGAATGTCACCAAAACATAGTAAGTTAGCAAGAAAGAATATCTTATAAATTGCTAGATGGTAATAGGATGAGTACCTGGGTTTCATATTGCAAGACGTGAGTGGGAGGATTTTAAGTTTGGGAAAGTGTGTTGATCAAATAGCAAATAGTGAGGAAGCAATTGAGTAGTTGATAGAGATTTGTACATTAGTGTGGGAATAAGGAAGGGTAGGTGATAGAACTGTTGTGGTCAAAGGGCCATGATAGGATGTAGAGAGAGTTAGGATAAATAAGCAGGATAAAAAGAAGAAGAGTGAGAGCATGATTTAAAGGTTGAGTGAGGTATAGAGAGAAGTAGATGTTGAGAGGCAAGCTGGGTAGGTTGGGACAATGTTGTAAGAGTGGAAAGTTGGCTGAAAACTAAAGTGAAGAGAAAAAAATTGGGAGTTTGAGTGTCAAGTTTGGCTAGCTAGAGGTTGCTGTCAAATTGACAAAGTTGACTAGGAGAAAGTGGGGGTGGTTCTTACTAGTGAGTTAGGGGTGTGGTTAATTAGGGTGAAGTATAAAGGAAATGAATGTGGGAGTGGTAGGGATTGGGGGAGGGCAGTAGAGTGAGCCTGAGCACAGCAAGGGTGAATGAAGCAGGATGAGCATAGCAACCAACTCAGCAGGGATTCCAGAAACAATCTGGGAAGCCCTCTCAGGTCAGTTCTAGTTAATTAAATTAATTAAATTACTTTAAACTGCCACTATTTTGCCTTAAAATATCCAGGTGGGATATGTCTCTTTGATTAACTTGCAGTAAAAGTGAATATTAATGCCACTCTGGGGAATATGACTGAGGCTACAGGGAGCAGATTAATACCTACAGGGACAGGGTGGTAGCAGAACTGACCCAGGAGTGTGCGTACATCATTCTATAACAGTAACCAGTTTGGAACAGAACTGTTACTGTAACTTTAAGAGAGTTGGGCATACATTTATTATTTTCCTTGCTGATGGCCACCAGGGGAGAGTCCGTGTTAGGCTTGTGCCAGTAGATTGCACATACATTTTTTAGGGGATGCAGCTAAAAGCAAAATGGAACATAAAAGAGAGAGGTAAGCATATTACAGTGAAGGAGAGCAGAAAGCCAAAATCTTCACAGTATCAATATAAAAGCATCAAGCAGAGCTTTTGGAGAGAATTACATTTACAATACTGAGTGTTAGTAAAGAGTTGCTGTTTAAATCCATAAGCATATATCTATATGATGGAAGACAGTAAGGATATGTGTGTATTTGTGCATTTGTTTGATTGTATTACATACTATCTCTGTCCATATGTGACATGTACACCACCACATAACAGAATTAGCAATCACACATCCAGTGGTTTGGAGATGGCTTGCAGAGGCTCATGGAAAGACTCTGCTTCTTGATGTGTGTATGCATCATTGACATGAGGACATCCTCCACTCTTCTGTAGGAAGGATGTCATGTGGCCAGAAGAAAAAAGGGGTTGTTAGATGCATGGGACTACTTTAAACATTATTCTAGTTGGTAATAAAATGAAAAGCTATTCAAATGATTATACAATGGCAGTAATGTACCACCAACTGCACACACAGCAGTAAACTGGGTCCGATTTGAACATTACACCTGTGTAGGTATAGAAGCTGAATTACATACAATGTAACACTAGCATCACCACATATGTCTGACTAATACTGTCATGTTTCACTTTATGGAATATGATAGTTTCATTGTATGCTGAGAAGAACATATTAAGAGGAGTATCTGACATGGATACAAAGTCACATCTCAGTGTAAAATTGTCTCAGAAATATTATTTGAATGTACATACACTCACGTTGCCTGATATCAGATCAGAACCTCTAAACATCTAATTACAGAAGCTGGAGAACACAGTACTTAACGTTACTGCCACAGCACAAGTTTGATGTTAACACTGTCAGAGTGCATAAATTTGTGCTGTGGACACACATGCCATTCAAATTTGTCACCATTCTGATTCTTAAATGCGCAGATGCACACACATACACATGAACCAGTCAACTACAGTGAGACTAGAACCTCAAACTATCTGCAAAACACAGTACTTAATGAACGTACCAAATTGCATCAGACATTTTATAGCTGATGCCATCCGCAGTGTCTGATGAGAAGAAGATGGTAGTAGAACTGTCTCATATGGTGGTCTAAAATGGTCTCTAGAGTGTGAACTAACTAAACACAAACACACACACACCAGTTAACCTCAGTAGGACTAGTACAGCTACCAAACTATTACAGAAGACAGTACTTAACATAAGCACCGCAGAACAAGTTTTGCATTCATAGTATCAGACAACAATTTATAGCAGATGACATCACCATTGGGAGACAATGTTTGGAGTCCTGTATAAAATGGCTGTGTAGGCATGTACAACTGTCAAAATATTTGTTCTGCATGGGACTGGATTGCTGACAGTAGGATACATACTGATGTGCTTCTAACTAGATGCACACACAGGTTGCCTGTGGTGAGATTACAAACTCTATCTAACTAGTTACAGAAGCTAGAGAACTCAGTACCTAACACAAGCACCATGTCAAAAGTCTGACTTTTACACTGCTGCTGGACAATTTTATAGTGGATGACATCATCAATGTTTGGGAGAAGATGTTGGGAGGCCTGTATGATATGGCTGTGTATGCATGTAGGACTGTCAAAGTATTTCTTCTGCATGGGACTGGAATTATGACAGTCGGATACAGACTCATGTCCTTCTAGCTATGCACAAACTCTTGTACATACATAGAGACACACACATAATGTGGCTGCTGTGGTAAGCTAACCCACATGTAAATATTTTGTTCCCATCTGCAGAGCTCAGTATTTAATTGCACCATCCCTGAAGTATGCTTTTACTTTGTCATACTTGTCTTTATAGATGATGCCATCATCATTATATGCTGTGGTTAACACATCCTGTTATGAGAGTGGTGTGCAAAGTAGAGAATTTGTATTTTCTGTTGTGGCTTCAATATGCAGGTATACTTTAAAAGACAGCCTCTCAAACAAGACACAACAATGCTGTAGGAATGATGTTGCAGAACTGAGACATAAGCACCTATTTCTCAATATCTTATGTACATTACCTACTTATAGTCACACACAGGCACACATGTTTTGTGATCAGCATGGATGCAACTGTGTATGTATGTGTGTTCGTATCTGTGATAAATTAATGCCCACCTTAATACATGTATAAGACAATCTGAATGTCTATTGTCAGTATAAAGCTTTAGATGATGTAATAACCTAGTTGTGCTATTTAGTTTTGTAGTGTAGTTGACATTTGGGAACTACTACTGACATATGCATTTTCAAGTGCATGGGTGCAGGGCACACATAAGTCTGAGTAAATATGTGTGCAGTCAGTAACAAATGCCTTCCCTTTGGTTGTGTTTTTACATGTATTATAATGGGATGAAGACTAACTGGGCAGTAAACATAGTAATACATGACAATCAGATATTTACATAGTGCACCACCGAGCAACCGATTTGCTCAATTGAAGGCAAAGTGTTTGTACATGCAAGATTTGCATTTAGTGAATACAACCTGAACTTGAGAAGTACAAGAAATTAATGTCTGGCAACAGGATGACTGGGAATATTCTTGGGCTAGGCTTGTGTTGGCTCCAGGGCCATTAGCCTAGTACTCACCTATGAACCTATGAACTTAGGGGTATACGCTATGGTAGAAATAGCTGACAGATACTGTGGTGTTCATAATGTAGTTTATATTCCAAATGTGTCATAACTTTTATGACATTAAGGATTATTAGTATTGCTTTCCCCTTCACTTGGATTTAAGTGATACAAATACAGGTCTCTGCTTACATGGAAAAAAAAGTGATTTTTCTATTGGTTCCCCTTCCTCTGCACAAACACACTAAGCAGAGAGGTGTGGCAGTCAGCACTTTGGAGAGTGCTGAGTGTAATAAAAACACCCCCTACTTAGCTTTCTCTGTAGCAGCAGTTGTAACAGCAGCAAGTTCAGATTTTGAGCAAAAATGAGACAGGGTTCAAATCCAGCTCAATGTAAATTGTTTACACATTTGCAGGATGGCATTACATAATTATTTGTGATAATTTTTGCAACTGTGAGAGGCAATGATTACAGTGAAGTACTGTATAAAAACAAATATCAGTCAATTGATTTTTGTCAGTAGTATACATATGGATTTGTATTGTAATACATTCATCAGTCTAAATAAATGTTACAGTACATATGTAATTTTAGTGCCTTTACTCTGCTTTAACTGTGTGTTCCTTTAGCGTGGTGAGTTTAAGCAACATTGCATGGAGGCAGCTGCACTATACCAAAGGACATGAAGAGCCATTTGTTGTCGTTTAACACTGGCTGACGGTGATAAACTCCGCACAAACTCAGAGGACAAAAAGTGAAGGGCTTCATTAGTGGACATTTCTGCCATGTGTGTGGTGTATGATAATATTTTTGAACAGATTTAAGGTGTGAAAATGAGGTAGATATGAAGGTAGTGAAATGGGGAGCAAGCATAGAGAAGAACAAAATGAAAGCAATATAGGAATATGCAGGATGGAATTAGGAAAGAACCATAGCTATCCACCTCAACAGTGTAAAATGAACATGGATAGAATATTTAATGAATATGGACTGTCATCTCAACAAAGATGAGTGACAATGTATAGCCAATTGGACCGAATCAAGTGTGTTTAGAAGACACATGTGCGACGTAGAGTGCTATGTGTGTGACAGTATTTTTTTGTGGGACAGGTGCCCATTTTTTATTTTATTTCAGTAAGAAAGGAATGTATGGTAAGGGATGTAGATATGTCAGGATCAGGTAAGTCAGCCAGGTGAGTGTAGATATGTCAGGGTAAGGTAAATCAGGCAGGTGAGGAAGCGAGTGCAGACAAACAAGACAGAGGCAGGGATAGTGATGGACACAAACCGTTGGGAGACACCATGATTAGGGATAGAGAGGTGACATTGGAGGATCATGCCCATCAAGCATGGAGACAGTGTGAATGTAGTCCTTACCCTCAGAACTGTCATCCATGTCCCCTTCCTCAGCTTGCATTTGGAGTGACTGATGTTTTTCTGCAGCATTCCAGTGAGCATCTTCTCCAGATGGCTGAGGCATGCACGATGGTACTTTTTATGACCTCACACCCCATGCCTGGAAACTCCTGGCAGGTGACAAACTCACCACCTCCACCAATACCCCCAGAGGTACCACTGCACCAGCTGACAGGTTAATGCTACCTGATGGATGTTGAGGGCAGAGGTAGTGCAGGGGCTGCAGAGGTAGTACTGACAGGTTGCATCACAGATGTGCTGGGTGTTGGTACATTAGCTGTTAGAGGAGTGTCAGGCTGAGTTGCACTGGTTGGTCTACCTCCCTGTGCAGGAAATCATTTTGTCAGTTGTCAGAAATTAATGACATCAGAATGTTGTGTCCACACATTATAGAGATAAGGGGTGAGTCACGAGACAAAAAAAAAAAAAAAAAGAAAATGATAATTAGAAGCATCGCGTCACATACAATAAATTACTATAATATTAGTAAAAGTTTACTTTTTCATTAATTATACTTTTTAAAACATACAAAATAGGACTGATAATCATCCCAAGTAATCCTTGCAATATGCATATATTGCACACATGCTTTTACAAATAATACAGATTAAGTTCACAATATAGCATTTATGACAGCTTTGTTGAAATTAATATTTAATCATTTTTAATTATTTTGCAATGTAATTGTTACCTGTGGGATTTGAACCCACAACATCTAAATACACTATTATAATCGACTCCTACTGTTACCTTCAGCTACAGAATGAAGCACATATGCTTGATTTTACAGTTAACATATGCATGTGTAATTAACTACTAATATATACAAGAGCAATACTTAAAAGTATTTATTTTGTGCAGCATACAAACCCCTTGCTTCCCTTAGTCTTTCTAAACATTCAGTATGGGCTTCCCTGTTCACTGAAATCTCCTGGGCAGTTGTAAAATAAAGAGGAGAGAAAAACGAAAGAGCATTATGCATACCGGACTTGCCTATCTTCAGCTTTGACTGTAATTTAAAGTGTGTGTTTCTGTATACTTAAACAACCGTGAGATGTCAGCAGTCTTAGACTCTTCTAGCCACTAGTTGAGTTATGCCTGCTTGTACCTTTTCATGTCATTGCAGTGGTACCTGCATTGCTGTCCAATGTGTTGAATGCCAATCACACTGGAGACAGCCTTGGCAAGGCTATTCCAAGCCTCTGATTTATAATGAGAGCAAGTATAGTCCCACTGCAATAGCCAATGGCTATGGCACTTTACAAGAAGGCCAGTGAATATTCTGGACTTCACTATACCCCATCTTTGAGCCTTAAATTGGTCACCTTCCTTTCTAGCTCCTGCCATGTCCACAGAGGTACAGCAGCAGTTAAAGTGCTTTCCCACCAATTCCTGATATTGCATTTAAGAGTCAGTGTGCAAACCCACAATACGGCACACACATTTGTGAGATGTTAAGTGGAATGCAACAATGCCAAAAGGAGAGGAAGACAGTTTTTGAATTAGGAAGGGTAATGTGACAGTTGGTATTATTTTATGGGTTGGATGCTGCTGTACTTAACTTTTCAGACATGAATTATGGTGTATAAATGTTAAATGAATGCTTAAAAACCTCAGCCTTGGCAGGCTAAGATCTAGATGTATTCAACTGGACATAAAAGACAATTTAAGTACATTTTTTATCTGCACTTTTTTCAAATAATACAGCATTTAAATTGATTTGTGTTGCATGAATATTAACTGAATTGGAAGTTTTGACTCTGTTCTTCAGTTAGTGCTTGCTAGAATTTTATTGTCTGTTAGTAATTGCAGTTGTGAGGGTAGACACATTCTTTGATTTCCTGTCAATTCCTATTTAAGTGGTACAGTTTGAAATATTTTCTGCTTAAAAACCTCAGCTTTGGTCGGCTAAGATCTAGCTGTATTAAACTAGATGTATAAGAGAATTTAAGTACCTTTTTATCTGTACTTTTTTCAAATAATACAGTATTTAAATTGATTTGTGTTGCATGAATATTAACTGAGAATTTTATTGTCTGCTAGTAATTCCAGGTGTGGGGGTAGCCACATTCTTTGATTTCCTATCAATGCCTATTTAAGTGGTACAGTTTGAAATATTTTCTGCTTAAAAACCTCAGCTTTGGCCGGCTAAGATCTAGCTGTATTCAACTGGATGTATAAGAGAATTTAAGTACCTTTTTTATCTGTACTTTTTTCAAATAATACAGTATTTAAATTGATTTGTGTTGCATGAATATTAACTGAATTGGAAGTTTTGACTCTGTTCTTCAGTTACTGCTTGCTAGAATTTTATTGTCTGTTAGTAATTGCAGGTGTGGGGGTAGCCACATTCTTTGATTTCCTGTCAATTCCTATTTAAGTGGTACAGTTTGAAATATTTTCTGCTTAAAAACCTCAGCTTTGGCCGGCTAAGATCTAGCTGTATTCAACTGGACGTATAAGAGATTTTAAGTACCTTATTTATCTGCACTTTTTTCAAATAATACAGTATTTACTTTGATTTGTGTTGCATGAATATTAACTGAATTGGAAGTTTTGACTCTGTTCTTCAGTCAGTTTTCCCACCCACCCTCCCTTTTTCTGTTTTGGTGTTAATCTTAGTGGCTTTGAAACTGCCTGCCCCTCTTGTAAATTTGTGTTTGGATACTCCTTCTGGGCCCATTTCATTTGCTCACTCAACTGAGTGCAGTGAGATCATATTCTGATTTCAGGCACTCCTACTGTGTACAAAGAGAATATCTGGGAAAGAGAACAAAAAAAAAATAAGCTTGTTTCCTGCCTTTCCTTTTAAGTGGTCTAGACTGTTTGTAGGCTTCTGAGCCCCCAAGCCCTTTTGTGTTGGAGGGAAGCCTTCTAGCCTAGTCTTGTTTCTTATAACTAGCCAGTTTTCTAGTTTCAGCACTCAAATCTGTTTCTTTGAACTCAGCACTTGTTCAGAACTCATTGTAAGCACTACATAAGCTGCAAATTACTACAGCACTCAACTTTCCTCACTTGTCTAGAGGAAAACAGTTTTTAGTACTTAATAAATAATCACCTATCCAGGCATGTCTAAGGGTCAGCTCCCAGTGATTTCTCCTGTCTAGCTGATGAATCTGGGCATCTTGGGGCAATGCAGCAATTGCCTCATGTACATAGACAGCCCTCTCCTCCTACCACCCAACTCTACAACCTGTGAGAGATGCACTTATATAGCCAAACTGGAAGCAAAGCTCTCTTCACCCAAGACTGGACTAGACAGTCAAGAGGAGAAGGTAAACACTTGCACCATACCACACTCATCACATAGTCCCTCAAAACCTACACCACCAAAAGACACACATAGAAACACAACACACACACCTACATTCACGGAGGCTCTCAATAAAAACCTGCCCAAGCATCAGGGACATCCAAAGCATAAACGCAAGCAAACTCCACCCTCTAACACAACCCAAATGACACATAGCCCATAAACTCAGTGTGCCACTCAACCACAGCCCATAAGGCATAACAACGTACCCAACACTCTAGTCATAGGTGACTCTATAGTCAGGCACACTGATGTTCCACTCACTAGACTAAACAAGGAGAAAGTTACTGTCAGCTGCCTGTCAGGTGCCAGAATCCGCCACATATCACATGCACTCAGGTCACTCCACAATAAGTACAAATATGACACTGTCATTGTCCATGTTGGTGTGAATGACCTGAGACGTACCTCCCTGGACTACATGAAAAGAGAAATGGAGGAGCTCTCCGATCTTGTATCCCAGGCAAGTATGACCCTAACCCTGAGTAGCATCCTGCCATCACCCAGAATGATACCACAGTACAAGGACAAAATGATTGACTTCAACAATTGGCTAAGCTTCTGGTGTCATTGCAAGGGGATCCAGTATTTGTCTGCCTGGGACGACATGATCGACAGACCACGATGCTTTGCCAGAGATGGCCTGCACCTGTCACCCTTAGGATTCTGGATACTGGCTAAGGCTCTTGCCACCCCTATAGTGTCTTTTTTATGCAAAGTTCAAATGACAAAGTCACCACCATAACAGGTACAAGCAAGCAAAATCTGAGGGTAATGCTACTCAATGCTAGAAGTCTAAACCTCAAAATGCACTCACTCGAGGCACTCCTTAAAATGGAGAACATTGACATCTGTGCAGTGACAGAGACCTGGTTCAAAGCTCCAGAGAGCACCCCTGTATTGCCAGGCTACAATTCATACCACACCTTTCGGCCACCTAACCCAGAATGAAGCACTAATGGCGGAGGTGTGTCCATATTCATTAAGGATATCCACACCTCCAGGCTAGTTGCACAGCATAATGCATCCGAGATTATCCAAGTGCAACTAACTCTGGGCAAGACCGCAATCCAAATTATAGCTTGCTACAGACCCCCCACCATGCCCCAGGATTCCCACTCCTCATTTCTTGATACACTGGAAAGTATTAGGGTACAACCCAACACCCTAATAATGGGCAATTTCAAGTACCCCACCATTAACTGGGAAAACTACTCATGTACCGACTCTTTTGCTCAACGTTTTCTAGAATTCACAAATTCCAATGCCTTGGATCAACTTATTCACACCCCCACCAGGGGCAGCAATATCTGAGACCTGGTCATTACCAACATGGGAAACCAGTGTTCCACACCAGAGGTCAAATCCTCATTGGTCAGAACCTACCACAAGCTAATCAGCTTAGACATCCACATCCCACCCCCACCCCCACTTAGGGAAACCATTGTAAAAAACTTCTCCAAAGCCAACTTCACACTTCTTAAGACAGAAGTGGCAAACTTCACGATACACATGCAGATGGACAATAGAGGTATGACTGCTGAATCCTACACAAATGCACTTTATAAGCATTTACACGAGTGCATGGATCATGCTATCCCTAACAGAACCAAGATGTTATCCTCCAAACAAAGGAAGCCAATCTGGTGGTCCTCTGCCATAAACAAACTCTACAACAGAAAAAAGAAACTGTTGCAAAAAAAGAGTAAAATCCCATGACTGGAGGAACTCCGTGGTCAACCTCAGTAAGAACCTGAGATCCCTCATAAAATCCTCCAAAGCTAGTTACAAAAACAAAATTGACACTGACTCCAAAAACAACCACAAAGCATTCTATAGCTATGTCAAGAATCTCAATGGGAACACACAGATCTGCTCTGAGTTACAGCACAATGGCGCTAAATATACAGAACCAACTGATATTGCCAACATCCTAGCAGATAGGTTCAGTGCTAACTTTACCCCACTCTCACCCCCTAGAGGGCCCAACTCTATACCGGAAGAATGCAAAGTTCCTATAACCACGGCTGCACAGGTAAAAAACACACTCTCCAAAGCCAAGAGCACAGCATCCATGGGACCTGACAATATCCCAGGCTGCATTCTACACGAACTACAGAATGAATTGGCACCCTACCTATGTACCATGTTCAATCATAGCCTCACCTCAGGCTTTGTACCCACTGAATGGCGCACCATGACGGTTATCCCACTCCATAAAGTGGAGCCATGATGGACCCCGGGAACTACCGCCCCATTAGTCTGACGAGCCTGGTCTGCAAGGCCATGGAACGTATTATCATGGAACTCATAAACAAAGACATTGGTAATCTCCAAACTCTGGTACCTACCCAGTTTGGATTTATAAAAGGCAGATCATGTCTCCTAAACCTGATTGACTTCTTTGAAGCAGTCACCAAAGCCATAGATGAGGGTAAAATGGTTCACACAGCTTATCTAGATCTCGCCAAGGCTTTCGACACCATCCCCCACTCTGGAATTATAGATAAGCTCACTAAACTAGGTATAAATCCCTATGTCACAAGATGGGTTGCCAACTGGCTCACGGACAGAACCCACACTGTGAAAGTAGCGGATTCCAAATCCGACTTCAGACCAGTGACAAGTGGAGTACCACAGGGTTCAGTCCTGGGTCCTCTCCTATTTGGTATCTACTTCTCGGAAGTGCAGGCTAACACAGAAGGTCTTTGGCTAACAAAGTTTGCAGATGGCTGCAAACTAGGAGCCATAATCGAAACTCCTAATGATGTGGACAAACTACAAAAGGGCCTCACTGAGACAGATACCTGGTGTCAAAGCCACGGTCTGAAGCTCAATGTCAAAAAGTGTATTGTCATCCCCTTTGGTAAAAAATCTGTACCCATGAACTACCACATAGCTGGTAGTCTACTTAATGCCAAAAATGTGATAAGAGACCTTGGGACACAGGTGGACAGTAGTCTCTCCTTTGATAATCACATCACCACAGTGGTCAGGAAATCCTTCTACATGGCTCATCTCATCACAAAAGGATTCTCATCCAGAAAAAAGAGGTCATTGTTCCCCTCTACTCATCACTCATTAGACCCATTATAGAGTACAATGCCCCTTTTGGTATGTACCGCACAAGACATCTACAACAACTGGAAAGACCACAGAAATACCTCACAAAGAGGATTACTGGCCTCAAACAGATGCCCTACGCAGACCGTCTCAAAAAACTACAGCTTTACTCCATCGCATATCGCCTACTCAGGGGCGATCTCTGCCTAACATACAAAGGTATGTCAAACCCAGAGCTGTTGGACATGCTCCACTTAAAAAATCCCAATCCCTCTGAGCTACACGCTCTAGGGACCTAAACCTTGTCACCACAATAAACAGAACATGCTGGAGGGATAGATTTCTGTCCCAGAGACTTCCCATACTCTGGAATAGACTACCTATCTATGTCAAACAGAGCTCCTCATTAGCACTCTTCAAGAAAAATCTTGATGATTGGATGGGAAATTCACCCCAGGGATCACTTCTCTGGCTCTTCTCGACAGGGGCACAGGAAAATAATTTTCTTGGGTGGCGAAAGCCAGGCTACATTTTTTGGCTAGGCTTATATAGGCCCTAGGGCAAATAGCCTAGTACCTACCTATGAACCTATGAACCTATGACCTGACAAATATTTTGTGTCACTTTACACACTGGCAAAAGTAATTTGTACAATGTGAGATTCATATCTTTGTAAAATAGACAAATACATACTTATCTTGCCATAGAATAAGTGTTCGTCAGACATGCTAATTAATTATATAGGCACATTAAATGTTAACACTAGTTAACCAGGTATGTGTGTGACCTGACAAGGTCCTGGTTTATACATTCATGTGTATATGACTAACACTGAAGTATGAAGTCCATCCCAGGGCAGAAAATATGTTTTTAAGTACAGAAACATAATTGTCAGTATACCCTCAGTCACACATATAATTCTTTTTATCCACTGCTATGCATAGTTATTGTGGTGTATAATTATCTTTATATTGTTCTTTATTTTTAAAAATTGAATCTTTGGTGCCAAAGACTGCATTCACAATGAAATCAAAGCACCACCCAGGGAACAGGGAAGGGTGTACATAAACAAAAAGGGATTCCACTCCATTAACTGCAAGGTCATGTATAACACTAAGGGAATTATCCTGAATATCTATGCTGGCAACCCAAGGGCGGCCACGGTAGTGCAGTGATTACCATTTGTCGCTCACAGCAAGAGGTACTCTGGTTCAATCCTCGGCTGGGGTGCCTTCTGTGTGGAGTCTGCATGTCCTCCCTGTGGTTGCGTGGGTTTCCTCCGGGTGCTCCGGTTTCCTCCATCATCCCAAAGACATGCAGTAGGTGGATTGAACACTCTAAACTGGCCCTAGGTGTGAGTGCGTGTGTGTGTGTGTGTGTGTGTGTGTGCCTTCTGTGGAAGGTTGGGCGCTGGGCTGGCAACTCAACACTGTAAAACTCCACTGCCAATCATGAGCGGACAGGTGATCCGCTGTGGCGACCCCTAACCGGGAAAAAGCCAAAAGAAGAAGAAGAAGAAGATCTATGCTGGCAACCCAGACATTTACCACAACTTCCATATCTGGCACAACTCTCAACGGTGTCAGAAGTTTTTAGGGGGGATATCCACAAGGTCATTTAATGGGTAATGCAGGGTATTCACTCAAACTCTGGATGATAACGCCCACCAGAAATTCACACTCATCCACCGAGGAATGCTATAATGAAGCACATGCTCAAACAAGAAATATTATAGAGCATGAGTTTGGGTTGCTGAATTCACAGTTCCAGTGTCTATATACATCAAGGGGAGCCCTGCAGTACAATCCCCTTACTTGTGCAAAAATGTTCACTGTCTGTGCTATCCTTCACAATATTATTCTAAGAAAACAACTTCAACAGAAGGGGCACACACCCCAACACCAATGGCAAGGTCACCACAGCTATACACAGGTGAGAAGGCAGAGGAAGGACCATCAGCCGCTGTAGGTGTAGGTCAACAGGTGTGCAAAATATGCAATCGCTCTTGACATAGCATACATGCTCATCACCTAAGGGGGTAAAACTTTCACCCTATGCACATACATACAGGAGAACTGCATCTATATCAGAATAGCAAATGCTAAAAATAGTCAATGCTCTTCTGTCGAACTGTAAAGTTTGAAACCCAAAAATGTCGGTGTCACGGATCAGCAAATTTTTTTCCCAGGGAAAAAATTCGCTGATCAAAAAAAAAAAAAAAATATATATATATATATATATATATATATATATATATATATATATATATATATATATTTATACAAACAAAATAAAGTGGGGGGCTTCACTCCCCTACACCTCCCAAATGAAATAAACCAACTCTGAGATAACACCACAGTGGAGAAAACAGCAAAGTACCGAGAATGGCCCAGTGATTTTTTTTCCCCTGGGGAAAAAATCGCTGTTCTTTGACTTTGACATTCTCAGCTTTCGAACATTACAGTTTGACAGAAGAGTGTTTGCTATTTTCAGCATTCACTCTTCTGATAGGATCCCATAAAATTGAAACCAGGCAATGCTCACAATGTTTACTGACCCACTTAATGGCTGTTTACTCCTAGCATCACAGAAAGTCAGCCCTGACTTACAATATTTGTCAATGCCAGACTATAAAGGTAAGAGCTGAACCTGGAATAGGAAAATAAATGGCTAATAATACAAATGAATGGCAGATCTTGCATACTGTTGCTTGCTAATGTAAATAAGCAGAAGATGGGTGATTTTTACAGCAATGACATCACTATGTGACAACAATGACTTATGTCAATAGATGTGTTCACTAACAGCTAATAGGCCTCATACATCAAAGATATTCACATTACAAAAACATGTAAGAAAGCAGTACATTTTCAAAAGACCACCACAAGCACATGTATAAAAATCACTAAATCAGCTATGCACCCTGAGCATCAGACAAAAGACTTATGTATCCATGAATCCAAAAGATATAAAATGAAGGATATGACACAGTTATCATTTGCAAAGGGTAGTGTTGGGGGGGGGGGGGTGGGGGGCAGGATGCCAAGGCTCACACAAAAGGTTAATGAGTGCATGTGAGTAAGAAAGGCAGGCAGGCAGAAATTTTGATAAATTATGAAATGGCCACTGAGACAGAATGAGCTGTAAGTCTCACAAATGACCCATGTAACAGGTAAAACACTTGCTTGTGTGTCTTCAAGAAAACAGCCACGCTCTATGCTAGCTGTATGTCCTGGTATGTTGGACAGGTGTGAGCCATGCATGGTAGAGGTAACAGTTCATCGTTGTTGTCCCCAACCATAAGAACTGGCTCTGCTAGGAGTTGCGCTGGCACATACATGCCCATGGTAAGATGTGCTACTGCTACCTGAATATGACTAATGGCTGCTGGATGAGCTCTCATCATGAGTACACCCAGAATCACAACCACATGGGCTACCATGTCTGGGTATGGACACCTCAATCACTGACATAGCAGTGGAAGTAGTGCCACTATGGGAGTGTGATCAGGTATGGCCACGTTTGCTAACATCAGATGATGATGCTGATGACTTATGTCCACGTGGATTCTGTCCCCCACCAAGCTGACTTTCCATCACAGACACTGCCCATTCCATTGTGTCATTCAGCCTATCCAGTGAATATATGTAGATCAGTGCTCAAGTCTCACATTTATCTTTTAATGATGATACCTAATAAACATTTTTTTACAAGAATAATGCACATTCAGCTTTGCCTGTCTCATTTACATGTTGCTCACCTCTGTGCAAACAGAGTGTAATACTGCAGACAATAAGCAGATATTGTCAATTTCAGAAAAGATTGTTACATATTTTGCTTTCCATCTCACAAACATGCTAGGTGGCATTGAACTGCAGTCAGCATGCTTCCACAACACCTGTAGACAATAGGCAGACATTTTCAATTTCAAAAAAAGAAAGGCCAGGAAAATGTGTAAAGCAGCACAAACACATTCAAACATGCAGACAAGTTTTCCTAAGAGCAAACTTGTTCTGTAAGATTGCATGGACAGCCACAGTGACTTACAGGGCTAGATTTAAAGCAATGACTGCAATACAAGCACATTATACAAAAGAGTAAGCGCAGACTACAGTACAAGCATTTTTTGCCATACTGAAATAAATGTTCTGCTGGTAATCAACAAGGGTACATAGACTGCCATTATTAATACAGTAGTCTGGAGACGTATGTGTACTGAAAAAGGACATAAACATGAATGGCAGGAATGAAGAAAGGGAAACAGGGCAAGAGAAACATGATAATGTACAGCAGATAAGGGCAGGGCATGTCAATGTATGTACACCCCAAAGACAAGGCAGTTGTAGCATGAACAGTAATCACATACGTACCTAATACAGTACATACTGCTGTTTACCCCTCCCGTCTGTGGGGATATTTATATCATCAGACAGTTATGGTATATTATGTGACTGTCACACAAGGTCACATTTCAATGGAGATGACTGGTTATGATATAAACACCCTGACATGATCACTGGAGAGGACATTTTATACATATTCTGAAGATGAGCAAAATTGGTTGTCAGCATTGGCCTCAACCAATTGGGACACATAGCAACAGAGTCATGGACGACAGTAGACAGAAGCATTCAGAATCATGAACAAAATCAGAATAATACTACCACTAATCTGTGGAATTGACATCATATATGATATTGTGAGTTATTATGCATGTTCTGCATGAACACACTTGTACAATTGTAATGATTTAACAGTAATCTATAAGGGAAATTACGCACAGCTTCATCAAAACTGACCACTTTTGGGAGGTGTTAAGAGGGGCACTACACCTGCATTTTAAATTATGAGGAATCCTGGCTAGTTCAGAGGTTTGCATGACACGTATATGCCAAATTCCACACTTGCAAGAATGTAACACATGCCATCAGTTTTGTCAATGAGCTGTGTATTTACCCGGGTGTATCATTGGAAGGTGTATCACACATGCATCTTGTATTATGCATCACAAAAAATACCTATGTATGATGAAAAAAGATGTGTGGAAGCTCAGAGTGGCAAAAGTGATACACTTGAATAAATAATCTCTGGAAAGTGTGTGGTGAGGTACATGCAAAAGGATGCATTCTACTAAATTATTGGTGTGATGAGGGCTGAGAACAATGGGACTATAATGTCCTTTACTCAGTATTTGTGCTACATACAAGGGATTTGTCACCACTGTGGTAGAACTTCCAATAAATATCTATTGAGTACCCAGACCTGACAATGTTTTATACATTCTGTGTATGTGACTATCATTGAAATATGAAGTCCATCCCAAGGCAGAAAAGATACTTTCAGGTACAGAAACATAATTGTCAGTATACCCTCAGTTATACATAGAATTCATACAATACCCACTGCTATACTTAGTTATTGTCGTATATAAACAGCTTTATATTGATCTTTATTTTTAAAAATTGAGAGTAACAGTAGTAATAAAGTCAAGGGTGTGCTAGATTAGAACTCTGGCTCACTTGTATTGTGGCCATGAACTTACACCATTTGCCATAGGGAAGGCTTGCCATAGCTGTATTTTTACAGGCATTAATGTCCAGAGTACTCTTTGCCACGGAGGCCTTTGTTAGTCAGTCATGTTCATTAGTTATATACACATTAAAGAGCTGAGAGGTTAGCCATGTATGTGTGTAACATGAAAGTTCAGAAAATAAATATTTAATTGTAAAAACATAATTGTACTGATACCCACAGTTGCACATATAATATATATGATATGATGTGTATGCTCAGACCACCTGCTGCACATAGTTATTTTTATGTACAATTATTTTTATTTTGTTAATTTTTATCTAACATACCATGGACCAGTATGAAAAAAAAGCTTAGAGTTTGCTGGATTAAAATCCTAGTTTACCTGTATTGTCGTCATTGACTTACATCTGTTGCCATAGGTAGAGTTAGGCAGCAGATGTCATCTTTACACTCAATATTGTGTGTGAGTGCTAACCGTTGCATAATGCCACTTAGCATGTTTGCGTCATGGAAGACCACACATGTTACAATGTATCAGTTTAGACACGTCTGTGGATGTTGTGAAAGCATTCTGACCACCACACAATGCTAGGAACAAAAGTATGAAAGACCAAAAACTGAAAACAAACTGCCACGTAGACAAGAATCCAAAAAGGTCCAGAATTTATTAAGACAAATAATCCAAGGTCCACACAATGCTGCTTGACGTGTTTGTGTGATGGAAAGTAGAAGATGTAACGATGTGTCTTATTTGAAATTGAGAATGTCTGCTATTGTTTGCAGGTGTTGTGCAACTGCAGTTGTTGTGGAAGCATGCTGATCACTGTGCAATGCCACTTTGCATGCTTGCAAGATGGAAAGTAAAATATGTAACAATGCATCTTTTCTGAAATTGACAATATCTGCTTATTGTCTGCGGCATTACACTGAGTTTGCAAAGAGTTGAACAACTTGCAAACGAGACAGCCAAAGCTCAACTTGTATTATTCTTGTAAAATTTGTTTTATTAGTTGTCATCATTAAAAGATAAATGTAGGACTTGAACCATGATCTACATATCCTATGTGCTGTGTGTTTCATTGTGTTTACCAGGTGTGCTACACACACAATTGATTCACAGCTCTAATTCATGCTGTCCTTTTCATAGAAGCAACTTCCATTATTGAATTTATTTATCCATTTCACTGTACTTGCTGTAAGCCGCACTCAGTGCAAATATTAATATTTTTTTTTGTTAACGGACATATAGGCAAAAATTGTGTGTTCACTGTTCCCCTGTGTTATTGCAGTTCTGATGATTGAGATCTTACGTTACCTTATTTCTTCCAGGACCATCCTCCCTGTCAAGTGTGGACTACCGTGGAGTCATATGCACATGGTAAACCAAACAATTGTCTTTGATTATTGATGACCTTTTGTCAGATATATGCATTTGTCTATATGTGTGTGGTTGAGTGTAATGAGTGTCTGTATTGCTGTACCATCTGGGAAAGTGTGACCAATGTCAGTTTGTTATCATATAAATTGTTTGAAATATTTAATGTAGTATTAATTTTGTTGTGTGATCCTGACTCCTGATGCCAGAGTATCAGCAGACCCTGATGATGAAGGCGGACAAAGAGACGCAGAGTCGGGGAGGTGCAGAGGTGGAATCTGACACTGAGGCTGACATTCAGCCATTCCCTGTATTTCTCTCAGACACTGTCAGTAGGCCTAAGCATACCTATTCCACTGAGCCCTCAGATATTGGACAGGTTGAGGATGACACTCTTGAGCAGGGTAGCATCAGTACTGTGGCTTCAATGCTGGTTGACTCCGGTCATAACCAAAGTGTGGATGTGGTGCCATGCAGGATGGTTGTTAGGGGTACTCAGAGGAGACCTGCTTTCCACCCTCCACCTGCATAATCCTGGTATGCCTTTACGTGCCACTCAATGTATGTTTAGGGTAATCATGGAGGCACAAGCACGTTGCACTAGCACTTCTGAGGACATGCTTAGGGTTTTTGATATGGCACAGGCTGATGTGCTTGACTGTCTCCACCATGTGGCATTGGCTGAATGACATGATGAAATGGGCAATGTCTGTGATGGAACATCTGTTTGGTGGGGTACAGCATCCATATGGAAATAGGTCAGCATCATCATCTGCTGTTAGTCAATATGGCCATGCCCAATCACACTCCCATAGTGACACTACTTCCACTGCTCCAACATTGATTGAAGTGTTTACACCTAAATGTGATAGGCCATGGGGTCGTGATCCTGGGTATACATGCCATGCAGAGCCACTTAGTGAATACAAAACAGCATGCTACCATGTAGGCTTTACTTAATTCACCCCTTTATTTTTAATTTAAAACTCTTAAATCTGACAGCCATTGGGGGTATGGTTTCCTGAGTTACACCACTTGTGCTAAACAGATTGAAAAAGAATAAAAAATATCCAAATATAAATCAGTAAGTAACTCGACAAACAGAGCATTTGTCTTAACAACATGCAGGAAAAATGCACTGCTGGCTTGGGAATAGGTCTACACCATCTACGGCCAAGAATATACATCATGCTAAGCACCCCCACCAAAACTAGATTTTGGCTTAGCTGCCCAGATCACCTCTTATGTTTATAACACACACACACACACACACACACACACACACACACACACACACACACACACACACACACACACACACACACACGCACACACACACACACACACACACACACGCACACGCACACGCACACATGCATGTACGGCGTCGCACGTGCGCACACACATGAGCACACACACACGCACACACGCATGCACGCGAACACATGCACACCCCCATGCGTACACTTACACACACACACACACACACACACACACACACACACACACACACACACACACACACACATGCAAATTATAAGAAGGAAATTCTGATAATAGTTTGCAACCTTGGCCAAAGATAGAAAACTCACACCACCCCAGATTACCTGGCTGGGGAGCTCTCAATTAGTGTTTTACTTTTGTTAATAAGTCAAACAATTATAAACAGAATTTATAATACGCAGTAGATAGAGCTAGACAACTAGAAGTAGATGCAAGTAGCTTGTTATCATTTAGCAATAATTATCCACTTATCAGTTAATGAATAAATAAACAGATGGTCAGCCACAAGCTTTTAAAAAGTGATTAAATACAAATACTATACTTAAGAAGAAGTTAGTTAAGCAGTACAGTTAAGAGTTAAATATACAGAGACGTGAATGTGCACAGGGAACCAGAAAAATAATTCTTTTGAGTATGGCAGCAAAGAAACTTACTGCTGTCCAAGAGTCTGATCTCTGCAATTAGAATTTGTTCAGCTAAGCAACCAACATTTTTGTTCAACATGAGTCTGCCAGCATGTTAAAATATATAAAAAATATAACATGAGATAAAAATCCATGTATTCAGCAGACAATGTTTGAAATGTTTACTGATTAACAAATTTTGTCAGGTCTGCAAGTCAAGGAAAAAGACAGGAAATATGTAAATGATTAAAACAAAATCACTGGCTGTGTAAACACTGATAATTCTGACTAACCCTTATATGCAAAATTGTATAATTTGTTCTTAATACAGCTGATAAGTATGTTGAGACAGTTTGTACTATTTCTTAACTAGCAAGAGAAATGCATTAGTCTTGTCAATGTAAAAAAGGTTAAACTGAAAAGTTGTTTATAATGGACGTTTTCATTCATTCTAGCTGGACACCAAAGTAGAATGTAATATCATAACTGAAAGAGCATTCAGAGTAATGGGCTTTAAACATTCACTGCCAAAGCCTAAAGCTTTATTTTTCACTTACTCTGGTCACAATTTAAAATTTTAAGGTCAGAGAGAATTATGTTGTGTATATAAAACAAACACTACAATAAACCTTTTCATGTTATATTCAATTTATATTTTGATAACATCTGATTGTGAAAAACTGGGCATAATTAAATAAATTCACAGTGTTTAGATGCATGTTCAGTACACTAGAAGTCATCGTGGAATTAATCAAGATGATTCTCAGACTCACAGTTCAGTCAATAAGTTATAGGTTGTCAGAGGAAAAAATATCTAAATGTTCACAGAAGTATTAAATCACTGACTCATTAGACAAAAGCATCGACAATTCATATTGTGCCTAAGAAGGAAGGTGCAGCACGCAGTGATGTGGGACTACAAAATGCAAAGAAAATCTAGATTTCTAATGTTTCTTTTGATATTTTTGGGAAACAGCTTGATTTGCTTGTTTAGGATGTATGCCAGAGAGCACAATACTAAAATAAACTCAGAAGTGACATCAGCAAATAATGCACCTTGAAAAGTGTCAGTGATACCGAGGCAAACATTATAAAAGAAAAGGATATGGGTATCATTGTGAAACAGAGTGGACCTGCACAATGAGCTAGCAGCATGGTGACTGTTCAAATTCAAAAAGATTCAAAATTGCTTGAGCTGTGATACAGAATCAGAATTGCCCATAGTAAGACCTTGCTGAGTTTAATTCTGGTGGCTGCCAAAAAGGCAATTACTAGAAAATGGAAATCTAAGTCAAAGAAAAAACATGTTGCTACAGCCTACTGCAGTGATTTAGAAGATGATTTAAAGAAAATGTTATAACTTCCAAACCAAAAAGACAGAAATGTTGAACTTTGTACTGAAAGGAAGGGGACCCATGAGATCTAAACCTTGTCATCACAATAAACAGGACATGCTGGAGGGATGGATTCCTGTCCCAGAGACTTCCTATACTCTGGAACAAGCTACCCATATATGTCAAGCAGAGTTCCTCATTAGTACTCTTCAAGAAAAATCTTGATGAGTGGATGGGAAATAGGAAATACACCCCTGGGGATCATTTCTGTGGCGCTGCTCAACAGGGGCACAGGAAATTAACTTTCTTGGGTGGCGTAAGCCAGGGAACCTTGTTGACTAGGCTTACTTAGGCCCTTGGACCGATAGCCTAGTACCTACCTATGAACCTATTACATCAACCATACTAAAAGCAGTGAATATAGTAACAGAGATAAAACAACTGGATTTTTTGTATTTAGAAAAGGGTAGGAGCAAATTACATAGGAAAAAAACGGGAACTGTGAGAAATACACATGCAGAATAATGTTTTGAAGGAGGAATGAGGTTTAAGGGAAATCAGGAATTGAATTTGTTATGCAATGTTTGATTGACAGTGGCTGTATAGAAGATTGCATATGATGTACAATGTTTGCAACTGAAAATATGTCAATATGATTTGTTTTAATTTATATGAATGTATGATTGCCTATGTCATAAGTGATGTGTTATAAGTGATAATTCAATAAAGATGTTTCTTGTTTAAAAAAGAAAGATTCAACATTTTATTGACCCACTGAACCTAAATACAACAATTTTTATGGAACATTATCCATTGAAAATAGTTAAAGAATTGGTATTTATGATACCCAGATCCAGTAACATATGTTAATCAAGGCTTCTAGCAAATCAAGTTGGATCCAGATAGCCTGAGACTGTGTACATTCAGCACCCCACTAAGGAAGTGTAGATTTCTCTGCTTGTTATTTGAATTTCTTCAGCACCATGGTGTGTATCAGCAGGTTGTGGCACAGTTCTTTGAAGCCTGGAAGGTGTTATATGCATTATAAGTGGCATTCAGGTATGCAAGTGAGGCCACAAAACATACAGCCAGCCTTATGTATAGGTAAACTAGGCTACTGCTTAGGGCGCCATTAGGCCAGGGACACGTTTCTGGCATGCTTATTTATTTGCTTTGAGGGAAGGAAAGAAAAAACATGTTGCTGCAGCCTGCTGCAGTGATTTGGAAGATGATTTAATGAAAATGTTATAACTTTCAAACCAAAAGACAGAAATGTTGAACTTTGTACTGAAAGGAAGGGGACCCATGACAACTCAAACAGCAAGCAGAAGAAAATTTTGTGGCCAGGGTGTAGATCACTTCGGATGGTCTAGACAGCAGCAGTTAAGTTTTTCCTCCGTGACAGGTAACCAGATATTATGAGCAGTGTACTGCTCTAACTAATATGTATTTGTTTGAAGTAAGTTAGGAACTATCTCTAATTTCATATTATTATCTCTGACTTTGCATCATATTGTGGTCTGCTCTTCATAAAATTTGTTGGTTGCTTGCATATGGCTGAGGACTGTGGTTACTAAATGACAGACATTTGAGTCTGACACTTCATCTCATTCAACAAATCCATGCTAATGAAAAACCTCTTATTCTAGCAATGTTGTAGGTATATAATAGCAGTATTTAAAATCCCTGATTTTAGGCTCTTGTTCCCCTACTTATTTTTGGCTTTGTCCCTGATTCTTACAGAGAGGGTGACAACTATGGTGTAGTTATACTGTGGTGGACTACTGTGTGATTGTCTAAAATAAATGATTGTATCCATTATTAGTTGTATTTTTAATTGCATTCATGCATCATAGGTACTCATAGTTAACAAACTACCTAAAATTACGTGTATCTGGGCAGTCTATTGGTAAATGTAACTTACCCTGCTGTGGTTATTGACAAGTAAACAGTCACTGATTTGGCTTGGTTGAGCAGTATCTCCCAATGTTTTGGATTTTGTTGAAATTGTTACAAATAGATATTGCTGTGATCTATGCATGTTAGTGTACCTTCACTGAGAATGTTGCAGTGTATCTAAGACAAGCAAATTAACCAAGATTCCTTTCACTTTAGAGCAAATTTCAGATGTAGAAAATAACTGTCTCCCTTTGGTAGTCTGAGCAGAATATGTGTATGAAAGCATTAGCGCAGTGGTGCAGCGGTGCAGTGAGTAGTATCACAAGGGTTGGGAGCGTGGCCTAATGGTTAAGGTGTTTGCCTTACAAACACAAGGTGCAAGGTTTGAGTCTCACAAGGGATAATTGGCTAGGCTTAAAATGGCTCACAAGGGCAGTAAGCTTCGTACTAATCTATGAACCTATAAACCTAATGCCACAGGTCATGGTTATCTGGCTGTGTTCTTGACTGTGGTTCCTTCTGTGAGGAGCTCACATGTCCTTCTGTTGTCTCTAAGTGGATTTTATTCAGTTACTCTGGTTTCCAGAAATATCCAAAACTTCTCTGTATGTAAATTGAAACTCCAATTTACCTGTAGACAACTGTGTAGGGTGGCACAGCAGAGCAAGGAGTAACTTGTCTCACAGCAAGAAGTGAACTGGTTCAATTCTTGGCTGGGGTTTCTTCTGTGTAGAATCTAAATGTCTGTCCTGTATTTATGTGCATTTTTTCCCTAGTACTTAGGTTTTCTCTCACACTTCAAAGACATGTCAGCTGGAATGGCAAATCTGTAAATTCTCTGTAGGTGTGCAGTGTGCAGTGTATTGGAGAAAAGGCCTGGCAATCATTTGCCTTTCATTATTTGCTTATTAGAATCTCTTTATGGCATTGCATGTTCCTGGATCATTGTTGGAGTCAGAGGCAAATCAGCAGTGCTGGATGGATGGACAGAAGTGGACAGTGTTTTTGCATGTTTCGGTGTCCCTCCTTGTGCATCTTGTGCTAGACCTGCATTGTTATAGGCCATGTGTGTGCTTGTGTGGAAAAATATCATTACTGTATCTCATAACAGACCTGGCCTTTCATGGGTTGTGTTAGTATTTGTGTGCATTTGTGAACAGAATATTATCATCAGCTTTATCTGTGGACACACACAGTATTTGAGGACCCATATGTAACTGTTGTGGGCAGTAGAAAAAGGAAGGTATAGAATGCATCATAAAATATCTAGGCCCTCAGAACTTCTTAAGACCTTGTAGCCTCCACAACCCCCATTTGTATAAGGATATTTTGACACAGACTTATTAGAGAGGCCCCATCCTGAACCACCAAACTAGGCCCCACCTAGTTTAAAGCTGCCATGCTCAGAAATGCACAGAAGATCCCTATAGCTTATTTGGGGCTATGGATGGTATGGTCATTATTTGTTTTACTTTGCTGATAATTGAACCTCCACATGTGCACAGAAAGTTAATATAGCTTATATGGAAGCTGAGGACAATGTGGTTGTTTCTTTAACATTCCTCAAATGCAAACCTAAGAGGTTTGCACAGAAGGTTGTTATAGCTTGTCTATGGGAAGCACAATATTTAGCATCAATAGCCTAGAATACATTACTGAGGTCATTATTTTGTTTTCACTTCTCTTCATGGTCAAGTATCAGACATGTATAGTGGTGACTATTGTTTCAGGATAGGAGTAAGGGGACATGCTATGTGTATATGTCTAACAGCAACATGTACAAATATATTCTACTGTCATTTGTCTTTCACTTTATTCCCAGTGTGATATCAGATGTGTACACATAATGTAGCTGCCTATTAACAAAAGGGATAAGGATGCATGATGTGTATATGCATGACAGCAGCAACTTGAAATATATGACTATGGCCATTTCTTCTTTCAGTTTCATCCAAATCTAACTCCAGGGATACACAGTAGTGACTTGTTCTACCTTTTTGTGTGGGGGGGGGGGGGACAAGGAGGAAGCAGGCATTATTCCCAGATATGATTTATGTACCCTCACAAACATTTGTCTTCTCAGTTTATTGGTAACCACTGTATTGTCAACTGTAAACATTCAGCTTTGGACATAAATTATTTATTCCTTGAAAGAGAAAATAAATTGTCTGAATTTCTGTCCTTAGTCATGATTTGTGTTCAGGCCATCACAGGATGAAAAGCCTGGAAAAGAAAAAACACTAAGTTATAACTCATAGCACCAGGGACCTAGTGATCCACAGAACCCAAACTTAATTCAATTATTCCTCCACCGTTATTACAGTATAGTCTTAGTAAAGGTGTGTTGAGTGAATGCGGAAAAATGATGAAGAAGAAGTCTAGATTTTTTCCTTAGACATGATTTTTGCTCAGATTATTACTTGGTCAGAAGGTTGAAAAAGTTCTAGAATTCCCCTAAGAGAATCTATGGCCCTGTTGCTTTGGGAGGCCCATTAGCTTTTTCCTCTGCAGTCATTATAATGCATTCTTCCCAACTAGGGTGTGTTGTTCAGATGCAGCAGAAACCTGAAACGTGATGCAAACTGTGAGGATACAAGAAAAAAAGTTATACAGATGATGTGGGGATACTCTTGGGGTGGGACACTAGGTTTGTGGCAGAGGGATAGCAAATAGCTGGGGGTCATGGAGTCCTTTGCCTATGCCCTGTTTCACCTAAGGCTGTTTCTGACTTGAACACCATACCATGAGACTAAAATAACTGCTTGACCAGCTAAGGATTAATGATTTAAAACTAAATGAAGACAAATCTCAGCTATATGTAATTAGTATGGGATGTATGTTAACTGGCCAAGGCATTCAACCAAATACAGAAAAAAATAAGGACAGTGGTCCAGCTGTAATGTTTTTCTGATAAAACCGTGTTGCTGAGATTTTGGGATATGGAGCAATTCCTACCCAAATCAATCCTAAATTTGATTGAAGTGGTAATTACCATTGAGAGCAACTACACCACAAGATGTTTCTTTCTTCTAATTAAATTAATGTCTAAATCTCCAGCCTTATAGTACTATGATAATGACCAACTTAGCGGTGCTGAATGTTGATGCTAATCAATCCAACAAGGGAAGGGTGGGTGCTTTTGCTTTGGAGACAGTCTGTTGCTTGCAGGTCTGTTAGAATCACATTGAAAATGAATTGGTGGCAATAGTTCATAAATATGCCAATTTGTATGAAAACACTGCAGTCCAGTGATTTTGAATTCTGGATATAAGGCATTACAGAGCATATTTTACAAACCAGGACATAGGGCATCCATGCATCAGCAGGAAATGTTACTGTCATTGACCTAATCTGATTGAATATCATCTATAAATCTGGCAAATAAATGTATATAGCTGATACACTTTGTAGAACATACCTCAAGGAATGCAGGGAAAATCTCATATACATTGATTTGGAAGGATTGTCAGTCATTCCCTAGCTGCCAGTGACATAAGATAAACTTCTGGGCTTTACCTATAGCTATTGAACATGACATAATTACAAATGCTGAATATATGGCATTGGCTAAGTGGCCACATTAAAAAAAAATAGAAAAAAGAAAAAAGTAACAATTTCAATATAGCATTCTTTTCAGGATGAAATTCATGAGTCACAAGGACTGTTGAAATCAGTAGAGTGACTTTACCAAATGAATTGCATAATCAAATGCTGACAAGAAGCCATGAAGCATGTTTGGGCATTGTCGAATGCAAAGAAAGAAATTGTAACATAATGTTTTGGACTAATATGTCACATCACATAGAACATATGGTAAGAACCACACATCACGTTTGCAATATAAAGTAACACCAAAGATATTATGATACCTCATGAAGTTTCAGCCTGGCCATGGCAGCAGCTGTCTGGTTTCATTCAAGGACAGCCAGTATCTGCTAGTCAAAGTATCCAGAGGTCATTAACTTGAAAGTGCCATCTTCACAATCAGCAATTACTCTGACAAAATCCATTTTTTCATGTCATGGCATTCCTAACATTCACATCTTTGGAAATGGTCTGCAATTCAATATCTTACTATATTAAAGAATACTCCTTGACATCTGGACAATGCTAGATTGAAAAGTCGACGAAAAGTGCTTTATACTAGACAATTTGTTCACAGTTTGTCTTTATTTTTACTTTAAAAAATTTCCTGCTGAAGCAGAGGCTACTGTGAGCTGTATTTTGTGTTCATTTTGGAGTTTTCGTTGCATTCTGGAGTTTAGATTGTGCTCAAAGATGCCATTATAGCAACAGATGTAAATGCAACTACTAATGAGAAGCTTAATCCCTTAATTTCTGAGTATTTTTAGAATGTCTACTTCAGAATAATTCAGCAATAACTGACAATGTTGGTGTGGTATATTAAGATTTAGCCAAGGCTGGTATGGTTTAATCATGAGGGCGAAGCCTGTGTGATTAAAGAAAGCCAACCATGGATAAATCTTAATATAACACACCACAGAGTCAGTTATTGCTATTATACAATGATATTATTTAAGAAAAAAACATACTTTTCTTAAATAATGTCTTTGTATAATGGCGCAGTTGGTAATATCCTGTTGCCTTTATTAGATGTACTGCTCATGCATATGGGACATGCATTCCCATGCATACCTAGTGCATCAGTGCTTTGGAAAGGAAGCAGTGGACAAAAGAAGGCCCCCATTGCTCCATTTTTGTTTTCTTTTTTTTAATTAAAAAAATAAAAACGTTTTGAATAGTTTAGGGGTGGGAGAGAGACAGAATGGAGGAAATACAAGGAATATCAGGTGCGTGTCTTTAGTTTTGAATAATGTACCTGATTTTCCCAGTATTTTTTCCCTCCTGTCTCTCTGCTACATCCAGAGTCTGGATTACAGATATTATTTTTAATTTTTGTTAAAAAAAAAAATTAAACATACAGTATATAGCAATGGAAAAAGTCCAGGGGGCTGGACCATTTTCCATTGGTATATGCTAGGATTTACAACAGGCATGCTGATTTGGCTGACCAATCAGCATGCTCATTTTGGAATATTAACAACCAGTCATTGTATAATATAACAATCACCCATGGCTGGGTATGGGTAAATCCGGCATTACCCACAAACAGTCATGGGTTATTGCTATTATATAATGACAAGAGAAAAAAGTTAGTTACTTTTCTTAAATATGTCGTATAATGGCACTGTGCTGCTCTTCTGCATTTTGCATTTTTCCCCTGGTATGCTGGAGCTTTCCTGATGCACTAGGCATGGGTATGGGACTTTTGTTCCCATGCTTATGCAGTATATCAGTGCTGTGTAAAGGAAGCAATGGAGAAAGGAAGATGTCAGTCACTTTTTTTGTTTGTTTTTAATTAAAAAAAGAAAAAAAGAAATGAAAGAAATCTGGAGACTTTCAACATATAGTTGAGATGGGACAGAGAAAACAAAAGGATAATCGGGTACGTTTCTCTAGTTTTGCATAATGTACCTGATTATCCTTTTATTTTTCTCTGTCCCATCTGTCTCATTCTTTTGAAGTCTCCTGTTTTTGAAAATTTATTTAAAAAAAATAAATAAATAAATATAATTTTTGTATATTAATAGAAAGTTTGGATGACTGGACTTATTTCCATTGGTATATGCTCACTTTAGTCTCTTTAAATATTTGATTACAAAAAGTGAAATCTTTATGTTTTAATCCTAGCATTTTTTGAAAGTTTATACTACGTATACATTTTGATGTTAATTCTATAAGGAATAACGTGGAACATTACAATTTTATATCCAGGTAATTAAGAACACAATTTTGAAATGTTTCTAATGCGTTGTTAATGTAGAATCTTTCGGATTATTGGTGTTTTTAAATGAAAATTTCTGCTACTGTTTCAATAACTGAAACTATAACATAAGTTTCTAGGATATTAAAAAAATAAAATTATTTTACATTATTTTTCCATATGGTTTTGGATACATGGTTGTTAGTTTTGCACACATTTGTGTCCTCTCTGCTATTTCTGCCACTGTCAGTTCACTTTTACAGCTCCTGGTGTCATTTTTACATCCTGTACATGGAATTTTTCCATGTAAATTACGGACACAAACACAGGGTCTGCACAACGGGTCTATACTATAACATCGAAGTCTAAAAACTTTGAATGTTATAATATCAAACCCAGTAGAGCAAACGCTTGAAATAGCGAAGCTGCAGAACACCGAATACTTTCCTAGGGAAAGTACTCAGTGGGCCGTTTCTGCAGCTTCGCTATTTCCTCAACTGTGGAGCGGAGGTTACGGACCGGGTTAAGGTAAGTGTGCGAATGAAGGTGAGTGTGCAATTGGGCATGGGTTAGGCGAGTTAGAGTTAGGGCACAGGTCAGGTAAATGTGCAATTGTGTGGACCTGAGGGTTAGGGTGAGGTAGGTGAGTTGGGATTAGGGAGCGGTTAAGGTGAGTGTGTGATAGTGAGGGACCTTAGGGTTAGGGTTGGGTTAAGGTAAGTGGATAGCTAGCGGTGTATGTCTGGTCTAATGTAGGATTTTGTGAAGTGTATGTGTGTGGATTATTTATTTTGGTGTGCTTGAGTTGTGTGTATGTTTGTCGGAACAGCGAATTTTTTCCCTGGGGAAGAAATTTGCTGTTCTGACTGTTTGGTTTTCTGGTGTTTTGATTGAATGGGTTCGATATTATAACATGCAGTGTTTTTAGACTTCGATGTTATTATATAGACCCCTGCACAACTGCCTATCTGCTTGCTGGATTGCTCTACCTGTCTCATCTGCAAACATTTCACCTGCTTATGAGATGATTTGCATGCCACAAACACTTCCGTGTTCACACACTCATGCACACCCCTCAGCTCCCTTTACTGGATCACATATCTGCTTACTTCAGTGTAAGCACCATGCCACTATGCCTACATGGCAAATACGTCCATGTAGGCTTTTTTGAATTCCCCCACTAACTTTACCAATGGTATATATAACCACTTAACTTTTGCCTTTTGTCATATAATTCTATAGCAAATGCTTCCACCCTTCCGTCCCATAAACCTATGCATTTCTTCAAGCTACCAACTCCTTCATCTCAGAGACAAATCAACGATTCATATGTAAACCTTCCTCCTCTTTTAAGCCAATTATTTTTTGAACTACAACTAAACAAATAAAAATGTAGAGCTGATTGCTTATTCCTTAAATTTCTGAAAGCATGCAACTCTTTCACCTCTATTCTCCTTATCACATTATCCCTGACCACCAACTTAGCAGCTTTTTTTTCTGGTATCCTGGCCAAATTTGTCTCTGTCTGTATAACTATACACAGACCAAGTGGAAGTAATCTGTCAAAAAAATAAATAAATATTGATCAGTTTTTGAAATGCAGATGTTTAGGAGTGTGTCACAGTTAGGTACTGACCTTTGTATTTAATGATTTCTATCCCAGTGTTAAAAAGTATGACATTCCCTCAACAAAAATGCAAAGAAAAACAACTAACCTAATGGCACAGTGTCAGCACATCCATCTGTTCTACTGGTGACTCAAGTGTGGGAATGGGATTGAGTTGCTATTAGGGCTGACTATGCAAGGATAAGATGGACTATGTGCTGGTGAGCTCTCCTATCAGAAGAAAGGGTGGGGTGGGGTCTTAATAGCAACCAGATTCCTATGCAGCTTCTGGGGAAGATCAAGAAACTTGCAGGTCATTTCATGTTAAAACAAGGAAGTTGTGGCAATGCCCTGATGTCACTGCACTAGCCACTCCAAAAGCTAAGCACTTTGATTGACCTGCCACATGTAGGATGGCTCCTGGCTCTACAGTCACAACTACTCATTGGATCCCTTGCTCCCAGGGTTAATTGTGAGCTACCACAAAGTCAACTTCCACAGCAGTCAGGAGACCCTCCCATGAAGGTTGTGCCCTGGAGCATCTGGTTGATTAAGAACAATATGGGATCCAGAGCTGGATGAGCATAGAAACCAGGGAAGCAGCCACAATCTGTGCTGAAATCAGGTGAGGAGAGCAAAAAGAAATTGAAGAAAATTAAGAGAAAGCATTTTTATTCTTAATCTGGAATTTTCTGCTGTAAGGTAAAGGTTAGTTTGCTTTTGCTTTCTTGTAATTTGTATTGCTTCATTACCTTCTTCTGTTTTGTATACTGTGGTGCATTTTCTTTACATTGTGTTTTAATTGTATTCTACTTTGACTTGCATATTTAAACTAGGAAAGAGACCACAGCAGTGTCTCTAGTGAGTCACACAGAAATTAGAACAGATCAGTTAAGGTTAATTACCTGTGAACAGAGCATGGAACTAGGAACTAAGCCTTGTATTTAAGGGGTAAAATAAGACATTCCAAGGCTTTACTGGAAAAGCTCACTCAGACTATGACATAGACTGCTGTGATGGGAAGGTTAGTGTAAATGTCTTTGCTTTCTTGTAATTTATATTGATTCATTGTTTTTGTCTGTTTTGTATATTGTAATGTATTTTCTTTACACTGTGTTTTAATTGTATTCTGCTTTCAATTGCATATTTAAAATAGGAAACAGGCCAGTCTGTGTCTCTTGTGAGTTACACAGAAATTAATTTTTTTCCACCCTGATGCTGTTGTGTTTTTAAACTCAACCGTCTCTCTAGTTGCCCAACCCTTATGTTAATTTGACTATATAGTTCCTATTTCTTTTTCCATTGGATTGGCTATCGGCAGAAGCACAAAATTATTATTTTGTGAAGTCACTCCCCTTCAGCTATTTAAATTTATTGGCTATCCCACTGTATTACACAAAGCCAGAATACTAAGTGCACACCCCCTTCCAATCTATCTTGTTCTTTTAAAATTAGTATCTCTTCCTTTAGATTGCAAAAGCTCAATTTACAGTATCTTACTCTTAGTGTACTTTACACTTCTTAGGATATTAAACCATTTTCCATCTAAGCTTTAATATCTGCAATATCTAGTCCAAGACCACCAATCACTGGAGAGTGCACATTTTGCCTCATAGCAGTCATCTCAGAATTTGTGCTAACATTTTGCTCCTGGTGAGTGAATGAGCAGAGGGTATTGATTCCTGACTGTCTCTGACTGGGCAGTGGGTGTCTGTGTGGGGCCTTCCTGTTGCTATTCAAGACATCTACCAGGAAAAGGCTGCAACAAGCCTACAGATACCTGCATCATCTAGGACAAGACTATTGATCACCAAAGAGCTTGTGGCCTACTTTTCATCTTGGGATTGGTATTACTGTTTTACTTCTAGTGAGAGAGACATTATATCTCAACAGTGTGAAGCTGTGGTGAGACCAGCGCTACTTCTAACCAGGTAGCAGCCAATCATGCAAATACCCTCTTTTCATCATTCTTGACAAAGCCAATTCTTACTTTTCACTATGCACTGCTTGATTAGGTGCTGTCTAACCTGACATCTGACTATCTCCCTAAATACTTCATCCATAAATCATTAGGGTCTACGTTAGTAATTTCCCCTTAAGTATTTGGTTGTGCCCTTTATAGATGCAGGCACCATGAGTTGACATTTTTCCTGGAAAAGCACCCTTGAAATTTCACCAGTACCTGGTTTCCCATATGCAACTAGTTTGCAATAACAAGCACTGCCCCAAGATTTAGGAAACAGATATTCCTGATATTATTTTGTATTCTCACTGCATCCATCTAATTAATAAAAAGGGTCTGCTGCCATGGATATGAACTTTCCCACTACCTCCATTACCAGCTTGGTGGGTACAGGCTTACTGAGGCAATGTAGAAATTGCCTTATGGTTACTGACAACCAGCTAATTCTCAAACAAACTGATACGATATTTGAGAGATGTATTTACACAATGTCACTGGAGGCAAAGCTGTCACATAAAAGCACTCAATGTCAATCAGGTTGTCGTTACAACACATTCTGCACTCGTTATACATAGGAAAAACATCAAACACATAAACCTACATATGCTGAGGCACTTAAATGTATCCTTCCTAAACTCCAAAGACCTCCTAGATGACGTACACATAACAAATATCCTAAGCATCTCTGAATAACCTTTCAAAACAACACCCACCCACGTCAACACATACAGCCACATCTCATGGAGCCTTTAATTGAAAGCCCATAAGGCAAGCCACCACACAATGCGACATTCTGGTCACTGGAGACTCCATTGTGAGACACACTGATTTCCCTCTTACCAGGCTGAGTAAGGAGGTCAGGGTCAGTTGCTAATCAGGGGCTAGGATCAGCCACATTCCTAATGCATTCAGAACATTGGACCACAAGTACCAGTATGACTCAGTAATAGTCCATGTGGGTGTAACTGACCTGATGCATACTTCGATAGACAATATGAAGAGAGGTATCATGGAGCTCTCAGAATATATCTCCCAGGATGGTATGAACCCAGCATTGAGCAGCATTTTACCTTCTCCAAGTATGATACCACAATACAAACAGAAGAAGGTAACTGGCTTAAATAATTAGCTTAATTTCTGGTGTCATTCTAAGGGCGTGCAATATTTGTCAGTATGGAAGGAGATGGTGAACATACCATGTTGCTTTGCCAGGGACGGTCTGCACCTCTCCCCTCTAGGCTTTCAAATGTTAGCTAAAACATTGTCCTTCCACATAGTGCCTTTTTTAGGCAATGTCAAACTGAAAGTACTTCCAACATAGCAAATCAAAACCAAGAAAATCTAAAGATGCTACTGCTCAGTGCTAGCAGTCCAACAAGAATCTCCACTGCCTACAAGCTATCCTCACCTTGGAGAATGCTGATGTCTGTGCAGTCACTGAGGCATGGTTTCAAGACATGGAGATCACACTGGCAGTGCAAGGCTATAATGCCTTTCACACATTTAGACCATCTACTACACAGACAGGAACTAAAGACGGTGGTGTCTTGAGTTACATCAAAAATAAATATACTTCAATGCTGGTCATACAGGACGATGCACTTGAGCTTCTCAGTGTTCAAATCACCATAGGAAAAATCACATTCCACTTCCTTGCAGGCTTTAGGTCCTCATATATGAACAAGGAAAACCAGAAGATGCATTTAACCTTAGTGGAAACACTCACCATCCAACCCAATACCAGATCCATGGACAACTTTTATTACCCAACTATTAACACTAATATACAACACCAAACATGCAGGCAGAGTCCTGGGGTCTTTATATATGAGACTGGTGAGACTTATGGGTCTGTAGTTTCCAGCGTCGGTACATACACATACTATCAATATATGAGACAGGTCCTTAATGCTCTCTCTAAGGCCAAGAACACTGCATTGATGGGCACAGACAATATCCCAGGATGCCCTCTAAATAGCATGAAACATGGCCTATCAGGCCCTCTGGAATTGCTATTTAACTGTAACTTTCAAACAGGTTTCATGCCTCCTGAATGGAGAACAGCAAGAGTCATCTTTGCACAAAGGTGGGTCATCTACAGACCCTGGAAACTACAAACCCTTAAGTCTCACCAGTGTCATATACAAAGCCATGGAAAAATTATCATGAAAATAATCAGTAATGACATAGGAAACCTCTAGACACTGGAACCAAACCAGTTTGGTTTTGTCAAGGGTAGCTCACGCCTACTCATCATGGTGGATTTCCTTGAGAAGATCACCAAAGCAATAGATGAGGGCAAAACAGTTCACACTTCCTACTTTGACCTGGCCAAGGCATTTGACAGAGTACCCTCATTTGGGCATTGCTAACAAATTTAAGAGGTTAGGTATAAACTCTTAGGTCACCCAGTGGATAACCAACCAGCTCACAGACAGGACACAGAAAGTTAGAACTGGGAGTCCACCTGTACAAAGAAGCCAGTTACAAGCAGAATCCCTCAGGGATTGGCCTTGGTACCACTCCTATTTGGCATTTACTTCTCTGAAATCAAGGCCAATGTCAAGGACCCCTGGCTGACCAAATTTGCAGATGACTGCAAATTAGGAGAAGTCACAGAATCCCCCCACCGGCACTAATATTTTCCAGGGTAGGCTTGCACAGACAAATTACTTGTGTCAGAGCCTTGACTAAAACTAAATGCCAATAAATGCATAATAGTATCCAACCCTGGTGACTATCATATTGACAACACATTTCTAATAGTTGACCCAGTAGTCAGAGACTTGGGGACACACATAGACAGTAATCTAGTCTTTGACCATCATGCGCCTACAGTAGTGAGGAAATCATTCTATATTGTGCAACTTATAAACAAAGGTATGGCATCTAGGTCCAAGGAAGTCATGATTCTACTGTATTCAGCATTCATCAGATTTATTACTGAGTACGATGCCCCCTTTGGTATGTACCTAACAAGGCACATTCAAATATTGGAACATCCACAGAGGTTTCTCACTAAAAAAATACAGGGCATAAGTAGCATGTCCAATGCAGACCATCTCTATGCCCTCTCCCTGTATTCTGTCTCCTACAGGCTGTTGATGGGAAATCTATGCCTGGCATACAAGGCATTATCAGATCCAACCCTGATGGACCTCTTGCATATCTGCAAAACAAACAGCACCCAAATTATCCATTCTAAAGACTTAAACATTGCCTGTGATAGAAATAGGGCTTGCTAGAGGGACAGGTATATATCACAGACAGTCCCCCTTCTCTGAAACAGGCTCCCTATCCATGTGAAGCAGAGTTCCTCCCTAAAATTTAAGTTTAACTTGGAGAACTGAATGGGGAACAGTAAATTCATCCCTGGTTTGGTACTTATGCCTCTAATGGACTCAGGCAGCCTGTAAATGGTCCATCTCCCAAGTCCCTGCTTGTAAATGCTTAATCTTCTAAGCCCCAAATTACACTTATTGAGGGTACCAGAACTTGTCAGAGATTTAGAATGCATGGCTAGGCTTAAAAAGACCCTAGTGGTTGTTAGCCTAGTACGTACCTATGAACCGATGAACTCCATACACTGTGAAATAAACATGCATTATAGGCATACACTATGTATAAACAAATCAGAAAATTTAAAATGATCTTAAAGTGAGAAACAATGGAAGTATTTTTATGCAAATAGAATTTTTAACAGGGATGCACTGTTTATTAAGTTTTGAAGGTTGAAGAGCAAATAAAATTATGAAACCTAATTTGAGAGTTATGCAGAAGATGAAGGATAAATAATTAAAGAAAGGATGAATAATAAGTAACAGCATTTTATGAAATACATTCGAATGTCTCTGAAGTATAGCTGGTTTTCGTAGCATCTAGGGCTAATTCTCATACAGGTGCCCCACCTCCTCAGATCTTCATCTACAGACCAAAAAACATGTCCACTACTTGTACTGGCACCAAGCTAATCAGACAACCCGGTACATGTCCCCTCCTTCCTTTCCCTTCAATGGAAGAGCAAAAAAAAAAAAAAGAAAAGAAAAAAAGGTACTCTGGTGGTGATCTAACCAGCCAATCAGGTGCTGTTTCTGTGCCCCGCCCCTGCCACTTCACAGCTGGAAGATAATTAAAAAAAAGTCCGCAATGAGATACCATGGGCCCCAGATATGTAGAAGTTAATCAAGTCCTATTTCTGTACCCTGCCCTGAGCCTCCTACATTAAAACTGTTTCAAACTGTTGCTGCAGTTTGGACCACACATGGAATAGTACAGAGCTTAGGTTTGACGCAAATGTGATACTGGCTTTTAAAAGCTGCTATCCATTAAAGAGCGATCAGTGTGAGATAGCAAATTTCATTCCCTAACACTTTATGCCTGGGGCAGCTGCCCCTTCAATCCACCTATGCTACTGGCTTTGAGAAGAGGGACAAAAAGTGGATGCTAAAGTTCAGTGGTAAGAGGCGTACGACTGGGAAGTCAGAATATATAAATGAGAGCTAAACGATGACATGATAAATTAAGCAGTAAAATTAAGAGAACTGTAAGGAAACACACACTTAAAAAATGGAGAGAGAGACAAAAAGAGAAAAAAAGAGTGGAAGTTGGAATTTTAAGCACTCAAAATGCGTGTTGCACACAAAGAGGAGTTGTTTGTTGAGAACTCTGCATCTTATCTTCCCTGTACTGATAGCTAATTTTGATGATCAACTATGGCAAAAAATAGTGTATGCTGTTGCAGAAGGCAGAAGCTGGTGCTACAGCCCCCCCCCTCCCCGCCCCAATGTCAATCATTTAAAAATAAATTTAAAAACATACAAAGAAAAAAAACTAACAAATAAATAAGTAAACAAAAACATATCTATATATTTAGATTCAAATGTGCCTAATGTTACCACTGCCCATAAATCTATCTGTTCTCCTGCCACAATAAAAAAAAAAAACATGTAGATGTGAAGAAAATACTGCCCTTGAAGATCCGCATGTTTGCATTTCCTGGTGGTCTCTATTCATATGAGTACTTTACAAGAGCTAGCTAGAAAATCACTGCAGACATTTGCTAAGAGCAACAGTTCACAGGCACTTATACTCTGTAGTAAAAGAAATGGGTTGGCTATCCATGCCCTATTACTATAATCATGCTTATAGGTGGACTGGATGAAGCTGAGGTATGTGCCCGAGCATGCTCCAGCATGGACCTGCCCATGTCTGCCGATCCAGAAAAGTATCATGCTATTGTTAAGGCACTAAATAGGTTACCTTTTCCAGAAAGGCCTACAGATTTGGATATATAATAAAGGAGATGTTACGTCATGTAAAATGCATCATTGATTCCTATGTAAATTAAACACACTGGGCTGCAGTAGATCCAACTTTGTTACAAGTGCATGGACATGCCTTAAAGACCTGGGCTAAAATAACTGAGTTAAAGGATATGCCGTACTCTTCCAGATGACTAGCATTAAGGGAAAGAAATGATTTGTAGGCACCATATATGTACCCACTAGCAGAGATTTTTAAAGTATGTAAAGTTGGTTGGATTGCTGATAAACATTGCAGCTGTAAATGTCTAAACCTTATATTACACAGCCAGGCATTTTCCCATGTTAAAATACAGTTTATGCATGATGACTTTTAAATAAAAAATGGAGGTGTTGTATTTTGGTTTACCTATCTGGTATAAAAATATTTGACTGAACATTCCAACGTGAAATACATTTAAGTGGTTGTTAATCAAATCTGGTTCTGAGCTCCTCTGTAATGATTGCTAGCTACTGTCTTTGCAAAGTACATCTAGAAATCTCTCAGCAACCTAACCATGGACACTGCCTTTGTTATGGCTACAGTTATCTTGAAATTTGTGTTTCTTATGAAAGTTGTTAAATCGGTGAATGCTTTTGGATATTTTTATACTCTCTACATGACAAGTCTATACAGAGTATTTAAACATATGACTCATATATAGTCTATTTTCTTGTTTAAATTAAAACTGTCAATTTAGTTATAGAGTGCTGTGGAATGCGAATGCAATAGATGTAGGCATTCATTTTTTCAGACTAATTTGCAATTAACTTTCAACATGTAAACAGGTATTTTTTGTCTGCTATTGTAATGTATAAACAAAGAAAGAAAGAGAAATTGCACTTTATTCCAAAGCTAAATTACTGGGTAACTTTATTGTAGCTTGCCCAATGTCTTTTTAAGTGCAAGATTTAGTTGAGTTAAAAGGCCTGCAAGAAATGTTGGAACTGCTTTAAAAATGAACCATCCGGAAAAGCATTATACCATAAACAAAATAATATTTTATCTTATGCAGTTGTGAATGGGTATATTGGTTATGTTATTTGATGAAGCGTCTTGGTGTGTCTTAGAATATGGTCAGAATTCATCCTTAAGCAGAATAACTAAAATTAGAAATTTTCTTGCTAGACCATTCACAGGTAAAAAAGACAGATGTTAGAGGTATCCCATTGGTACAGGGAATGGATTTCTATTTGCAGTACTAGCAATCTAGGTTATCATTTTGCCTTGAGTTGCCATAGGGCCTACTTTACTTCTACATGATACTTCTCAATCTAGCAGAAGCTTTGATATATAATAAATAGTCTAACTCTCAGTCCCTCAATGTATGCATTTATCTATGTACCTATGTAGCTACGTATCTATCTATCTATCAATCTATGTCCTTTTAGATCCTTTTATTATTAGAATCAAAACAACCAAGTTATAAAAGTGTTTTGTCCTAAGTCTGGACTTCTTCTGACCATTAGAGTTATATTAAAACCCTAAAAGGGACTCACTATCAAATACTTTAACCAACCTGTGAGGATAATGGATGAGAGTAATCAAACAATAGGAAACTTGGGAAGTGAAAGGACTTCATGAGGTTTTCAGGCTGAACAAGTCAGCACCACAAAGTCCCAGCAAGGCATTGACAATAATCTCCTCGAAACTTTCTCCCATGGCAAAAGGCACATACAGTGAAACTACAATAAACAGAACAGACACTTGAAGTGAGAAACTCACCCTCCCAATCTGCCGTTGTGAACATTCATAAATGGTCTTAGATTTGCAATCCGAGTTCCCACTCTGACCAATTCGCATGACCCACATCTCCGTCTGAATTGTCATTGAACCCCCTCACATACACAGCATCATTTGCACACACATTATTGGCTGTGTACACTATCAATGTCCAATTGTGATTAAATGAATGAATGAATGAACGAATAAATCAATAAATAAATAAATACATACATACATAAAATAAATAATGACTAGAACCAAATAGTGCAAACCTTTGCAACTCCGTGTTCTTGTATCTCTAAGCATTCATATAGATGTGCACATACATGTCCACACACACAAACACACACACATATGCATGCCTAAGAATCACAGACACTTGATTGCCCATGTACACCCCAAATGTCTAACTGTGATCAAATGAATGAACACATAAATCAATTAATAAATAAATAAATGGTCACAACCATATAGTACAACCCACTGTGATTCATCCTTATGCATGTTTGCACTTGTACATACACACACACACACACACACACACACACACACACACACACACACACACACACACACACACACACAATGTTAACTGCATAAGAAAATGTGCATATAGTCATCCTGCTGTCCTGCTGGTTGGCTGGCAGCTGCAGCATCACTGAACAAATTAATCAGCCAAGTAAAGGTGAAAAGATCACAGCAGACTAGGGCACTATTATTTAAAACAATAAAAAAAGAAACAAACAAAAAAAAATGTGTTTTCCATGAACGTGTACCTTGAATCATCTGAGATATGTCTACTTTCACTTTTTGCTTCTCAGGATGCCTCTAATATCAGTCACCTGATGCAGTCTGTTCAATGGAAAATGGCTGTTCATTGCTTTTTCTAGCAACCTCATTAATTAAGTGTCATTTTCTATCTCAACAAAATGGCAAGAAGAAGTGTAGTAAGGCATAATTGCTTTATTCATGATCGGAAAATTCATTTAAATGATGGACTGTTTAAAAAAAAACTTAGTCAAATAAGCTGACTTTTTTTGAAAAATAAATTAGACCACACACACTTGTTGTGTGCTGCTGCAGGAGGACTCCCAGAAAAATAAAAATTAAAAAACAATTAGAAAATTTTCGATAGACAGCAATGCAGCACCTCAGTACTATGAGCTGCCCCTATCTAAAGTGAAATTTTTAACATTCAGAAAAAGCCTGCCTTTTGAACATGGTGTCTTTACAGAGATCTTTCACTGTGTGGTACTGTTGTACCTAATGTCTGAACTTATAAAATGCAGATACTGTAGCTGCAGCACTTTGGAGACCTGATTTTTATTTAGGGTTTTTATTTAATGAGGAACATAGATTCAGAAGGAACACAACTATGTGTGTTAAGAGCTGCTGCAAAATGGGCCATTTAACTTGATCGTGAGAAACAATGATTCAGTGACTCATTAGCTGTAATGAGGAAAAAGCGCTTTATTAGCTAATTTGCATGCATCTGAATCACTCAGTGATTACCACAACTGCTAATAAGCACTTTCCTGGAACAATCACTGCTTGCGGTCCATATGTCATGTTAGGACAGGTACCCCTCCTTATACACACACACACACACACACACACACACACACACACACGCACACACACGCACACACACACACACACACACACACACACACACACACACAAACACACACACACACACGCCACACACACATGCGCGCACACACACACACACACACACACACACACACACACACACACACACACACACAATCACAGACAGACCTATGCACAGACAGGTAGACACCACAGAGCAGACATCTCTCCAGAGACAACAACATTTTTAGTTAAGAATAAACTGTAGGGCTTCCCATGGCTGCCTGTGATGCCAATGCAGTGAATGATATACAAGTTAATACACTGGCCATGGAGTCACTTGAGGTTGCTAACAGATAATCCAGGTAATGAGAGCTGGCATTAACAAGTCTGAAAGAGAGCAAGTCATTTGTCATTGCTGAGTGGTGAACTAGCATTATGAGATGTTTAATTCTAGTGATAGTCTTAAAATGACTGCATGAAGACTTTGCTACAGCTGGTACTTCATCCTTTAGTGTCATAATGCAGTCAGAAGATAATCCCTCAAATTCTTCACCTTGTTCACAGCCTTCAGCTTGCTTCCCAACAGCAAATGACAGAGGGCAAATAGTTAGCCATAGATGGTCCTAGGGACAGATGTACCATGCTCATAGTATCATAGTAAAATACTAGGCTATTTACCCAAAGGTCTGTTTTAATCCTAGCCATACTTCCCAATAAAATTTGATAGGTATTGCTTCCCAAAGCTTTTGAGAGGTATATACATTTACTTAGGCATGGGTGGCTGAGCATTTACAAGATTCTTTCTCTAATAGGGACATACATGTCAGACTAGGGGTATATTTGTGTTTCCCCACCCACTGATACAAGATTCACTTGAATAAGTGCAGGGATGAACTCTGCTTTACATGGATGAGAAGCCTATACTAGAGATGGGGAAAGCTTCTGAGGCACATGCCTGCCTTTCAAGTATGTCCTATTTATGTTGAAGGCAAGGTTTAAGTCCCTGTATCTGATGTTTTTGATGTTCTTTGTTTTAAAGATGTACAGCAGGTCTCTTACGGTTGGATCAGAGGATGCTTTGCTGACCAAGCATAAGTCACCTCTCAGCAACTTGTAGGAGACTGAATATAAGAACAGGATTTTGAGGCTTGTTTTCTACACCATGTACTCTTTTCATGAGGTATGTCCTGGAACGCTCCAGTTGTTGTATATACCTGGCCAGGTATACTGAATGGGTCATTGTACTCAGTGACTGGTCTTATGAGAGCAGAGTACAACAGAGGTGTGACATGTTTGGATCTGATGACATACCCCTGCATATATGTTGCACAATAAAGAATGATTACTTCACATTGTAGACACATGATGGTCAAGCGTCAACTCACTGTCAGTATACCAAACACTTTACTGCAGAATCTGCTCATAAGGATGTATTGTCAATGTAGTAGTTTAATGGCATAGCCTTTCTTTGTGAAAGATACTGTGAAGCATTTTTTGGCAGTGGGTTTCTGATCATGAATCTGGCACCAATTATTAGTCTGTGTTAGGCCTTCTTGGGGGAAGTTTGTGTCTTGGAGGTATTCATTGACTGCATCCAATTTTCAGTCATCTGTAAACTTGGTCAGTCAGGGGTTCTTGACATTAGCCCTGACCTCAGAAAAGTAGATGCCAAATGGAATGGCCATATCACTGAGCCATGAGACATCCCACTAATAATTTGCCTTTGTGTGGAGAAAGACTCCCCTTTTATAACTTCTTGGGAACTGTCTGTAAAGCAACTGGCTACCCAGTGAGTGATGTATTGATTTATACCTTGTTTAGGTAGCTTTTCTACAATACACAAGTGAGATATTGTGTTAAATGCTTTGGTCATGTCAAGGTTGGCAGTATACAGCATTTTGCCCATGTTTATTGGTTTGGTAACCTTCCAAAAGTCATCCAATAGAATGAGTAGGCAAAACTTGCCCTTGACAAACTCAAACTGATTTGGGTTCAATGTTTGTAGGGTAACCAATGTCATCATGTAGGATCTTATTCTCTCCATAGTGTAGGATCTCCATGATTATTCTCTCCATAGCTTTACATTTCAGTTTAGTCAGGCTTATGGGTCAGTAATTCTCTCTGTTCAAGGATGGCCCACCCTTGTACAATGGGATAACCACTGCAGCCCTCCATTTGTTTGACACAAAACCTGTTTGGAGGCTGTGGTTAAGCAGTGTTTCTAGTGGTCCTGACAGTTGTCTCCATTTTGCTGAGATTGGGTTTCAGGTAGCCATAAGTAATGCTTCACAGAATGCCTTTCATGTAAACATGTAGACATATAGTGTAATAAAGTCAGAAATCCTGCCAGACCAATGTAGACCACAAAGAATTTGGCAATTATTTCACTTTCCCATGCAGACTAATCGCTGGATAATCAAACATTGTCATTGACTGAGAGATCCAATTAGCCCTGATAATCAGTGTTTCCTTAGTGGGATAACTAAATGTAATGCTGGGAAAATTTACTTTGATATAGCTGGCTGATTGTTGTCATACAATTACTGAGTCCAATGGATGACCAGTTTACTGATATTAAAAGTTGATATAATAGTCATTTAACAATACTGGGCTACGATCTTGATAGGAAGGTCCCATGAGATCGTTTGATAAGCATGTTCCTTAAAGCAAAAACAACAGATAGGTGGTTTCTAAGGCAATCACTTATCTTGCCTTCAGCCTTGATGTGGTTAGAAAGGGAACTGAGGAATACTGCTGCATCTTAACACTTAGCTGAACAGAGAACTTTAGCTTGGGGTGGGTGCTGGGCTTCCTGAAACATCATCTATGATATACATAATGCCCTACCCCCTCTGATTTTCTAGGCTGATGTGTCGGGGTGTCCGTACAATGTTGCTGTGAGGGACTGCAACACCCCCCCCCCAACTACATGGTAATTTTTCCCTCAAGCTGCCTGTCCCCAACATGCATCTAAACCATATTGATGGCTCTGGTATCACCAGCAAAACATATGTACTTTGGCCATGAATCACCTACATACCTGCACACCCTTCCCCCAAAGATGAATGAGCTGACTGTACCTCACTATTTCAATCTTCCCTAGTGTCAGCTCCAAATGGTGCCTGAGTTGATAGCTGTACTCCAGTTACCTGAACCTTTATCCCTTTGCAAAAGTGGAACTGGCTACTTGTTGTCTTGAAATCATCCCAGCTATTGTGTATGTACCACACACTGCAAGATTGCCAGAGAGAAAGAACTGTCATTGTCATTCAATGATCAAGGCAAGTAAACTATTGCATGTTTAGGGACAAAGTAGAAGACCCCTAGTATGAGAGTTTTTCTTCTACTGACATTGATTTTACTGAAGATTGATTGTCTCCTGTGATCGCAAGGGACGTTGTTTGACTAGAACAGCAGATGACTGGTTGATGTTGTCATATATGGAGATGGCTACACCTATTGTTAGTTTTATGACACATATGTAGATACTGAAATCAAATATAGAGACATGTTTTAAATTTTTTATCTGTTTAGTCAGGATGACCATCTGCAGATGGTCAGTGTCTTCCCTTTCTCTAACTCTGTTCATGGTCATCTGGCTTACCCTTACCATAACATGACTGCTAACCTGCGAGCAAAGCTGGTACAGCATCAGACCACCTTTGTGGGAGGCAATAAAGGGGACTGAGGTGTCAGACCCTGTATCATTCACCACAAACCTCTGTTGAGTATAATACTTCTGCTGTCACTGTACTGGGACTCTGAATGACTTATGAAATAAAAAAGAAACACACATTGATTATGGATGGAAACTTATATTTGCAAGATGAATAAGAGAAAGAGACTGTGCTATGCGGGAAGAAAGTTTCACATAGATAATTAGGAAAGTAACAGGAAAGAACTAAATGAATAGTTGCACAAGTGCAATCCACACAAAAACACTGGAACCAGGGTAATTACAACTGCACACAGCTGAGGTCAAATAGGTTTCCACACCATACTTTAATGAACAAATTAATCACTTACATCCCTACCAAACCGGGGGCTTCATCAGAATCTACAATAACAATGTTAAAACCTTTTAAATAGATAAAGAACCATTTCAATTGGATAAAATACTTCCAATAAAAAAACACCTTAACTTGTCAATGACACACAGTTTAGTGTTTGTGTATATATATTTATCTTCAACGTGGCTAAACATGAGAAAGACTGACATGTAGACCATGTGACAAGTTAAGGTCATTGAAGTCCCTAGTTTAGTAGAGACGAAAGCGCTTAATTTGTTCATGAAAGTATGGTGTGGAAACCTCTTTGACCTCAACTGTGTGTAGTTCTAAGTAACAGGAAAGAACAATATACTAAATCTTGTCTGTGCAAATAAAGATCATAACTTAAGGAGAATTATACAGTAACGGCATATTACTATTTAAAAAACAAGCATGCTGATTGGAAAGCATAGCCAATGTGCTCATTATAAATTGAGGATGTACCAATAGAAAAAAAATAGGATACTGAAGTACCACTGAGTGGACAGATTTTCTATTGGCATATATTGGAACACACACCAAAATATGAGAAAAATTAGGTACATTCTGCAAAAGTAAAACAGAAACATAACATAATTTTCCTCATCTCTTTGTGCTGTCCCTGTAAATGTCGTTTTTTTAAGTAAAAAAAAAATAAACCGCAATGCAGATTCTGTTTTCTACTTTTCTTCTTTTGCACTGATGTACTGTGTAAGCACTGTAACATAAGTCTAATACGTATGTGCAGTACATCAGTACAGCAAAGACAATGCTGAAGAAGACAGAAGTCCCTTTATACAATCGCTTTCTTTAAGAAAGATGAGTAATTTCTTTCTTAAATAATGTTATCATTTAAAGACCATAATCCACTCCTGTGTGTCGGTATTTCAGGATTTGCCCCTGGCTAGCTTTGTTTAATCAATCAGTCTTTGCTCTCATGATCAAATCACACCAGCCATGGGTAAATCCTGATATACTCTTGTGCTGTCATGGTGTCTTACTTTATCATTAAATTAACTGATAGAGAGTAGTCATCATAAACTGTATGGGTTACAGTTTGGAGAGAGATGTCAGATTAAAAATAATGTTGGTTGGTTGTCCTTCATGAGAGCAGACTAGTGCTTTTATTAGTATTGTAAGCAAAATAATAAGAGAGAGTATGGCATTGATGTAAAAAGTTTATGGGAGAATATAAGACATGGGATAACTGAGGGCACTGGGAATGTGGACACAGGCAGAGATAACTAAAGGCATGGGGTCTGTATCAGCAAGTAAAAAGGAGATATTATACCATGAACCCCCCAAAACGTGCACGCTGATTGGCCAGCATGCACATTGTAAATCGAGTTATACTAATGGAAAAAGGTCCGGTCGCCCGGACTTTTTTCCATTAGTATAACTCTACTTTTAAAACACTGTCTCGCTATGTTAAATGGGTTTAACATAGCGAGACAGCTTTAAAATAAGCAACGGAGGTCTCTGTTGCTTATTTTAAAGCTGTCTCGCTATGCTAAACCCATTTAACATAGCGAGACAGGTTTTAAAAAAAAAGCAACGGAGAAAGCAAGATTTCCGTTGCTTTTTTTACTGTTTCACTATGTTAAATGGGTTTAACATAGCGAGACAGTTTTAAAATAAGCAACGGACATCTCCGTTGCTTATTTTAAAACTGTCTCGCTATGTTAAACTCATTTAACATAGCAAAACAGTAAAAAGCAACGGAGATCTTGCTTTCTCCGTTTTGCTCACAGCTCTGATGTACCGCGCAGGCGTAGTACATCAGAACTGCCTTGGATGCCAGACATCTGCGGAAGGGCAGTAAACAGGCATTATACTATGCCATTATTTAAGAAAAGTAATAGTTTCTTTTCTTAAATAATGTCATGTATAATAGCACCCACGCCTGGGTGTGGGTAATGCTATTACCACGGTTGGCTTTGTTTGGTCCGGGCCTCGGGACCAAACCACGCCAACCGTGGGTAAATCCAGCATTACCCACACCCAGGCGTGGGTTATTGCTATATTAGAAGGTACTCACCATACGAATTATAGGCTTATACATTTATAGTAGGATAACTGCCCTTGTGGGTTATTTTAAGAATAGCCAATTATCCTATGTGAGGATCAAACCCTGTACTTTGTGTTTGCAAGGTAAAGACCTTAACTATTATGCCAACCTGCCAGCCACACACTTAAAAATGGCTGGTATTCCAAAATGGAACTTAGGAATATAGGGGGACTTAGACAAAGGATATGTCAGCAGTGCAAAGTTAAAAAGAAATGCAGCTGGTGTGCAGTCTGAATTAAGGTAAGAAATTACCAAGTCCATCAAACAGATGAGAAATGGTAGGCAAAACCTCTCAGTCACTGGGATAAGCCTATCAGGATGAAATAAATGCTAAAGAACCAATAAAACTTAATACATTTTCTATCAATTTTTAGAATAAAATAAGGAAACATTCCTTCATGAGAGGGTTGGTAAGAATGAAATGCTGACCAAACAAATAAATTATGAAGAAAAAGGAAGAACCGCAATATGTAAAAGTGAACACAAACTTAGGTCATAGTGGTTCTAGAGAATAATGGGATATCACTGCTGCACAAGTAATCCGTGCGGTGGTGATGCTGTGGTAGCATTGTCACCTCACAGTAAGACGCTGTCCGGTTCGATTCTCAGCTAGAGCATCTTCTGCGTGGAGACATGCGTGAATGGGTGTACCTTCCTTGAAGGTTGTGTATCAGGGCTGGTAACTCGGCACGTAAAAATCAACTACCAATCATTAGCAGACCGGAGTTCCGCTGTGGCGACCCCTAACCGGGAAAAGCTGAAAGACACAACAACAACTGCTGCATAAAGTAAGCTGTACAGTACGTTATTTGTGAATGGAGCACTATTTGTGGTTTTGAAGGGTGGTGGTATTCCTGTGCACAGGACATTGAACAGGGAGAGAAACTGCACGTCATTTAGATTGTCATCTATTGTAAAAAGACAATGATTGACAGTTTAGAAAAAGGATTTGCTGATTTTTGGAGGAAAATTTCAATAAAAACTAATCGGCACTTATTTTAAGACAGATGTCATGTCAGACTAATTTGATTAGCTATTATGGGTGTTTAACAAAATGGATAAATAATAGTTTTTCTGTAGATATGTTCTGTTTGGATTTTTGGTTGGTATTTGATCATTTTCTACATAATGGAATGTTAGCAGGTAAATTGAAGGAAATGTGCAACAGGATGGTAGGCTGAGTAAGAAATATTGATTAACATATAGGCTTCGACATATGATATTGAGATGAGGTCTGTCACTGTGGAAGGTATGGCTAGTGAACAGCGACAGAAGTCAGTGTTGAGTCCTTTTCTATATATATTTTTATAGGAGTTGAGGTGGCATATCTGTTATGGGCGTTATAATGGTTGAGGTGTTTACCTCAAAGACAAAAGGCACAGGGTTTGATTCTCAACTTTGATGGAAATTGGGTAGGCTTAAAATGACCCACAAGGGCAGTTAGCCTAGTACTTACCTATGAACCTATTGCATTTGATTTCTAGAACAATATTTCTATATTTACAGGGATTCAAAACTGTAAACTATAGTATTAGATGATGCTAAAATGTTAAGAAGAGTTAAAATAGTTAGAATGGGCAGAAATATCACAACTCTGAATGTGCAGAAGTGTAAAGTTTTGGTTTTAGTCCTTTGGCAAAATATGTTCTAAATTAGGCATTTATTAGAAGAGACTTAAGAGAGAAAGTGTTTGTTGATTGCATTACACAAAAACAATGTAAACACAGTACTCAATACTCAAGAGGAGAGCAAAGCAAATACAATACTGAGTTGTATTCTAGTAAGCTTTGACAATAGAGAAAGCGATAATACTTCCTTTGTGCGATATATAAATAAATATGAATAAGCATAAAAATACATATATATATGTGTGTCTGCATATGTAGACATGCATGCACATGCATATCTATCTATCTATATACATATATATATATATATATATATATATATATATATATACATATACATATATATATGTGTGTGTGTGTGTGTGTGTGTGTATACATATATATATATATATATATATATATATATATATATATATAATATTGAGTTTTATGCATAGTTTTGGATGCCATTGAGGATGAAAAGACATGATATGTAGAAGTGGTCCACTGAATGGACACTTACTGAGTACATTTAAATGAGTATAAGGGATGGGAATGGGAAGATACTGCAACTTTTAAATACATTACCATTATAAGGAAGAAGGGATGAGATAAAGTTGTTCATGTATACAATAGTTTTAGAAATAAAGTGAAATAGATAATATCTTGAAAGGAAGGGCACGGAGGGAAAAGATGGCATAGTTCGCAAATAATAGATGGTAAGTTTGGTGGTAGAAGATCATATAATTAAGTATTAGGACATAATGTCAGGAAACATCTTATTGAAAGAATGGTAGATCTGTAGAACAAATGCAATGTATTTGTTGAAAATCAAGGAACAATAATTAGTAACAAGCTGTATAGTGATGTATGGTATGAAAATATGAAAGGGCTGACAGCTATTTATAAGTAACTGAAATACTGAGTGTCTTCAAAGAATCCCCCCCCCCCCCCCACTGACTTTGTAATATCATAGAATGGAAAGAGATACAATGGCGGTACATATCTGAGTATGCATTATGTATATGCTGGTGTACAGTTGTTGAACTATAATACCTACTATAATGTGTCATTACAAAGCTACATATCAAACAATGAACCTCTAAAATTGTTCTAGCACTTTAAAAGTTCATCTGGAAAGGAGGGCTTTACCCCCTATAGCACCAGATTGGAAAGCTGTGTCCCTACATTTCTGCTGCTTAACTCTTGAGATCTGATCAATTCAGAAAAAGGGAATTTCTCTGAAATATGAAAATATTACCCTTAGTATAAAATTTATGTTTATCACAGTTTAGTAATTGCACTTTACAGTCTCAGTCATTACTGCATCACACCATTTAGTATACAATTTATGCTTATCACAGTTTAGTAATTGCACTTTACAGTGTCAGTCATTACTGCATCACAATTTAGTGCTGCCATACTAATTACTAGACCTGGAAAACCACACACATATTTTGGTGGTTGATATTCAAAGAGTAATATTTTCAATTTAGTCATCACAAGTTAGGGAATAAGGTAACGGACCCCTGTATGACTAAAGACTGCCAACCACCTGGCCCATGGAAAATCAAAAAGTTATGTTCTTTCTAACAGCAGTGATACTGTTGGGAATTTTGGCATAGTGCCATCTCCAAAGCTCAAGTATGGAGTCAGTGAAACAACTGAATGCAGTAGGAAAAGTAACATTGCAAAGATATTACATTACGTTAACATTTTTCGGACAAGTATGATCTGCCTGTGACGTGCCTAGGATTTCTAAATATGAACTATGCATGTGAGCAGTGGGAAATCTAATGTGAATGGCAGTATCACCCTAGTTCTCAACATCTTGCTGATTCAGAGCAGTCCTCATGGCAGAAAGCTGGAGAACTGATCTATGTTATAAGTAGCTACTTATTCCTGCAGCTGTTGCAGGGGGATTTTATAGGTTTACAGATTAATGGCAGAAACATGCTGGTCATGTGTCATAAATCCTCAGGGACGTTAACTTCAAAATTGCTTTCATAAGCACAGTAACAGAAAGAGAAGCTTGTAGAGAACTGAAGGTTTTACAGTAACAGAATATACTTTAATGCGGATTAATAAGTAACAGACAAATCAAGGGTTGTGCTTTTTAAGAACCTTTTAAAACATAAAATGATGGATGACTCAGCTACAGGAGAGGTTCTGAATTAGCAATTGCACTGCCATAAGGAATGGCATACTACAAAATAAAGTGAGCTGGTCTTTTAGGTGATTCCCTTTATGTCTTACCACAAGGCTACCTAGCTTCTTGTCTGATTTATTTTCTAACTTGGGTGGGTGGGTGCAGGAACGGAATTACCCCACCTCTGCTATTTCTGAATGTCTGTCTATGCATTGACAAGTTTTTTTTTTCATTCTCCGTACAACCAGGAAATAAAAAAGTGTGGTTCATAAAAAAAAAAAAAAATAAACAGCTCAGCATCATGGTAGTGCATTATTATTCTTACTTACAAGACAAGGGGAAGCAAATCTGATAGTAAAAACAGGAATCATAAACTTGATATTAATAGAAAATAAAATGTGTTCAGCGGATTTCTATTAATACTCACCGAGGAAATTCTTCAGAGGAAGTAGAACCGAAATCCAAGCCATTGCCTCCAGGTTTAATAGTTGTAATGTAATAGTTTATATTTGCTATTAAATAAATTTCCCATCTATAAACCTCTGATGTGTATGAAGCTAAGACAATTTGAAAATGTAACACCAATCCTGCATAGTAGGCCATTCCTTAAGATGGTTGTATGAACAAACATTAATACCAAATGATTTATTTAATAGCAAATATAAACTTACAAGTTTGGGAGAACAGAATGTAAACTGGAAGATTTTTCACAGATAAGCTGACATCATGCAACATCTTGCAAAAACACTTCAACATACTCTAGTAGTATATTACAAAATCATTCTTGTATTATTCAGTGCGTCTAGCTGTATAATTCACAGCTGCAGAAGACTGATGTTGTAAAGTCATAGCATTGCACCAATTGTCAACATCCATAACTGTTTCCTGTGTACAGTCATTAGTACAATAGTTTCTTCGTGATCTTACTGCTACTTGTAATTAATATCTGTATTAGGAGATGTGACTAACGTCAAGTATAGGGAGTACAGAACAGTATCAGAAATGCTAAAACTTGCAGTTGTAATAGGAATAGGGATACGTTCCATTTTGTTGTGCTCTCCCCTCTGTTTTACTCATCCCTCTACTAATAGTGACTGTGGCAACTAGTGGCAGTCATGCGATGTGCGCCACAGATAGCCCCTAAAAATGATAGCACTGAAGAATGTAGATGGGAAACAGTTATGGAAGAAGTTATGACTGGCATATAGACACAGCGCTGGTATGCAATATCAGTGTTCCGTAACATCAGTAAGAGTCAGGTGCAAGGCATAGATTACTAGCATACCTCTCATCTATCCAAATTTTATTAGAATGTCCAGATTTTTTGCCTAATATTTTGGTCTGTTCCTCATAAAATGTGTGTTTTTTCTGGCAAATCACTGGGATGGTCTGAGGACTGAAGTCACTAAATAATGACATACATTTGAGTTTCAGACTTCAAATCCTTCAGAAAATGTATGTTAACACAAACCCTGTTACGCTAGCAGCTTTCTAAGTTACACAAACAATATTTAAAATCTGCCCCTATTTTTTGGACTTTATCCTCTCATTTTTTGAGGCTTTGCCCCAATTTCTTGCACTAAGACATTGATAGGTATGATCACTAGATCACAGAAGGATGCCAGTAACAGCAGGGCACTCAATGACTGTCTTGGAAGGTATGACAGGTACAAATTACAAAGTGGTAAAGCAGCAAACTGGTAGATTAGATTTAAGAATCAGGACCTGACTATTCAGTGAGAAGCTACCTTAATAATTCAGATATGTTCCTTTAAAGCTATTTACATGTTTGTTTAGGTATTAGAGTAATAGTTTCTTTTTTTTTTTTTTTTTTTTTTTTTTTTTTTTTTTTTTTTTTTTTTGAAGGGAGACTTTATTTCTGCTGGTGATTAGGGAACATCTTATAGATGTAATCACATCAACAGAACTGTTAACCAAACAAACCTCAAACAAAATGCAGAGACATTCAACTTTCACTTAATCATTATATATTTATGTTTGGTGAGAATGTATGTTTTTTGCAGTTATTACAATCATAAAGCTAACCCGGAAAAGCCGAAAGATACACACACACACACAATCATAAAGCTAAGCACAATATTTTTTTTAAATACAATGCTTTCCTATCCAAAATAATGTTAATATATCCATGTATACTAATACAACAGAATTCATTGCCTATAGATCAGATTTCTACAGTAATGTACACATATACATATCTATTGATACATATAGGGCCAGATTCAGGAAGGCTTACACGGAGTTCAAGAGTAGTGTAAGCCTCCGTGTAAGCCTCCTGATTCAGCAACAGCCCAAATCTCCGTGTAAGAGACAGCTAACACGTCTCTTACACGGAGTGGGCGTGGAAATGCTCAATACCTCATTTGCAGCTCCAAGATATGCAAATGAGGTATGTGAGCGATCCACGGCCAAACCAGTCCGTGTAACGGACGTGTTAGCTGCAGAAATGTACTCAGCTGACAACTGAGTACATTTCTGCAAAATTAAAACGGAGCTATGTCAGCTCCAAATAAAGGGTGCATTTGTTACATTAAGCATGCCAATGGCCAAATATGTGGCCATTGGCATGAAAGTGTTGCAAAAAAGTTATATAACTTTTTTTTTTCACGGGATTTATGTGTTTAACTGTAGCGCACACCCGCAAACGGGTGCGCTACCTAAAACTGAAAACCGAAGCTTATAAGCCCACAATTGTGAGATTTATGTATTACATGAAATGTCAATGGAGGGACTTGCAGAGCAAAACAATATGGCCTCCGTTTAGTGGTTGTCAAAGGATGT
>NC_056731.1:230059836-230207336 GCF_019279795.1 Protopterus annectens
TTTCTGTAAAAACACACTGAGGCTTATATATTCAGGGGTTATTACTACTTTCTTTATTCATACATGAGCCTTTCTGTCACTCTCACACATTCTGCAACTTCACAGTTCAGGTTGGTACTTCTAGGCTTTGTTCACATATTAGACCTGTGGTGATTCAAACACTTTCCAACAGCCTCACTTCTGTCATGATTCAGCATTTCAACAGGGATATATCTGACATGTGACTACCTCAGATTCTGAAGCTGTACTCTTGAGACTATACTGCAGGTTACAGTATATTTAATTAATGATGGGACATCTGTATTACAGCACTGTTTAATCCTATCAATTATATTTCCAGTTACACTTGCATACTGATGAACTTGTTGCAGCCATACCTGCAGACGTTCAATTCCTGATTGCACATTATATTACTTTTAATCAATATACTGCACTGTTCTGATACATGGTACATAATAATATTTATTTACAAGTACTGGGTGGGGTTACTAACCTGCATGGTGGCGCAGCCGCACCAGCCTTCTGGCGTGCATCTCGACATTCGCAGAGCGGACACCTGCAGCTGTAATACAAAGGGAATAATATTGGACTACACATCTCCATGGTATCAGCTGGTTGAAATCCTTACATACATGTGTAAAATGTGACTTACTCAGTAGTGGGGCGTTGGGCATTTGCCGGGCCTCCTGGATCCAACGGTTCAATTGGTCCTGCTTGCGTCTCTTCAGGTCCGCATGGTGGTGACGGACCTGCTCACCAGTGCGTGGAATGCCAGTAGCACTGGTCAGCTCACGAGCCAACTGGTCCCACGCCTCAGCCCTATATACTCCCCATGAGACCTGGCCCTGCATGAGTTGGGCCTCGTGATTATGGACAAGGAGCCAGACCATGTATCTGGACTCCTCAACGCCCAACGCTGTGCTCGAAAGCAACATCCCTCACCTACTCCACTCATGCTGACTGCAAGTCTGTTCTACAATCAGTTATGCTGTGTATTCCACCTATGGGGCTTATATATGCCGCTTTTCCGCACATTTCTCTGATTGGCGTTTTGGAATTGTATCTACTTCACTGAAAATGCTTTCTCATGCTCCATTCTGGGTTTTATCCCATATATATGCTATTTCTGCTTTTCTAGGTATTGCTGTCATGGCTTGGTGGTTTAGTTCCTTGACTCTAGTGCATGGTATCCTGTGTTCGAATCTGGCAACTGCTTTTGCTTTTCCTGACAGAAATGAGTTGAAGACCTGTCAATCAAACATGCCAAAAGCACTTTTAAGCACTTTAAACCTGGTCTGCGCTCGTTTGCGCGGAGGTAACGCATGCGCACTGGCAGTTAGCTTGTGGGAGCGGCGCGCAAACGGTGTGCGCTGGGATAAATCTTAATTGGCTAGTGACACACATGTTCAGCTAATTGCACACAGTTTCAGCCTGTTTATCCGCTGCTTGGCAACGGGCACGCAGTTTGCAGCTTTTTGAACACTACTGCTCACGGGCACTCTGTCTCACGGCAGCTTAGCTATCAGTACATTTCTGACTATTTTTATTCTTATGTTACTTCAAAATATATGCTCTGTTTCATTCCATTTTACAAAAGGGAATACATTTACATTTGTACAATACTGTCTGGGGGCTTTTTAGTGCTTATTTACAAAAATAACTAAAAGGTTGTTGTAGGGGCTCGAACCCTGCCTGCCTACTCATAGGGCGGGTACTCTACCACTAAGCTATTATTTCTTGGCTTACTTTGCATATTTAGTTCTTATATCCTTTTCCCCTGACTGCTAAATGTGATTGCGCTAGTAGCACACCCGCGCACACAGTAGCAAACATTTACGGGGTTTAACAAAAAAAAAAAAAGGTTTTCATTTACTTTTATGACATCTCTTCACTTTATACACTGATGGCCAGTCGGGGCATGTGTTGTATAGTGTGTTTATTCACATTTTCATGGCCTTTCTCGTGGCTGTTTACTTTCAGCCATTCTAGTTTTCCGGGGGCGTGTCCACTTGCAGAGCTTAGCCTACAGACACGCCCCCTACTCTCTTACACGGACCGTGTAAGAGTTACTGGTGTGATTCAGCATGCCTCATGCACCTCATGCATATGCATGACATGCTGACATCACACAGTTTAACTGCAGCCTCCGTGTAAGAGTTATAACTCTTACACGGAGGCTTCCTGAATCTGGCCCTATAGTTTTTATACACAATACTATATTACGAGTACATCCAAAAGAAACTGAGCCCAAAACATTACTGAGTCAAGTAAAATGGGCAAAGGAAAGTATTTTTGCAAACAGCCAAGACTCAGAGACTGAAGCAGTTCAATATGCTGAAAGATAAAACAACCTTAAGAAATTATTAGTTCTTTTACAGTAAGAGAAAACAGCAGTGCACATGGGCACAGTAATAGAAAGCTTGTTGAAAGTCTGTTCTGATTGTGTTAAGCATTGGAAGTTGTACACTTCTCCCAAAACTGGCAGCAAAAATAATATTTCTAAAGGAAATATATTAGCGTATGTGGATTAAGCCATTATACATATGTCATGTTTGTTTTATGGTGCTGCTTGCCTGCAGTTAAGCCTGTATATGTGTTTCTAAACTACAATGTTTCTTTTATTTTTTTAACTTAACTTGGAATTCTGCAGTCTAAATCCTAAGTTGCTCTGATGTACACACACACACACACACATAAGCATTAGATATATATATATATATATATATATATATATATATATATATATATATATATATATAGATATATATATATGTATATAAAATGCTTATTGCTTCTTGAGTCATACCTAAAGATAAAGTGAAATGTCTGAGCCGGTAGTCCTAGCCAGCTACTAAAAATACAAACAAGAATTATGTGTAGATGGATCCTATTAATCTATAAAAAATCTTTGATCTCTTAGCAGATATTAGTATAACACAAAGCAGATCTGCAGAAGACAATGAGCAAGTTGTGTTGCCATAGTGAAGATATCTTCTATTACCCCCAGATAGCAGTGGTACCAGGTCATGTGACAAGTACTACAAACATCAACGCACACACATCTGTATCTCTGTCCATTCCATTACCTAGTCTTCCCCCCAATAACGTTTGATGGAATTCCTGGAAGATGTGTCTGTGGTCCATTCTCCTCATAAAACTTTAACATTCAGTCCCCGGCATCCGGTAGTATGTTCCCACCTCCTCAGTAATATTCATTGCATTCCCCTGGTACATGTGACTTTGGGATACTCTAGTCACACCACTGAACTATTCAGTCCTTGGCATCCTGTAGCATTTTCCTTCCTCCCTCAGTAATGTTCAGTATAATCAGTCCCCTGAACTATGACTATTTTCCTGACATTATTGTACCATTCAGTCCCTGGCACTCTGCAGTATCTGTCAGCATCCACAATATTATTGAGTGCAGTTCCCTGGGACATTCATCTGTGGGTCATTCTCCTCACATCACTGTGCATATAGTTAGTGACATTCTGTGGTACCTTCCCATCCCCCCACTAATGCTCAGTGCATCAGTGGGTCATTCCTTCCCCCACTGCACAACTCCACAGCAGACTGAAATAACATTGGTTTAAAGTACACATAATTCGTAATTAATTACTAATTAGTATTAAGTCCATGCTGATTCTAATCTTGCCAGCATTTATACTGTCTCTGCTCTGTTGTGTGGTGGATCTCGAAGCTTCTCAGTAATTGAAATATATTCACTGATTTAGTTACTGTTGCTTTTTTTTTGGAGTTTGATGTGCCTAGACTTTTATTCCAAGTTATATCATCTCTTTCTTTCACATTCAGTACCCAGCGTTCCACATTCAGTACCCAGTGTTCCACATTCAGTACCCAGCGTTTCACATTCAGTACCCAGTAGTCTCTTCCTATCTCCTCTACACCATGGTCCTTTCCTGCCCTGTAACACAGTGCAGAATGAAGTATGCTAAGTCTTTCATATATGAAAGGTATAACTTTGTCCATAATAGTAAGTTATGGAAATCTACACGTTTTCATGCAGTTTAACCATTGTTGGACATGGGATAATACACAGTGTAAATGCTGTATAACACCTTATTCCTCTAGAAATGTTAGCCAGTTTGCATGCTGGACAAAAGTGCAGTCAACATATGGCGGCAGTCACACCACACTTTATGTAACATAATAGCTGCTGCTAGATCTTGGAATCCTTTTAAATAAACTTTATATTGACTTGAGAAAAAAAGGATTATGAAGACTTTTTGATAAATAAACATCACTATTATTTGAGGACGTGGCATGCTCCCTTTCCCCATACTAGAGTCTACCACAGTATGCGTCTTTGCAGCTAGTAAATAATTAGAATTGATTGTAAAGTTGCAGCACACTTGGTGTAAACAGCAGCATCTCCCTGCAGAGACCACATTCCACTCACTGAATTTTCGATCAAACATTATGATTTGACAAATACGTATTACATTTCTCTTTCTCTTCGGTAAGCGTTTAGTATAAACTCTACTATTTTCAGTATCCTACGCTGAAATGCCTCTGCCTACTCTTTGGCATTATAGACAAAAATCTCCAAAATGAAGTGTAGCTATTCCAATAGGGGAACACTAAATAACAGTCCAACTGAAGAGTGACAACCTACTTTTCCCAGGCAATGCCAGCCACGTGTCATCCTAGTGTTTCATTAGTCTTCATTATTGTTTACTCTTGTTTCTTGTTTATTTTCAGGTCACCTGACGTGAATCCCATAGTGTTCTTCCTGTTGCTCCTCCTGGTAGAAGTCAGAATGCAGATTTTGGGAGTAAACACCAGGATTACTGCAAGATACTGTTCTGTTTATCAATGCTTACACCTTTTCATTAGGCTGTCTTTTGAGCTGCAGCAGACTGCTCGACTTCTTATCTTTGAGAATGAGCTAACACTGCTATACCTACACATTTTATACAGATACATTTTATACTGACTCATTTTCTGCATGCAATATCCTGACATTCTTGCTTTGTTTAGCTAACTGTTTTTAACTTTGTGATACTGTAGGCATAAATAAATGTTCTCATTGTAAAATAATAAACACTCCATATTTCAGATTTCACAAATTAAATCTCAATATGCAATGTCACTGTAATGTTGAGTTCTCTTGCCAACTATTCTTTAGAAGATGTAAACCTGTTAGGGATCTAAGTCAGATATCACATCACAACAGTAAGTTCTGTAAGTACTCATCCCTGAAAAATTTTTTTGACTCTATTCACTTGCCAACTCTGTGAAATCGCTGACTTTGAATGTTTGTCAAGGACACTATTTTTTCCACTTTTATAGGAAAGTACAATACAATTCCAGATTTGGACTGTATGAGTAGTGAAAAAACACACGATTGTATGCCAAAACATTAATTTATTACATTTCACTGAGTTTCCCATTTTTATGCCAGAATATTACTTTCTTCTTATATTTATTATTTGTAAAACTGCCAGTTCATTTTTTCAGTATTCTGTATTTTGAATCTGTTTTAATTTTGCTTGTATAGGGATTAGGGATCCACTAAAAAGTATTAAAGAATTATGGCAATGGCAAGAAACTAAAACTGACTATCAATGGGATAATTTCTGGAAGTTCCTCAAGAGATTGAATTTCATTTTTAAACCATAAATAAGTGATCCTCAAAAATCAAGTGGGTCATTATTTAGGGAATGTTCTGTTATTTTCCCATCAGCTTTACACATTTTGAAGCCTGTACTTGCAAATCTGTACTTCTGCTTATGTTGTATTGGTGCACCCGAGTATGAAAATCATAGACCACAATGTTATGAGAAGTATTTTCCTAACATTCTGCAGTGGTGATGCTCACAATGCGCACATGCATTACAACTCTCTACCATTACCTGTACAGATCCAAGGTATGGTAATAATAAATGCCCATGTACAGCCTATGTCATCAGTGCAGGAAGTGTACAACACTACACAAAGTGATAGTCACATGGTATTACTTCCTGCACTATAGACTGTCTAACTACTGAAGTTACTGTCTGGAGAATGTACACTAACTGTGCCTGCCAACAAGAGAGCCCAGCAGACAGCAATGATGACAGTGAGTTTACAGGCAATCTCCACCATAATGCAATACTGGATGTATCAGACCTAAACAAATGCCTATCACATGGTAGCACCTGTGAGATAAACAAAATTACATTTTTTAAACAACTTTATTGAAGAGTCAGTGGAAGAATACAACAACATTTGAGTAGCATAATAACACCTCTTTTTACATTCACTAACATTTTAACCATATTTTCACAAAACTTATTGTAAGGTTTTACAAAGGACTAATGCTGTTGATAACTGATAAAGAAGACTAAGAAACATGGAAAAAAACAAAACAAAAAGAAAGAAGGCTCAATAGCTTACTCAAATCCCTAACAGTAGATATATCTGTTTTTAAATAGAAGAAGGCTTTGATCTAGAAGATTCCTAACAACTAGTTACAGTAGCTACAGGATGAACAAGACATATCAGGTTAACATATGGAGATAGCTTCACTATACATTTCTGTTGTACCTTCACATTGTCTGTTTATGATATGTAAATTCACTCCTTTCATATCTAGTACTTTAGGGTTCCTATTAGAACGACGAAAACACATTTTATCAAATGCGTTTTCATCGACACATAAAGAGCGAACAGGCAAAACAGCGAAGCAGCTGTTCAGCGAATTCTTTCCCTGGGAAAGAAGTTGCTTGACCGCTTTGTTGCTTTGCCGTGCTCAGCACTGTAGTATGGTCCCTAGTCCGGTATAGCTCCTGAGCATGAATGTGCAACAGTTACTGACCTTAGGGTTAGGGTGCATGTTAAGGTAAGTGCATATGTATGAAAGTGTTTACTGTTTTTTTTTCTTTTGCATTAGATGTATGGTTGAGTTACATGTGTATGTGTTTTCAGCTGTTTACTTTTGTTTTGGGGGGGTAGAATTAGGGTTAAGGTAAGTGTGTATGTGTTTGGAACTGTTTACGTAAATGTGCAAGAGTTACTGACCTTAGGGTTATAGCAGGATATTAAGTTTCAGTTTGTACCCAAATGGAAGAATACCTAGTAACCAAAACTGAACATCATTCATATGAAGCATAGGTGGTGTTACTACTTGTAGGATTTTTCTATTGTCCTGACCAATAATGGCAACCCATACTTATGTAATTGGCCAGCATTACCTAGCATATTCAGCTGTCTCCTTTCACAACTTTTCTAGGGGAGTTGAATGTCTCTGGTTTGAGGTATTATGCAAGTGAACTGTGAGAGGCATGGAAGGTCCATGTTGGTATACAGTTTAAGGACTTGGTTCCATTATAAGTCAGAGAATTTACACTCCAAAAAGATGTCTCATTTATGGTAAGTCAGCCTTATCATACTCTTTAGTGTTCCATCATAAGACTATGAATGTGTTTAAGCCTAGTCAAATCTATGCCATTAAAGTGTTAACGTTGTCCTTCCTCTTTAGTAGCTTAGTCTAATCAGGATTCACCACCCCCAATACAAATTCTCATAAACAAAATAATCTGAAGAAATTGCCTTCAAGGGATATGTTACATTTTTTTTAAATATGGTAACCGTTTGAAAAACACAGAGACTGAATGGCCAAAAAACAGATTTACATATATCAAGTCCAGGATGGCCATTTCCCAAAATATTCCCTTTTTATGAGGTCTGGCAATCTTGGAGTTGATATATATATATATATATATATATATATATATATATATATATATATATATAATGTTGCAGGGGGATGCCTCCCCTGCAAAAAAGAAGTTTAAAGGAGAAAAGCAACATTCGAGATTCGTTCTTCTCTTTTGAGTTTTCAACATTTTTTAAGGTCTGTCGGCATTCAAAATTATGAGTGCCAGCATTTCAATAGTTGTACTTTACACCTGGGTGTTCCTTAGCTATACAGCCTATAGTAAGTGAGGTAGATGAGACAGTATGATCCTGTAAGTCTGAGATGTGAACAAATTCCTTATCTAGCCAGTCATTCCATATGATTGTTTAATTATGAATTCTAACTTCTGAGTTTGCCCATATCCAAGAACCGAATCATTGATATTAAGTTTTTTGTGAAACAGATATGCTGAGACAAAAGGAATGCTCAACCAATCTTCCACTCCAATCAGATCCTATACCTTGTTAGAAGCATTTGAGAATTTGCACATACTGTGACAAAGAAGGAGGCCGAATTCTGTCTCATACTAAAGAGGCTTATTTTTCCTTATAATATGATAATATTACCTGCAATTTATGGCTGTTCCATATCCCAAAATGTTATAAAAATCCAGGCCCCTTCCTTAATGGTTTATATATCCATTTCTTGGAGATTCTAATCTTCTGTCCCTGCTAGAGGCAATCAAGCAGTTTCTTTTGAAATATGGCTATATCCCTCGATCTAGGGAAGCGCGTAAGATGTCTTGATACCAAAAGGACCTTTGGCAGAAGAAGCACTTTAATTTCTTGGATCAGAAAGGGAGGTGCTGGCAATTCAGGCCACAAGCTGAGAGTTTATGAGGTGCCTCATTTGTTTAGTGTTGAGGTTCAGGATCTTAGCCAGGTTAGTTTAGATGTTGATTCCCATATATACACAATGATGGGTTAACATTAATGTGACATTATGCATTTTGGTTAGCTATTTCTTTACCTGACTTGACAGCAGTGAGGATTTATCAAGATTAACTTTTAGCCCTGACCGTTTGAAATAGCAACTAATTTTCTTAAATCAAGCCATTTTTTATTTCATTCTTTCCACATTTTAAGGAGCAGTCAGGTAAATTGGAAACAGCAGTCATATGCAATACTATTAAACCTGGAGGTACACCACTGAATTCTGTTCAACGTCAACAAGTCTTTTTCCAGTTAATAAAAACAAAAAATCATTGTTCAAATCAGCCGTTATACTCTCACCTGCCAAAAGATAAAAAAAGATAGTCTCAAAGTGCTAAGCAATCCATTAATAAATCATCTACTATTGACTCAGAGGATTAATTTAATGGTACATTCAGTTGTGCAGATAACTATTTTGGTAAACAGATAAACTGTAACATTTAGAACTGGTGCCAATGATATAGCAATTCCAAAACAGGAACCACAATGCCATTTACAAAGTGCTGAACTAAAGTGGATATACAAGTTTTTTCCCACCACATAGCTTTTATCTCTGTTGTCATTATCTAGCTATGTGGCATAAGTCATTACTGGAAGTGTTGCTTTCCTGAGTTTTAAAATGACTGACATGAGTTGGACCTCTAGTTAAGTACAATCTACTGGTGCACATCATATCATTTTGTGAGACATAGTACTACAAACGTTAGACAATAGCAATGTTAGTGTGACATAAAAAGCTACAGAGCAGGCTGGAGCTTTTGATGTCACCCAGAATGATGACTCAATACAAACAGAAAATGATAAACTTAAAACAATTGACTTAGTTTCTGGTGTCATTCCAGGGGGATCCAGTGCCTGACAGCCTGTGAAGATATGATCAACAGACCATAATGCTTTGCTAGAGATGCCTGCATCTGTCCCACTTGGGCTTCACGCTTTTGGCAAAGGCGCCTCCCCCATAGTGTCTTTTTTAGGAAATGTCATGAGATCGATACTACCAACATAAAAATCAAAACAAAATGCAAATTAAAGGTCATGCTGCTAAATGTTAGGTGTCTAAACATGAAACTGCACTCATTGCAAGCATTCTTAATGCTGGAAGATGCTGACATTTGTGCAGTCACAGAAACCTGGTCCAAAGCTGCGGAGAGCACCCCAGCCTTACCTGGTTACTCATCCTATCATACATTCAGACCTCAAAATGTGGGCAGCAAAGCCAAAGGAGGTGGAGTTTCGATATATATTAAAGACACACACACCTCTAAGCTGGTCAAACAGTATGATACACAGGAGACACTCCAGGTGCAATTAACTATTGACAAGACCCCTATTCAAATTATAGCTAGCTACAGGCCCCCAAATTTGACTCAAGATGCCCTCTCCACCTATCTAGACCTCTTCAAATCTATCAAGATTCAACCCTTTACCCTGATCCTGGGTGACTCTAATTACCCAACCATAAATTGGAAAAACTACTCATGCCAGAACACAAATGCTAGATAATCCTTAATTTTATCAATGCAAATGCATTGGAACAGCTAGATGATATCCCCACAAGAGGTGATGATATATTGGACTTGGTATTAACCAATATGAGTAACCACTGCAGCACCCCTACAGTATCATCCTCCCTGGTAAGATCCAACCATAATCTGGTCATTTTCAAAATCTCCCCTGACCCCCCCCCCCACCCCCTCTAGCTAGGGTGAAACAAAAAATCTTCTCCAAAGCTGATTACAACCTCCTGAGGGATGGTATAAACAGCTTCACAGCCCCTTCCCCCATTGCAGGAACTGACGCCAATGTCCAAACCTACACCAAACTACTATATGAGCATTTAGACAGATGCATGGCATCAGGAATACCTGACAGGAAAAAATCATCCTCCGCAAGGAAGAGTAAACCTGTCTGGTGGACATCTGCAATAAATAAACTATATAACAAAAGGAAAAAATTGCTGTCCAGGACCAAGAAGGAGCAGGTGACCAATTGGAAGCAATCTCTCCTTAGCCTGAACAAGCAAATAAGAGCACTAGTGAAATCCTCTAAAGCCTATTTTGAGTCCAATTGGACACATCTACTAGAGATAATCATAAGGCCTTCTTCACATATGTCCACAATCTCAAAGGAAGCACCCGGATCTCTTCAGAACTAGTAGCCAAGGACACCACATACACAAATGCTGTAGATATAGCCAATCTACTGGCTGACAGATTCAGCGAAAACGTCTCTCCTCTGTCCCCCCATCAGTAAATCAGGGCATCCCCAGTACCTGCCCCCCACCCTTTATCTCTAGGGAACAGGTCATCACTGCCCTCTCAAAGGAAGAAAATACAGCCTCCATGGGACCTGAGAACATCCCAGGCTGCATTTTACATGAACTCAGACATGAACTTGCAGCACTAAACTTGAAAAATGGAAAATGAAGCAAACTGGCATGACCACACACAAATTTATTGTTAGCGCTTTCGTATAGCAAATGCTTATACTTCTTCAGACAATTTTTACCCACATCTCCCTGTTAAAATACATCACAACTACATTAATCAGCCCATTAACAACTCATTATTCAATTGAAACCAAGCTGTTATTGTGTGTATTGTTAAAGCTTAAAGGTAAAACTGGAAAATAAAAACATGTCAACCTGCTGGACATAAAATAAATTACTCTTGGAAGAGAGCATTATATATTCTCATCTCCACAATTAAAAAGGAACATAACAAATTGAATTTAATTACATTTAACATCACATCTTCTAATACGAACTAAATCACTAAAGGTCATTATTTACATACATTGTGATAAAAATGTCACCTAGCTAATGACTTTAATTTTAATAAACATTTAATGGAACATTTTTCGTTGAGACCGGGATGGGTATGTGCATCAGTCTAAAGTTGCCAAATGAGTTCTCATTCTTCTAATTTGAGATTCCAGGGACCCCCCCCTAATGTTCCTTGTGACATGGTCGACAACTGTGAATTGGAAGGTATGTGAGTGAAAGTCAGTAATGTATCTAGCCAGGACATTCGTAGCAATGTTTCTAGATACACAGTATAAGTGTTCATATATTCGTTGTTTGAAAGGGCATTCTGTCTTGGCCAAATAAAAAGCTGAACATTGACGGCAAGTTGCTAAATAAACTATGCCTTGGCTCTCACAGTCGAAACGACCTTTTATAGAATATTTCCTACCTCGAATGGTAACACGTGTCCCTACTTGGATGTATTTACAATAATGGCAATGTCCATGAACTTGCAGCACTATTCGGCATCCTGTTCAACCAAAGCATGAGTATCGGCTTTGTCCCACCCAAGTGGAGGAGAGCCATGGTCATTCCTTTACACAAAGGTGGAGCATCCACCGATCCAGGAAATTATAGACCCATCAGCCTAACTAGCCTTATCTGCAAGGCCATGGAATGGCTTATCATATACCTCATTAACAGGGACATTGGCAACCTCCAAACACTCGACCTCACACAGTTTGGCTTTGTCAAGGGGAGGTCATGTCTGGTAAATCTGGTTGACTTCTTAGAGACAGTCACCAAAGGCATGGACAAGGGGAAGATGGTGCACACTGCCTACATTGACCTGGCCAAAGCCTATGACACTATTCCCCACTCAGGCATAGTAGATAAACTCTCTCAGCTAGGCATCAATCCATATGTTACCAGATGGGTAGCAAACTGGCTCACTGATAGAACCCACCTAATCAAATTAAGGGACTCCACCTCAAGCAGTAGACTCATAAAGAGTGGCGTACCCCAGGGATCAGTCTTGGGGCCTCTGTTATCCAGGATATACTTCTCTGAGGTGCAGGCCAAAACCAGTGGGCTATGGCTGACCAAGTTTGCAGATGACTGCAAGCTGGGTGCAGTCATCAATTCCCCAATTGATGTAGACATCCTCCAAGAGGGTCTCACCCCAAAAAAATGACTGGTGTTAGAAACATGGCCTCAAGCTGAATGTCAAAAAAATGTATCATCATCCCCTTTGGGGAGAGTGATGTCCCCACATATCACATTAATAGCAACATCCTAAGTACACAATCAGTAGTGAGGGATTTGGGCAACCAGGTTGATAGCAACCTGACTTTTGACCACTATGTTGCTTTCGTTGTACGGAAAGCTTTCTACATGGCCCACCTCATAAGTAAGGGCATCTCATCCAGGGACAAAGAGGTCATAAGATCCTTGTATTCTTCACTTATAAGGCCAATTATTGAGTACAATGCCCCCTTCAGCATGTACTTCACAAAGCAGATGCAGCAGCTGGAGAGACCACAGAGGTTCCTCACCAGGAGAATCCAGGGCCTCAAACACCTACCCTACCCAGGTAGGTTAAAAGCCCTGTCTCTCTACTCAGTTTCATACAGACTCCTCAGAGGTGACCTCTGCCTGGCATACAAAGCAGTCTCAGACCCAGCCTTGATGGGACTGCTGCACATCCGCAAGTCAAGCTCCACTCGAGCAACCCATATGCATGACCTAAACCTGGTCTGTGATATCAAGAGGACTTGCTAGTGGGACAGATTTGTGTCGCGGAGAGACACTCCCCCCATCTGTGGACTAGACTTCCTCTCCATGTCGAGCAGTGCACCTCATTTTCTCTTTTGAAGCACAACCTGGATAACTGGATGGGAATCAGAAAATACTCCCCTGGGATTCCACCTTTGTCCTGCTGGGTGCTGACTTGTCTAAACATGGGTTAAACTATTAGCTAGGCTTATAAGGGCCTGAGGGCTAATAGCCTAATAACCTCCTATGATCCTATGATCCTATGAACTCTTGAAACTAAGGTCTGTGCAAAGAGCAGTGCTGAGTTGAAGTGCAAAATCACTGTTGTCCGTCTCTAAGTCTGGAGAGTACAGACAGTCATTTGTTGACTGACTTTATACTGGGAGACTGAATGTTTGATTCTTTGGCTTTTCATGCAAAATGTTTGCCTTTTACTTACTGCTATTATTCAGATTCATATGAGAAAGAGAAATGTACCTCTTCCTAAGCAGCCCATCTTATAGAGCAAGGCATGTATAAAGTCCACATATTGTCCACATGATGGAAGAGATTCTGCATATAACAAACTGGTGAGCTAGGCTCTGTGAATTTTCTATTAGCTGAGTGAGAAATGTCAGAATGTCAATGATAATTTGCTCTGTTTAATAGAACTGATCAATTCAAGGGTAAGGAAGAAGCAGGTACTAGCTGAATAAATGGAGTTAAAAAGTTTTATGTACCTCAGTTAGCAAATGTCTGATGCAGAACAAGTCAGCTGTTTAAAAAGATACAGAAATTGTCATATTCAGGAATTTCCCTGGGCATATTTCTCAACTGTAATTCGCGGAGGTGGTGCTGCGGTAGCGTTGTCGCCTCACAGTAAGACGCTGTCCAGTTCGATTCTCAGCTAGAGTGTCTTCTGCGTGGAGACATGCGTGAATGGGCATACCTTTGTTGATGGTTGTGCATCAGGGCTGGTAACTCGGCATGTAAAAATCAACTACCAATCATTAGCAGACCGGAGTTTCGCTGTGGCGACCCCTAACCGGGAAAAGCCGAAAGACTCAACAACCAAATTCCTTGGTATTTACCATTTTTGCGGTTGAAATAATAAGTTGCCACGAATTCCCAAGTGGCCACTTTAATTCCCAATTTTCTTTTTTTTTCTATTTTCATTTTTTATGTACATGCTGATGTCATCTGACATCACCAGCATGTTCCATGGCATCATCAAGGTGCGAGAGCATGCGTGTTGATGTCCGTGCCCTGAGACAGTTTCTGCAAATATGAGCATTCAATCAGCATTCTGGGGAAGGGAAAATTAAATAAAAAGATAACAGTTACCAGGCATGGCAGTGAGTCAACGACATGCAGCAACCTGCATTGAACTCCATATGGATGACAGGACCATTGCCCTCATTGTAAGTCACTCACAACAAGGGATTAATGCGGTTAGGATTAAGATGCATCAGGTAGTTTGCACATAAACTGTACAATCTATGGTTTAACCACTGTCAGATTATTAAAATCTGTTTGGTGTGGATCATTCGTCCAAAAGAAGCTCTTAGTGGGCAAGTATGGTTTCCATCATCTAATCAGGATTATTGATCATTACTATGACAGACAGCACTGTCAGGAATCTCAAATCTGCTTTTATCAATTGCATTTGTTTATTTATTTATTTATTTATTTATTTTTTTTGATTTATGCAGTTGTCAGGGGGCAGGAGTGGGCTACTAGATTTGGCTTCTGCCCTGTTCTCCTAGCCAGGCAGGATTTGCTGCTGCAACTAGGAGGTTAATGTGGCTAACTGACAAAAGTGGGTTGGAAATGGGTTTAGCAGTACAAGCCTTGGCATTTGGTAACTGGTCACTGATCCTTGTCTTGTCTAGTGGTTAGTTTCTGGTGCTGAAGTGGTCCAACTGTGGATCCTCTATTGACTCTAATGTCCTTTACCCTCCTGAAGCCAGCACATGAACATCTGTTTGGGTTGGCGGCCTGTGGGAAATAATGTTTTGAAGTGCAATGTTAAATATTTGGAATAATCACAGAGTTAATGTTATGTAGTTACTCAAATACATTATTTTCAAAATGATGTCTGCAATGGAATCCCTTCCTATGTTCCAGTAGGGAATACACTCACCTCTTATCTCAGGACATCTGTTTTTCACCATTGAGGTACCAATTCCTACAAGAATCTTCTACGTACTAGTCTGTTTTTCTAAGGTTCAAAATTTCACAAGCTTTTGTAGGTCAGGAAATTAAAAAAAAATTATTTTTATTTAAGAATTCAGTGTTTTACATATGCGATAACAGCAAACTTTAAAAGTACATGTGAAGTTACTGGTAAAACAAGTCAACCAAACAGGACAAATATACAGCGTCAGAGGTGCTGAGAGGATTTATGATTTTTAGAAGTACACACCTGCTAGCAGATTATAATAAATTATGCTTTGTACACTAACACTTTGTACACTAAAGACCAGTATTGCTGCCTCCTACAATTTAATGACTGTTTTACATTATTCATACTAAATAAGAAATTAGAGATGCAGCACGCATGCTAAATTAGAATACTTTATTTGAACAGGCAGTAATTTAACAATCAGTTATGATACGGCCTCAACTCGAGCCAGGCAGCCAGCCAAAGAGGAGAAGAAGACTGCTGTCAGGAGCTGTTGTTGCACTAGCAGTGTGCACAACATGCACACTTATTTTATTTAAAATTTTAAAGTACAACGGAGCAGCAAAATCATGACCCGCCCCTTTAAATTATAGTTTGTTATAACGTGACCCTTGTGACCCTGCAACATAATGACATGATCACATTTACAGTTGCCGCCACCTGCCAGTCTACAATTGCATCTGATTTCTTGTTTATTTATATGTTATATATATGTGCAAAGTTCAACTGAGCAGAGGGAGCAGTCAGCGGTCTATAGAAAAAAACAGTGACACCATGTATGTAACACATTTTGCCCTAGAACAACCAGAGACTGTACAGAAAATTAAGAAATGTATCTGCAGGGCTGAGTGAGGTGCCAGGAGTGTGACTACAGGAATTGAGTATGTGATTTTTTTTTTTGCAATTATTATAGCCTGTATATTAGACAGCTATTTTAATTATATAGAAGTTAAGATAAGTTGTTGTTGTTTAAATTAGTGGAATAGTTTTGAAGCCCAATTAGATGTGAACTGCATTAGCATCAGGGCAAAAGAGTAGCCAGAGAGGAAGAAGGGGAGGGTGAGTGTGAGGGAGCCTGTGTGTGCATACCTCTGTGCTGTCCAAATTTTCACTGAATGTCTAGATCCTAGCCTCATATTTTGGCCTCTTCTGCATAAAATTTGTGGTTTTCTGGCAAAATAATTTAGATTGGAAGTCACTAATAATGATAGATAATTTAAGTATCAGACTTCATATCCTAAAGGAAATGCATTTTGTAACATTGATAATTGAAATATTTCCTTATTTTGGGGTTTTTGTGCTTCCATTGTTTTTGGTTTTGACCAGATTTCTTACACTAAGAGTTTGAGATGACTGTGTATGTCCTTGTGTCTATGCCTGTACAAGTGTGTGAGACAGAGAGGTAAAGAGAGAGAGTAAGCTTTTCAGCTAAACATTTGCAAAATTTAAATTTGCCTTTGATATTTTGCATTGGCTTGAAATATGACATTGAAGATCTTTGTTTATTTAGCTGGCAAAATTTGAAGAAATACATGAAAACAGGCTTATTTATTTATGTATGTGTTTATTTATTTATTATTGCATTTGATTATCAGGAAAGTCCAGCTGGGCAATAAAAACCCTTTTCAGCAGAAAACCTGGGAGAAAAGTTAATTCAGGCAATAAATGATTTCCATTCAACAATGTCTCACTAAAACTGTGCAGACTGGCAGATGTCCTGCATACTGTCTCTATTTAAGGAGATCTCTTGTTACCAGTATGTTGAGGTCCTTGATTATAGTCTGCACTTCAGTTTCTGAAATGGGGTCTGTAGTACATTTGGTGCTGCATTCTGTCCTTCACCTCACTCAGTCTTGCACATGCTTGTTTAGGCTTGTTGTCAGACCCCAAGGATAAACAAGGAGAACGGTTCATGTTCATATTGCTTGCATGTGTATGCTCTCTTGGGTATGTTGTAGTTGCAAAGCAATTGTAAGAACCCTGTACAGACTTAATGCAAGGAAATATGATGCCTGAGGCTATGTGCCCACTTCTGGGCTATACTTAACTATAGTACCCACAGGATGTGCACTAGCAAACCCCACCTATACTCTGCTTTCTTCAAGGCCAGCAAGGTGTTTTTTTGGCATATTTATAATGCAGGCTGCCGGAGTGTCGAATTTACTGATCACTCTCATTATAATTATTGTTATTATTTTGTTGTCGTTGTTAATTCAAGCTAATTTTGTATATACAGAAGAGGTCTGAAAAGGAACAGAACATTTTAGTTTTATGCAACTGCAAAGTTTTATAAAAGTTCAGATGTTAATGTAAATAAAACCATATTGCTCTGGTTATAGTTAATGTTATTTTTGTGCTTTTCAGCTTGTGTTTGAATGTTGATATCCCACAATTCCACTGAAGCAGGCGGAGTCATATTATTATTACGCATGCAAATTTTATGTTAACTGACATCTAGAATTTTGGTCAGTTGTACTCACTTTTCATGGGACTTTGTCCAGATTTTTGATGTCTCCAGGTTGAGAGGTACGCTCCCAGGCCTCCTTTCCTTTGTCTAGGGCATTGTTACCTTTATTCAACCTGAAAGTGGGTATAATCTTTTTCTTCATTTTTTTGGGGGGTTCCAGCAGCAGAAACTTTGTGTAATACTTCTTGGAATGTAATCAGTGCCTTCAGTCCAGTAAAACAATATAAGCTATTTAAATATCTGAAGCCGTATAAGGCAGATGTGACAGACTGGTAGATAAAGTTTACAACATAAGAGCATAATGACTTATTCCATTTAGGTTTCAGGAGAATAGAAAGCTCATCACATCCATCATGTTAAAGATGGAGAATGGGTGGACAAGTATGTGTTAAATACATATATGAGATACCGCAGTCAACCAGATTACTATAACCTTTTAAAGCTATAAATAATGAAAATAAATACACAAGAAATAAAGTTCTAAAGTACATGAATACCATCTAAAATTCAACTACTTGTTGGGGGATGCTCAGGTCTATTTCAATTACTTTCTCAGTAAAGCATACTGATCTCCAGCGAAATCAGTCAGCTTCTCCAAAAAATCTTCTGGCTTGCCTAGGGCGGTAAATGGGAGCCAGGTATGATGGGATATGATGGTTTTATCAAGAAAGTGAAATCAGATGAAATTATATTAAGTTGTTGGTAATTATGTACATTGAGCTATATCTACTGACAAAATAAACAGTAACAGTACCTTGTAGTATTACAAGTATGTTTAGCAAGTATACCAGCTCGTACCAACCTTGCTCTTTCACATAAACGGACATTCACGGGAATTCATTAATGTTGAGTACACCTGCAAAAGCTAACATGATCGATTGTGTTAGAGTGCTGAGCAGCATTGCTAATCAAATATTTAAGAAGACAAGGCACATAGCACAATGAGGAGCAGGACCTCAAGTCCACAATGCACGCTCATGGCCCCATAGTGATTAGCAAGTACACAATCATACATGTGTACACGATGTAAACCAAAGAGTGTGCATGACAAACTAGATTCAGAATCAAGTGTGTGCACACTCAGCAACATCAGATAGGTAAATTAGGAATACATGAGCAAGAGAAAGCCCAGCAATGAACAGTCAAGTGAGTGAAATCATGGACATGCTGAAGGTAATACTGGCACTGTGATTCACATTAACTAGAAGTCATTGTGTTCAGCATGGAAAACTGTTGTAGGACAATAAGGGCATGTAAGAATATTTGAATTCTACATGGGTACATCTATTGAACTCCCACTGTAGGAATACTGAACAGACACACCTATAATTATGTGGACAAATACACAAACCTAGGGAAAGCTTGCACATACCACTCCTAGAAATTGTGAAAGTGGATGCATTAACATTTGTGGTAGTACCTTTTGTGTTATGAAGGGTATGAAGTGCGACACAGAAGACACCATTCATCAGTGACCACAGTTCTCAAGGATATGCCAGGCAACCACACGTCAGGTAGAGTAGCACATAACTTACTATGATGCATAAATTGAACAAGCTTTGAAAATCATAACAGGTGAGTTGTGAGTGCACAGGATATATGGGACATGTCATTACAAAAGTACTGTGATGAAACTCTTGTCAGAAATCGCTCATATGGAGGAAGTTCTTTAGCAAGTTGTGTGTGTGACTGTATATAGCCATGTTTAAAAGTGAGCACAACAACCCCTGTGAAAGCGTCATATCCAAACAGAATGTATCTGCGCACATCTGTGAAGTAAATCATCATTGTCTAGCAACAAGTCATTACGTACTCAGCTTCAATGTATAGCAGATGGAAATATTTGTTTTACCTAATGTGCCCCACAGATATTTATACAACAGTTGTTAGAAAATGGCCATGTGGAGGGTGTATCTCAGCATTATTGCAAACTAAGAAGTGACTTCAGCATTGTGCAACAGATGAGTGCAACTACTGGACCACAACACTCAGCATACCTCACAGACGTTTGAGACAACAGGTTACAGTGAACTATGAAAGCTGTGACAGAATACATTTGTGTATAGGCCTGTATTACTGTTGTTGTCTTCTCTGCAGCAGCTGTAACTTCCATTACATGATGGTCAGCAGAGCCATGCATCTGAAAAATCTGAAAGGAAACATTTTTCCAGAGGATGAGAAATTAGAATTATCATTTCCAGCTATTGAATACTGATGCTGTTTTGTGAAAACAGTCATACAATAGGGGAGCTATACAGCGTGTGCAAGAGGGGATGTGCTACCAAGTATATTCCAGGAGGATTTACAGAAGATAAGTATCCAGATATGCCATTGATGTAGTCTGGTTTTCCAAGCTGTTTCACTGTTCTCTTCATATTCAACTACCTTAGTATTGTGTTACTTATGTTTTCTCATTTATTTGCAAATGTACCATTTATTCAACAGTATTATTGTTCTTGAGGTGATCACTCTGGGAGATGCATAGGTAACATTGTCAGGGTTATCACGGTCAACAAATTGGGGCACACCAATGACAGTCTCATTTATGTGACTGATGGCTAAGTCTTTGCATATTCAGAATAATTTTTTTGAGTTTTTGCCATAGGATGAGAACTGTCATTCCCTAAAGGGCACTGACAACTGGCACTGATGTGTAATGCCAAATTTCATGAACAGGATGAAGCAAAAATAAATAAATAAATATACTTCATTACATTGATTTCTCAACTTTGTGGGTTTCAGCAAGTAACATGTACACAGAGTATCCATAATTTCACTTAGACAACACCTTCACATGATTTGAACATGCCACCTGTAGTGTTACAATGAAATACTGACATCAGGAACATGTTGTGTCACATGAGCATTTAAAAATAAAGAAGAAAGACAACTTCATGTGCAGAGCATTGGATGTCTAAAATACACACTTATGCTTCTTTATAGTCATAGGATCGATCGTAGGATCATAGGAAGTTACAAGGCTATTGACCGTGAGGCCTTTACAAGCCTAGCCAAGAATTTAGCCCATGTTCCAACAAGTCAAAACCCTATGCCACTGTCTAGCAGGGACATAGGTGGAATCCCAGGGATGTATTTTCTGTTCCCCATCCAGTTATCCAAGTTGCGCTTAAAAAGGTTTAATGAGGTACTCTGCTTTATGTAGAGAGGGAATCTATTCCACAAAAGGGGGAGTCTCTGGGACACAAATCTGTCCTGCCATGTCTTATTGATGTCACAGACCAGGTTGAGGTGTCGCATGTGGGTTACTTGAGTGGAGTTTGACTTGTGGATATGCAGCAGTCCCATCAGGGTGGGGAGTCTGAGATTGCTTTGTATGCCAGACAGAGGTCACCTCTGAGGAGTCTGTAGGAGACTGAGTAGAGGGACAGGGCTTTTAGCCTATCTGTGTAGGGTAGATGTTTGAGGCCTTGGATTCTCTGGGTGAGGAATATTTGGTGGTCTCTCCAGCTGCTGCATGTCCTTTGTGAGGTACATGCCGAAAGGGGCATTGAATTCAATAATGGGTGTTATAAGGGAAGAATACAGGGATGTTATGACCACCTTGTCCCTGGATGAGACACCCTTACTAATGAGGTGGACCATGAAGAAAACTTTCCATACAACGAAGGCAATATGGTGGTTAAAGGTCAGTTTGCTACCAACCTGGGTTCCCAAGCCTCTTACGACTGATTGCGGGCTTAGTGCCTTATTATTGATGTGATCATTTGTGGGAATGTTATTCTCCCCAAAAAGGATGATGATGCATTTTTTTTTGGCATTAAGTTTGAGGTTATGCTTCTGGCACCAATCATTTGTTTGGGAGAGACCCTATTGAAGGATATCTACATCACTAGGGAAATTGATGACAGCACCCATCTTGCAGTCATCTGCAAACTTGGTCATCCATAGCTCATTAGATTTGTCCTACACCTCTGAGAAGTATATTCCAAATAGCAAAGGCCCCAAGACCAGTCTCTGGGGTACACCGCTTGTTACGGGTCTACTACTTGAGGTGACTTTCCCTATTTTGACAAGGTGGATTCTACCAGGGAGCCAGTTTGCTACCCATTTGGTAACATATGGATTGATGCCTAGATAAGAGAGTTTATTTATTATACCTAAGTGGGGAATAGCATCGAAGGTCTTGGCCAGGTCAAGGTAGGTGGTGTGCACCATCTTACCCTCGTCTATGGCCTTGGTGACTGTCTCAAAGAAGTCAGCCAAATTTAACAGGCATGACCTCTCCTTGACAAAACCAAACTGTGTGGGATCAAGTGTCTGGAGGTTGCCAATGTCCTTGTTAATGAGGTCCATAATAATCTGCTCCATGGCCTTGCAGATCAGTCTAGTTAGGTTGATGGGTCTATAATTTCCTGGATTGGTGGACGCTCCACCTTTGTGCAAAGGGATGATAGTAGCTGTCCTTCACTTGGCAGGGATGAAGCAAGTACTCAGGCTTTGGTTGAATAGGGTGCCTAATGCTGCTGCAAGTTCCTGCTTGAGTTCATGTAGGATGCCGCCTGGGATGTTATTGGGTCCCATGGAGGCTGTATTTTTTGCCTTTGATAGGGCAGTGATGACTTGCTCTCTAGAGATGAGGGGAGGGGGGCAGGTACTGGGGATGTCCTGTTTTTCTGATGGGGGGACAGACGAGTGACATTTTCACTGAACCTGTCTTCCAGCAGGTTGACTATACCTACAGGGTTTGCATATGTGGTGTCCTTGACCACCAGTTCTGAGCAGATCTGGGTGCTTCCCTTGAGATTGTGGACATATGTGAAGAAAGCCTTATGATTGTCTTTAGTGGATGGAGCCAGTTTGGTCCAGAAGTTTGCTTTGGATAATTTCACTAGTGCTTTTTGTTGCTTATTCAGGCTAAGAAGAGATTGCTACCAATTAGACACCTGCTCCTTCTTGGTCCTGGGCAGCAATTTTTTCCTTTTATTATAGAGTTTATTTATTGTAGATGTTCACCAGACAGGTTTACTCTTCCTTGAGGAGGAGGATTTTGTCCCGTTTGCTATTCCTGATTCCATGCAGCTATATAAATGCTCATATAGTACTTTGATGTAAGTTTGGACATATGTGCCAGTTTCTGTGGAGGGGGAAGGGAAGTTGTTTATACCTTCCCTCAGGAGGAGGCTGTAATCAGCTATGGAGAAGTTTTTTTGTTTGACTCTTGCTATGGGGGGGGGGGGGTGACTTTGAAATTGACTGCTTTGTGGTCAGATCTTACCAGGGATGATGACACTGTAGGCATGCTGCAGTGGTTACTCATGTTGGTTAATACTAAGTCCAAGATATTTTCACCTTTTGTGGGGGTGTCATCCAGCTGGTCAAAGGCATTTGCATTGACAAAATCAAGGAATCTGTGGGCATTTGTGTTTTGGCATGAGTCCAATCTATGGTTGGATATTTAAAGTCGCCCAGGATCAGGGTAAAGGGTTGAATCTTGATAGATTCAAGGAGGTCCAGATAGGTGGAGTGGGCATCTTGAGTCTGAGTTGGAGGCTGTAGCTAGCTATGATTTGAATAGGGGTCTTGTCAGTTGTTAACTGCACCTGGAGTATTTCCTGAGCATCATACTGTTTGAGCAGCCTAGAGGTGTGTATGTCTTTTATATATATTGTAACTCCACCTCATTTTGCTTTGTTGCCCATGGCTTGGTGTCTGAATGAAAGATAGGATGAGTAACTTGGTATGCCTGGGGTCCTCTCCGCAACTTTGAACCAGGTTTCTGTGACTGCACATATGTTAGCTTATTCCAGGGTTAAGAATGCTTGCAATGAGTGCAGTTTCATGTTTAGACTCCTAGCATTTAGCAGCAAGACCTTTAATTTACATTTTGATGAAATTTTCCTGTTGGTAGTTTTGCCCTCATGGCATTCCCTAAAAAAGGCACTATGGGGGAGGCAAGAGCCTTTGACAGAAGCCTGAAGCCCAAGGGAGGCAGGTGCAGGCCATCTCTGGCAAAGCATCGTGACTTGTCAGTGATGTTATCCCAGGCTGTCAGGTACAGGATCCCCTTTGAATGACACCGGAACCTAAGCCAGTTGTTAAAGTGAATCATTTTCTGTTTGTATTGAGGCATCATTCTGAGTGACAGTAGAATGTTGCTTAAGGCTAGGGACATACCTGCCTAGGACACATAATCAGTGAGCTCAAGTATGTCTCTCTTCATATAGCCAGGGAGGTATGTCTCAAGTCATTCACTCCAACACGTACTATGACATGTCATGGTGTTAGACTTTTCTTATTTTTCTTTACAAAGTACAGTTGTGTCATGATAATGAATGCTGGGGTAAAACATCTCTCTGCAAGGCAGACTCACTCATAGCATTCTTGTGCATTATGTAATTTTGCTACCAACTTTGTTCAATGAATGTTTTAAAGGTTGGCAGAAATATAATTCATTGTTGTTTAGTTGTATATATGCTTTAGTTTTCAGATACATTCTCAGTGTTGTGGATGTCATTTATGCTGTTAGCCATCTTCATCCCATGTGTGAGATGTATGTACAGCCAGCTCACATACATTTTAGAATATGTACCTGTTTTTTTCATGCTACTATAATCATTGTTTAATGATTATATAAACCTGTAATAAATACTGGAGCTTTTCTCCCTGGGCCTCTACTGAAAATTGACATATATCCAGCTAGACTAGCCCGGTCAACAAATGTAAAATAAATAAAAATAAAAAAATAAATAAATGTAGACAAATATGAACATCAAGGTTCAGTCCGATTTCAACATCAGTATAACTTAAACCTATTTGTAAGAGTTACTTATCTGACACATCCTGTCAAAGTATGATTTTCATTAGCATGGGTCTTTAACACATCATTGGCCATCTAGTACTGCTAATGAGACACACTTTAAAGGCATTAGCTAGGCAAAAGTCTTAATTCCCGTTCTTGTTCTGCTCAGGTGTGTGCACATCATCATGTAGAAACAAGCACCACATTTATCACCACAGCACATTGTGCAAATTGAGTTATTCATAAAGGAAATAAACTGTGAGCTAATTAACAGAATACACATGCTCAAACAGGGTTATCTAGACCTTATAAGCATGACATGGGCTATGGAGCTTCCATCATGCTAGGGAAGGTTGCCTTGTTCCCCAAGTGCTGCTGAACATACTACAGTCAACACTTTGCCATAGGACTACAAAGGGTAGTCTTAGAAATATCTCAAAATATGCACTATTTTAAACAACTGCAGATTCTTAGTATTTTGATAAATATTTGTGATGGGTCTGTCTATATGCATTGTTACAAGAAATTATATTCAAGTAATCTGAAATGTACTTCATGGGGGTCAGGCAACACAAGCATTAGCATGTACAGACTTCTTCAGTATCATTATAACATACTGAAAGTATAGACTGTCATTAAAGGAGTTCTGTAAGCTTTTCTTACATTCCCCATATTGTGATATTGTGTCTCTTTTTATGATTTTTTTTTCTGCTTGGTAGGTGTACATTCCTGCATCTGGTATTATTTGCTGTCTTCTGTAGTTTATTTGTGGGTGAGGGGAATTCATACGGAATATTACAGTACTAGCTGTATAGGCATAGGTTACGCACATGTGTAATGTAATATCTGGGAACCTACAGTGCTCTTTAGACTGTTGTTTCTACTATAACTGCATATTGATATATTTTGTTCCATAATTATAACAATCTGTACTACCGTGTATGGTAAACTGAGTTGTGATATCCATTTTTTTATTTAATCAAAACAGAGATATGGCTCCCAAATCTAAATGTAAGATGGACTCATCCTCACAGAAGCCTGCTTTCTCAGATGCTGAGAATAAGGTCATAGTACAGGCCTTCAGTGTCTATGGTGGATAGCTCCTTTTTTATATGCCTCCAACAAGCCCTTTCATAACCGTATCTAGCAGCAGTTGGTTGACATTATCTGTACTGTTGGTGGCCAGGGCCATGCATACCAAATGGTTGATATAGGGCCAGTGACATGATTAAAAAGGCCACTGTCAGAGCACATAAAGTGATATGAGAGAAGAAGGCTACTGGTGGTGGATTGTTTATTGAACCACCTCTCACTGAGATGGAGGTGTTCCCGCAAACCATTAGGAATACAAGCAGCTCAGAAGAGATTCTCAGTGCTGTGCTATATCAACCATTGTGTCTAGATACATCTGGCATTGCGATACGACAACCACATGCACATGTATTAATTTATAACCCACTGAGATTATTGCATTTTTATGTGTGATTCATGTTTTTTTGCATAGGTATAATGCTTATTTTCCTTGTTTTTTTGTGGTGTATTCCCAAAAGAAGAATTGCCTGATACCAGCACTGTAGACCTGCCACCATCTGGTGTTGCAGAAACTCTATCCTTTGACAATGATGGCGGTGATGAACAGACATACCACTGAAAAATCCACAGAGAAGCAGACCCAGTCCAGCATGGCACACAACCCACGTTTATTAATATTATGAGTGCTTTCATTTGGTACAGTACCAAACCTCTTCAGAAAAACACATGTAACACAAAACATTCAACTGTTATACTTTAAAAGTCATCATGTGATCAATCACCTGATCCAATTCCAATACTAGTCAAGTGGTTTGCCCGACAAATTACTTAAAAACATACATATTTTATATGCTATAAAGCTTAATTCATTGTTACATAAAACTTTTATGTTAATAAAACATTGTTTTACATATATTTTAAAACTATATTCAAACATAAAACCATTAAAAAATAAAAATTAAAAAATATTTAATAGTTATTTGATTATATCCCTGCCTTACCTATCTATTCAAGCTCTTTAACTTTAGTATGGAAGTAACTGAACAAACATCATTTAAACCCGGTAATACATATGAATGGCAATGTAGTTGCCAAACTAAATTTCATGCTTCTAATTTTTAAGATGCAGGTCTCCCCTCTCCTCTTTTTGGAATTGGTCGATAATCCTGAACTTAAACCAAAATCCTGGATGTTTTTTTACATAGTTTGCTAAAGCATTTTCTAACTTTTTTTCTTTATAGCATAGAGATGTTCATAAAGTCTCTCTCTCTCTCAGTTTCCTGTCTGTCTTCCCTGTATAGAAACTGGGACAATGTTGGCATAAAGCTATATAAACAACTCCACTAGAATTACAATTATATTTATGTCTTGTCTCATACTTTCTATCTCTGATAGTGAAGGAACTTCTTATGTCAATGTACTTACAATGATGGCAAGATTCACATTTGAACATGCCTTTAATTCTACTATTAGGTAAATCCTGAAAATTTAAAATGTTCTTAAAATTGAAACCCTTCTTAAAAACAAATTTCGGTTATGAATTGAATCCACTGAATCAGTTAATTATTGCCTATAATAGAATTAAAATGTGCACTAATTATTTATTTATTGAAGGTAGAATTGATTTGAAAGTACATAATTATTTTTCTATGCCTGCACCAAAAATACCACTGATCTTTGGGATTCTAAAGATCCATAAAGATTTACAGAACCCCCCTTTAAGGCCCATAGTGAATAATAGACAATCTTTGACATATCCAATAGCAAAATATGTGTATAATATATTAAAGAAAAACATAGTCAAAGAACCACATATATGCAAAGATTTGTGGTCTTTCTTGAATGATGTTAATGCTTTAAAATTTAGTGAACAATATGCCTTTTTAACTGTTGATGTGAAAGATTTATACACATGTATACCCCATGAAATTGGTGTCAAATGGGTTTGCTCAAAATTGAGAAGTAGGGGAGCCACAAACCTTGAATTGTTGAACATAGAGGAATTTTTAGATAATATTTTAATAATTATATCTTGTTTGACACAAAATTTTATTTGCAAAAAAAGGAGTAGCCATGGGGTCACCATGTGGTGGGAGTTATGCAAACTTAGTGTTAGGTGAATGGGAAAGCAGGTATATATTTAATGACACCAAGAATTGTTTTAATATGATAACATTTTACACACGGTTTTTAGATGATTTAATGGTAGTGAATACGAAGTGAATTTATTTATTCAATATTTAAATAACACTACAACTTTTTTACAGTTCACTCACACATTTGAGAAAGATGGAATTTCCTTTTTAGATGTGAAACTTTCAGAAGAACATGAAGGTAATAGTTATAAAGCTACAATTTTTAGGAAAACTACATTTTCAAATTCCTTCCTTCATTATACAAGTCAACATCCCCTACAACAAAAAAAGTCGGTAGTAAAGGGTCAATTTGTTCAGGCAGCCAGAATGGTCACAACAGAAATTGATTTTTTTAGTAGAATGTGATAACTTGAATTCTATGTTTGTTAAGAAGGGATACCCGGACAATTTTGTGAATGAGATAAGAATTGAAGTAGTGAATAAATGAACACAAGGAGTTTATAAAGTAATTTTGAGTGAACATTATGCCCAGGACTTTATTCTAAATGACACAAACATGGGTAATAGTGTAACTAATAGTGAATTTTCCAACCGCTTATTATTCATCACTACCTTTAGCACAGATGCACTAGCTATAAAAAATATTATATATAAAAATTGGCCCTTATTAGCTACAGACACAGTTTGCAATAATTTTAGTAATATGAAACCAAAATTTGTTTTTAAGAAGGGTTTGAATTTTAAGAACATTTTAAATTTTCCGGATTTACCTAATAGTAAAATTAAAGGCATTTTCAAATGTGAATCTTGCCCTCATTGTAAGTACATTGACATAGGAAGTTCCTTCACTAACAAAGACAGAAAGTATGAGACAAGATATAAATATAATTGTATTTCTAGTGGAGTTGTTTATATAGCTTCATGCCAACATTGTTCCAGTTTCTATATAGGGAAGACATGTAGGAAACTGAGAGAGAGAGAGAGAGAGACTTTATGAACATCTCTATGCTATAAAGAAAGAAACGTTAGAAAATGTTTTAGCAAACTATGTAAAAAAACATGCAGGACATTGGTTTAAGTTCAGAATTAATGACCAAATCCAAAAAGAAGAGAGGGGGGACCTGCATTTTTAAAATTAGAAGCATGTGAATTAGTTTGGCATCTACGTTGCCATTCATATGTATTACCTGGTTTAAATGATGTTTGTTCAGTTACTTCCAGACTAAAGTTAAAGAGCTTGAATAGACAGGTAAGGCAGGGATGTTATCAAATAACTATTAAATATATTTTAATTTTTAATGGTTTTATGTTTGAATATGGTTTTAAAATATATCTAAAACAATGTTTTATTAACATAAATGAACTGCTACAATTTATAAATTAGCGAGAGCGAGAGGTTTTCTAGTGCATTGCACGGCTGCTTGGATTCTCGCGTCTCCCACGTGGTCTTCCCCTTTGACTTGCTCCACGGGCCGACCTGGTTAAAACAGTGTCTTCTATATATCTACGAATTGTGAGAGATGTTATGCACTAATCGGCTTCTTTAATCAGCGGCGTCTTTCACGTAGTCTTTCTCATTGATTTGTTCCTCTGGGCGACCAGGATACATTAATGTTATTTACCTATTTGGGGCAGTAAAGCCGCATTGGGTTGAATAAAAGGAAAGGCGCCTAAGTAAAGTAGCAAGAAAATGTGCAGAGTTACACCAAGGAAGGCTTGCAAACCTTTGAGATAAGCAAAAGCTGTTATCATAATTTAATGTGCATGATATATTGCCTGTTCACTGCTTTAACTGGTTCTTGTTTGAATTGTTGTAACTGTTCTATTATTAGTTATGTTGCCTTAAGCTCCAACTTTCTCTAATTGTTTTATCATTGTAATCTTCCTCCTAGCTCTGTACCTCTTATCCTGCTCTACTAGACCTGCTAGTCTGTAAAGACCCCTTCTCTGAACTCCTGCAATCCCACCACCTGGCCAAAGAATACCGCACCCCAGGACTTGATTTGTTTTTCTTCCCTGCTCCCACGAATTAAGAAAAGTATGCTATACCCAAGTCCTACTTTTTAGTGTATTTGTTAAGCTTACACTTTACCTAGCATAAGTTATAAATTGCTTCTACATAAGCTACTCCTGTAGTAAGTGCATATAGATAATAAGCCTCGGTGCCAGGACTCCAGCAGCCACACTCCTCTCTATCAGTGATCCTACTGCAATATTTACATACCCTTGGACCCATTATCTATTACACCCCTACCTGCCTCTTCTAACTCTGTTTTCTTGTTGTACTCCCCTCTTTGCCCACTAGGTGGCACTCTAAGCTTGCTTGCTTTTGGCTAATATTCTTTGCCCCACTTTCTATAGCTTTCTCTTATCTGGATCTTCTCTCAGGTCTTTCCCCTTGCCTAGCTGTAACTCTTAGTGCTTTGTCTGCTCCTCCTATCCCACTCTTATCACACCCTCTAGCTCCTTATACCTCTCTTATTCTTTTCTTTCTTGCCTTCCCTCTCCTCTAGTCCCTCTTGCCTCTAACCTGCTGTACCACACTTACCTACCTCTGGCCGCCTTCTCTGTACCTGAAACTTGCTACTCTCTGATTGTCTCTCGGCAGAATCTTCATCTACCTGCTGTAGCCCGCTCCGTTCGCCCTTCGGGCTCGCTCTGCTCCCCTACCCTGCCCCCAATACATCTACATTTATAGATCCCCTACTCCTCCCTACATTTTTTTCCTCCAATCAAACTCCTTCCCCTCTTCCCCAATTCTTACTCTACTTAACCAATCACACTCCTCCTTCCATTTCTCCACCCCCTCCCACCTCTCTCTACTCTTAACCCTTCACCTCCCTCTCCTACTTGCTATCTTCCTTCCACTCTTTTCTCAGATTCCCCTACTCTTTCTCTTCCAACTACTTCTCCCCTCATCCCTTACCCCTCCCATTCTAGCATGTACTACCAAACTCTTATTTCCCTCAGACTCCCCTTCTCTCTACTCATTTTTCTTCTTCCTCTCTATCACACTACTTCTTACTGCTCAGTAACTCACCCTTACCTATCTACTACTCATACCCTCTCTTTCTCCCACCCACATCCCCCTTCTTTCACTCATTTCCACTCCATTTCCCCCTGCCTTATCCCAATAAACCTACTACACCTTTTCCATCCCAAAATACTCTCCTCCTCCTCTTCAAAATGCTTCTCTCTCTCATTCCTCCCAACCCATAACAACTTCCTACTCTCCAAACTAAAATGACTTAAAGTATTCTCAAATAGCATCCTAGCCTTATCTGGAGATATTCACCCTAACCCTGGCCCCTGCCTCAGTACAAACAACACCTTCCCACCTTCCCCCTCCTCTCCCTCTCCTAATACATCTCTCCCTCACACTCCTTCTACTCCTAAGTCCACTCCCAGTACCCTTAAGATTTTCACTATCAACGCCCAAAGCCTTAACAACAAAATTCACCATATTCACGCTTGGATTTACCACAACCAACCTGACATCCTAGCCATCTCTGAGACCTGGCTAAAACCCCATGTCTCTGACTCTGAAATCCTACCTCCAGATTTCAACATCCATAGGAGTAACCGAATAAACAAAAAAGGTGGAGGCTCTGCCATTATCTACTCCAACCTTCTCTCCATAATCCCCCTACAAATCCCAACCCCTCTATTCAAAAATACTGAAATAACTACTTGTCTGCTACAACTAATTAAACATAAAAATATCTGCTTCATTTCGTTATACATCTCCCCAGGTGACAACATCTCTACTCTAGAGAGTATTCTTCACTGGGCCTCTTCTGAGATAAAAAATGAAACAGTTATTCTAGGTGATGTCAACATTGATTGGAACAAAATCAACACACCTTCCCCCACGCTATCTATCAACCTTTTCAACTTCTCTCAATTAATCCATTCTACAACCAAGCCTAACAACCCCGGCCCCATCTTAGATTGGATCTTAGTCTCCCACCCTAACAAAATCTCTCTATCTGGAACTATCCCTGGCTCCTTTAGTGACCATCTACCTGCCTTCATTCATCGCTCAACAAACCCCTCTCAATCACCTCATCATTATATCCAAACTCGTAACCTTAGCAACTTCAACCCCATAATCTTCTCCAACATATTCAAAAAAATCAACTGGCATATCCTTCAAACTCTGTCCCTCGACAATGCCGTAGAACATTTTAACTCCATCTTCCTATCTACTCTTAACTCTCTAGCCCCTCTTAGACATAAACGAATCAAAGCCAATTCTGCTCCTTGGCTAACCAAAGAGACTAAACAAACCATGCAACTCAGAGACAAATCTTGGAAACTTTATCAGAAAAGCAAACTGCCTTCTGCCTTGCTCCATTATACCCAACTCCGCAACCAAGTAAAAAAACTAATCATCTGGGACAAAAAAAACTACTGCAACAAACTTCACACTACTAACCTTAACAACACCAAACGATTCTGGAAATCTGTTAACTCTCTTCTCCATCCAGGATCACAAAATAACCCCTGCCCTGACCCCAGTTTATCGGACAATGAACTTAGCTCACTATTCAACACTTTCTTTACTGACTCTATAGCCAAACTAACCAAAACATTCCTTGACAACAGCCCTGCCAACATCCTAAACGCTCCCAATAACCATCATCCTATGTTTCAACTCAAACCAGTTTCCACAGCTTTCATAAAAAAGCTCTTAACCAAACTAAAACCTTGCTCCAACGCCCCTGACAACATTCCCCCCTCTTTCCTCAAACACGCAGCCGATGGAATAGATCTTCAAATTAGCATCCTTATTAACAGATCCTTACAAGAGTCTTACGTTACTAAACTTTGGCGTTCTGCCTACATTCTACCACTTCATAAAGGAGGTAAAAACAACTCCTTTTCTAACTTCCGTCCTATAGCCCTCCTCTCTCCTTTATCAAAAATTCTAGAAAAATGTGTCCACTGCCAACTCTTACCCTACCTAACAGAGTATCAGCTACTTACACCCACCCAACATGGTTTCCGTCCAGGCCACAGCACCATAACTGCCCTTCTTTCCTTCTTAGAAACTGTTAACCAAGCCCGAAATTCTGGACTTCTAGTATCCACTATCCTGCTAGACCTTTCTAAAGCCTTTGACACTATCTCCCATTCACACCTCCTCTCCCACCTCTCCAACCTTAATCTTTCCTCTAATACTCTTTCCTGGTTCTCCAGCTACCTCTCTGACAGATCCCAGGCTGTCAGATGGAAGAACTGTACCTCCTCCTTCTTACCTACTCCAACTGGCATTCCTCAGGGATCCATTCTCGGTCCCAAACTTTTCAACATCTTCATAAATAACCTTCACACTGCTCTCCCTGACACTACTGTCATTCAATATGCTGACGACTCTACCTTAGTCTGTGCTGCCCCCAACTTAGCCAAACTTCTCTCTAGAACTCAAACAGCTTTTTCCACTACAGAAAACTGGATGCACCAAAATCATCTCTCCCTCAATTCCAATAAATCCAAAATACTAATTTTCCTCCCTACCAAGACCTCGTCCTTGGACAAAAACTCTTTTAACATCCTCAGCCAATCTAACACTCCTATAGAAGTAGTCCCCTACACTAAACTCTTAGGCATAACCATAGATGAACACCTTAAATTCGACCTCCACATTCAACAAAACATAAAAAAAACACCAAAAACTAGGCATGCTGTACAGAAATAATCTATTTCTTTCCAAATCCTCCAGGCAAACCTTAGCTACCTGCTTCCTCCTACCCTCACTTCTTTACGGAGCCCCTCTCCTCTCTAATCTGTCAGCCTCCCTCTCATCTAAACTTGAAGCCTGCTATAATAAAATCTCTAAATTTGCCACCAAGTCTAAAAACTCTACCCACCACTGCCTTTCCCTTCAATCTTTAAACTGGCTAGAACTCCCAAACCACCTTGACTATCTCCAACTAACAACCACTCATAAACTAATATTCCACCCAGAAAAATGCCCTGCGCTATCCTCCATCCTCCCCCCTTACACTCCCAAACGATCTTTAAGATCTGAACACCAAAATCTAGTCACCATTCCTAGACCTAAACATCCTGCTGGCCAACAACTACTATCATTCTCTCTAGGTAGAAAATGGAACTCTCTCCCTCCTTCTCTTCGAACTATACCTAACTTAGATCACTTCAAAACCCAGCTTTTCTTACACCTATCATCAGAAAGGAAATGTCCTTGTTTTCACCCTACTTAATCTTAAAGCTCCCCTTGACTAAGTCCCTTACTCCTGCACCCTTTATACACTCGAACTCCAGCTATGCCATTAGCATGCTCCTACCACTCTGTTTGGACAAAAATATTAACAACCTAAAAAAAAAAAAAATCTTCAATGTTGCTGTTTCCTCAGGGAACTCCTGCAGTGTGTACGTTCCATTGTATATTTCCATACTCAATGTTCTTTCTGTGTCTACATTCTATTGCAAATAGGTATTTTACATTGTCCTGAGTGTACTTTCTATTGTAAATTTGAATTTACTGTATCTTATTATGTTTTCTGCTGTGTGAATTTATCATTGTATTCTTCTTAACTTTGTATTGGTTATTCTATTTTGGAGCTTTTCTTCCCGGGCCTCCACTGAAAATGGGTTCTTCTTGACCCAGTGGACTTCCCCGGTAATCAAACTGAAATAAATAAATAAATAAATAAAAGTTTTATGAAACATTGAATTAAGCTTTATAGCATATAAAATATGTATGTTTTTAAGTAATTTGTAGGGCAAACCACGACAAGTATTGGAATTGGATCAGGTAATTGATCACATGATGAATTTTAAAGTATAACAGTTGAATGTTTTGTGTTACATGTGTTTTTCTGAAGAAGTTTGGTATTGTACCAAACGAAAGCGCTCATAATATTAATAAACATGGGTTGTGTGCCGTGCTGGACTGGGTCTGCTTCTCTGTGGATTTCTCAGTGGTTTGTTTTTCAAAAATTGTATTTCCAAGTTTGTTTGTTGGTATGAACAGACATAGTCTGTGCCTGCAGGGTGTATGTCAGATATAGGGATTGTGGCTCCCTCTTCCCTTCCCCAACAGTCTGGACAAAGTGAGTATTCCTACGCATAACTATGACAAAGAACCAGCTGAGAGTGGACAGGCTAATGGGGACATGGTTGATTTTGGTAGTGTAGTAACTCCAGTTGCTGACATGGTGGAATTTCCCCCTACCCATTGCGAGAGGGTTTTACCACACATTGATGTCTGTAGAGGTACTGAGAGAAGACATGCTTACTACCCTCCCACTGAGGTTTGCGTGTCAGTAGCTGCCACCCAACATATGTGCAAGGCTGTTGTGGAGCCACAGTTAAGTTCCACCATGATGTTGCAAGAGGTTGTAAAACTAGTGCATACTATGTATTCTGACATATGAGACTTTATGAATCTTATGAGTGAGTCGCTAACCCTACCCCTGCCTGTAACCCCATTTCAGTGTAAACAGAAAATGGCTAAACACTTGTGATTTTGAAAGTCCTTGCATCCCCAAGAAAGATGGCAGATAGACAAAGGCTCTCAAGGCAAAGGAGAGTTTCCATCTAGTCATTGTCCCAGGGTAGCGATGGTCCAAAGAGACATAGAGGTAGGGGATCCTTTTGAAGATTTTGCTCCAATGATCCCTAAATGGTTGCCTGACTGTTTCCATCTGGAGACTGTTGGGGAACATTTCTCCTTGTAGTTCCTGCATGGGTGTGCATTGGTTTGGAATAATGGGTCAGGAAAATGATATCCTGAGGCTACTTCATTCATTTTTCTTCAGCACCACCCGCCGGAACCTCTCATTGCCCATCAGTGCTTCCTAGACAGAGGAAAGCAGCAGTACAGGAGGTGCAAACTCTCCTCAGCAAGAGAACAATCCAGAAGTCCCACAAGGTCAGAGAGAATTCAAATTTAACTCCAAGTCTTTTTTATTCCCCCAAAAGACCAAGGACCTCAGTCTAATATTGGATGTCAGTCAGCTCAACATACATGTAAAAAAGGAGTCTGTCTGGGTGGTCACTGTGTAATCAATATAAAGCTTTTGTGCTTCTTGTCCAGAATTCCAGAAAACTACACCCCACCTAGATAAAAAAGTCATTTGATGCCAATGAGTAAAACAGAAATACCATTTGAATTAATTGCAATGGGCATTATAGGGCCACTAGTAAAATATAGGAGCTGTTGTCAGTACATACTAGACAGAAACAGTGCCATTATTCAAGGTTAATACTAACGCTATAGACAAAACAGTAGTACTATTATTCTCCAGAGTGGGTATCCTCAAAGAAATGTTTAGGGGGCAAGGAACTCCCTTTATGTCAAAAAAGAGTAGGTATCCTTAAAGAAATGTTTAGAGGGCAAGGAACTCCCTTTATGTCAAAAGTACTTCATCAGTTGTGCCAAAGATTTAAAGTCATACAATTGACGCCATTACCCTTCCATCCACATACTGATAGATTAGTAGAGATGTTCAATAAAGCATCAAAATCCGCGTTAAGGAAAGTTACTGATGCAGATGGTTAGCATTATGACCAGTTATTCACTTATTTACTGTTTATAGTCTTGGGGTGTACCACAAAATTTAAATGAGTTTAGCCCATTTGTGTATTTGTACGTTAGGCATCCCAATAAGGGTTTGCATTGTTGATTAACATGGGAGGAAGAGAAGATACTACGTTAGTTTGCAGGCTAGACTGAAGCTGGTTATGCCCATAGTAAAGGAGCACATGAAGACAGCCCAGACAATGTAACAATGAGATTATAATAAAAATGCCTGACTTAGGAAATTTAACTCAGGACATCAGGTATTCCTACTAGTGCCTTCTACAAAAAACAAATGACTGGCAAAATTGCAAGGGCCATTTGTGGTGAATGAATGAATGGATAAATGCAGTTAACTTAAAGGTCAGATGACCAGAAAAGGTAATGATAGAGAAAATCTATTATACTAATGTACTGAAGCTATGGAAGGATATGAAAAGCTCTCTGGTTAGCTAGCATGTGTAAATCCATACAGGTGAGGCCAGAAAATCTCTACCTGCAATATAGTGGATGAATCTTAAAAGTACAAAGGAAGGAAATAAGAGAATTCCAGTTAAAAATAAAGGAGGCAACACCTAGGTGAAGTTTATGCCAAGTCTTAATAGACTACCAGAGTCATAGAGAAATTGTTAGAGAAATTCAAAAAAATGCTCCATCTGGGCTTAATAGAGCCAGCTCTGACTATAGCACAGGCAACCAAGGTTTGGGTAGCACTGTGGACCTTCCTCCATCAGATGTTGCAGTGGGTACCCTTGGGAGCTGACCAAGGAAGTTGGGAGTGAGCAATTGTTACTAGCTTAACCAGTCTGGGAGAAAGGATACGTGATTCCTGTTGACCATATGAGGGATACCTAGTGAGAGCACTAGGTGATATGGCCAGTGAAGTCTGAGCCTACTGACCTCACACACATTTACACTCATGAGCCAAAGCTAATGCAGCATGTGGAGGCTCACTTCACTTCAGAAGGTAGTAGTAGTGATGGTCAGAAGAGCTTCCAAAGTAGGGGTACTGCCATGTAGAGAGGGTTGGCTAAACAGTAAGATCAGCTAGCTTGACATCTCCCTATCAATTAAATCTTGCTGAGGAACAGAAAACCATTTGGGATTATTAGGTAGAAATAAATGGGCCATAGGTCTCTTGCTTAGACTGGGAATGCCTGGCTTCCTTATAAATGGGCCTAATGGGGGCAGGCAGAGGAACTGAGGAGGTGAGGTCCTGCAGTGAGAAAAAAAAATCATTAGAAAATTTATAATTCAAAGTTTGATACTCATCCCATGCAAAAAATGATGAGTTCACAGATATGATAGAGAACCTAGGAAAGGCCAAGTACTTAACTCTAGACTTTAAAAAGGGGGTAATGACAGATACCACTTACCCCATCTGCTAGAGAAAAACAAAATGGCCTATTTATCTACTAATGGTCTATCCAATGCACATTGTTACACATGCTTTATATGGAGCCCCTGGCACTTTTCAGAGGCTGAGGGATAAAATAATGAAGCCTCACTCTTGATGTGACATAGTAATAGTATACCTGCATAACATGGTCACTGATTCACATTGGAAGTAGAAGAAGCATTCCCAAGAAAAATAATATGGAGGAAATCAAGTACTTAGGATACCTTAAAAGAGCAAGGGATGGAAGGACTGCAATAGAGGCCATACAAACTGGCCTATATGCAATACTAAAATACAGGTGAAGGCTTTTTCTAGACTAGGTGGTATGACTGAAAGTTTTGTGTCTAATTCAGTGACTGTTGTTTTCCATTTAACAGATTTCACAAGAGAGAAAGCTCCGGTCAAAGTGCAACAGTCCTTTGAGGTAGCTAGGACATATAATGATGAAAAAAAGGATCCTATATTCTGAACCTGTGGTAGTAACTCCTGATTTTAATAAAGAATTTATCCCATAAAATTATGCATCAGAGGTAGGTTTGGAGGCAGAACTATCCCAAAACATCCAAGGTGAACTGGGCACTATATAAGTAGAAAGTTAAGCAATGCACAAAGACTGTTTTCAACCACAGCAGAAGAAGAGTGTATAGATATAAAGAGATCTTTGTATTCCTTGAATAACTATTGGTTAGTTACATACTTTAGTTTAGTGACTGATCATGCTCTAATGCAATGGCTATGTTGGCAAACTGATGGCAAAAAGAAGTCAAGCCAGTGTGCCGTATCCCTCCAACCTTTTCTAAATATAGTGATGCACAGACCTGGTATAGCCAACGAGAATGCTGATGTGTTGTCGAGGTCAGACAATCCCATTGCTTTGAGTCCAAGACCCCAGGATTTGCACTGTTAGGATGATAGTTGTGACATGCGGAGTCTGAAAAAAGTATATACACCTTTACCAGTTTCTTGAGAATGAGAGGTCTCCACAGTGTTAGTGGGCAAAACTATGTGTTAGTCACTTAACGAAGCACCGAATTCCAGTTAACATTGTACGAAAAGAAGTAGAAGCTGCCACAAGGGAGGATGTTTGGCCCATATGTGATGGTTTGGAAGGTTCAGCACTAGCTTAACAAAAGACACTGGACATGTGGTGTGTGGCAGGCTAACTGGGGCAAACTTGTGGAGTACACTTAGAGGAATTATCTGGATTATAAAGATGGAATTTTGGCTTGGTGAGGGTCTATAGCCTGGGACTACTAAAAAGACTGCCTGTTTCCTGGAGGAGTTGTTTGGACTGTAAACAATTAGTGAAAAGTAACCAAAGGAACTGTTTTGTTTTCATCTTGAACAGCAACAAAATATAGTCAAATATTTTCTTTTGTTGTATGAATTACAAAATAAGTATGTGTTTTACAGAAACTCATGCATTCAGTGGTTCCTTGGACATGCATTTTAGGTCTCTTGTATAGGAATAAGCAATTCATGACCATTTTTACCAAAGCCACTATTGCCAGAACCCACCTATTATCCACCCTACTGTATGCCTCACCAATCCTGACTAATCTTCGCCACAGCGAGCAAAGCAATATGGCATCTTGCTACAACAAGATTGCCAAATTTGCCACAGGTGCCTCTAATAGAGCCCACCACTGTCTTTCCCTCAAAAAGCTCAACTTGCTTGAGCTGCCTCAATTACTTCTTACCACTCAACTCTCCAAAGCCCACAGACTATATTACCTCCCAAATAAAATCCCCATTTTACAAGACCTAATACAACCCTACACCACCACCCGAGCCTTAAGGTCAACAGACCAAAATCACATAAATGTCATTAAACATAGAAATGAGGCTGGCAAATCTCTTTTTGCCTGCTCTATAGCAAACGTCTGGAACTCACTTCCAAAACACATAACTTCTACAGGTTCTGCTCCACAATTAAAAAAAAAACTACTCAAAACCCATTACTTTAACAACTGGCTATGCCCATGTGACTCCCCAGGCTAATCCACTACATTTGCAGTGATACAATGATTCTACCAAGGATCACCTAATACTGCCTAACCTCTGTATATTAATTCTTAACTAACGATGTTCTATTCTGTTCGTATCTACTTATTCATCTCTGAAGACAGTTAAACATTTACCTACATACAAGTGGTATGCTTCTGGAATACAATAATTGTATCTATACATATATCTGTTAAGAAAGGTAAAATATGTTCTTGTATAATATTGTATGCATTTAGGAGAAAGTATTGTAATTCATAAAATTGTTATTTGTTAGATTGTTTTTTTAAGTGGAGCTTTTCTCCCTGGGCCTCCGCTGAAAATGGATCTGTGTCCAGTTGGACTTTCCCGGTCAACAAATGTAAAATAAATAAAATAAATTATATATATATATATATATATATATGTATATATATATATATATAGGTTTACTATCAAATTGTCGATCCCGTTTTGTGCGACGCGCATTGCCCGAACGCGGAACTGCGAACGTCACTACACCGACGCCCAGATGTGCGAACGGCAAAATCTCGCCCCCATCCGACCCATGGTAGCATGGGTGTGGAGGTGTTGCGGCGGTAATGTCGATCGTCGGAGTTTAGCGGTTTCGGTTCGCTATCAAAATGGTTTCGGTGTTTGGTTCGCAAGCGTCGATGAATGCCGTTCGCACGGAGTGCATTCGAACATTTAATAGTAAACCATATATATATATATATATATATATATATATATATGTGTGTGTGAATATATATATATATATGGGTCTACCTGACAACGTCGACAGCTCAGAACGCCGACACCGAGAACACCAACGCCAGAAGATCGACAACTGAGAAGACCGACGGATGAAAGCACCGACGCTGAGAACACCGACATGGGAAAAGGCTGTGTAAGTATGTGGTAGTGACGGACGTTATGGTGCGAGTAAGGTAAGTGTGCGATATTGACAGTCTGTAGGGATAGGGGTGGGTTAAGTGAGTTAGGGTTAGGGCGTGGGTTAGGTAAGTGTGCGGTAGTGATAGTCTTTGGGTTAGGGGTGGGTTAAGTGAGTTAGGGTTAGGGCGCGGGTTAGGTAAGCGTGCGGTAGTGATAGTCTTTGGGTTAGGGGCGGGTTAAGTGAGTTAGAGTTAGGGCGTGGGTTAGGTAAGTGTGCGATAGTGACGGACCTTAGGGTTAGGGTTTGGGTTAAGGTTGTAGATAGTTGTGTATGTGAGGTTTAGTGTGGGTTTGTAAGGATTTTGGTGTGCTTGTGTTGTGTGTGTGCTTTTTGGACAGGGGATTTGTTTTGTTTGTTGATTGTCGTTATTATGGTGTGTTGGGCATGTGAGGTTTCGTGTTTGTGAACTGTCGGTTATGTGGTGTCAGTGATTTCGTTGTCGGGCATGTGAGGTTTCGTGTTTGTGAACTGTCGGTTATGTGGTGTCGGTAAACTGGTTGTCGATGTTGTGGCTTGTCGACCTTGTCAGGTAGACCCATATATATATATATATATATATATATATATATATATATATATATATATATATATATATATGTGTATGTATGGGTACTTATTATGTGGTCCAAAGGTAATCTGTTTGAATTTATTCTGGAAATGGTAAAGTCATTGAACAGAATATAGTTCAAACAGATTAAGTGGGACAACAGTGTTGTTGTTGTTGTTGTTGTGTCACCAGTATTTTTGTGAAATTGCTGAATACGTCACAGGGGAATTTTTCCTTTTTCCTGGTATTATTTAATCTTGGAGCTGGTATATTTAAGTAGCAGAGGCTTCAAAGTCCTTGTTCTGTTTGCTTTCTAAGCACTGTCTGGTATGCAGTGTAGACAGTATCTCAGACTTGAGTCATTTTCTATATTCTGAAACTGTTTCTATACATTTTTGGCAAGTGTCCCAAATACAAATGTTAGGTGCACTGTCTTTGGATGCCTGGTAGTTCGGTCATGTATTTTGCCAGAATATGCTTTTTTTGTTTTACAGCTTTGTTCACTACAGAATGTGCTTTTTGTACTGTTTGCTGATGTCCTTCATATGTTAAGTACTTCATTAGTAAACGTATATTTAAAGATAAGCAATCATCTTTGCTAGTAAATATAAACTGTTAATAGTAAAATAAAACAGCAATACCGCAAATCCCAATTCTTTATCTTACTAAGTGGCAGATAACATTTCTGTAAATATATGGCAACAAGGAATGTATAGCAGCGAATGAACTGCAAACGCAGCTGTTGTAAGTGAACCAAAGTCTGTATTAGAGAACTTAGGAGTTTCACATTTATGTAAGGGGAGTTTTGGAGGTTACTAATCAGCTTCTCTGTTGAAGCCATTGTCAGTCCAGTACTTGATTACAACATGTGGTGCATTTGTTTCTTCACTGCATACTTTCTACTTCTGCAAATATTTACTCCCTCACAGAACTCTATAATGAAAGAGGACTGGACATCTTATGTCTTTTGTTTGCCTGGGCATTGTTAATTATAAATGAGGAAGTCTAACTGCAGTGCATATGTTAGACATACTCTAAGTGTCACATCCTGCTAAAGTGATGTTTACATAAGGAAACATTCCTATAAAATAGAATAACTAAACCAGAAGGTTCAATTTAGGCACAATTTACTGACACAATATTGTAAGGTCATGAGGAGTACGAAGTGCTCAAACAGATGTAGACACTTTAACATAATCATTTAAAACCTTTGCACAGTGATGTAGGACTGAGTTTCTGAAAAACACATGACAAGTTAATGTTTATTTGTTTTAGAGACGATTCCAGAGTTATACTGCTGTCTAACCCCAGTGGGGCATGAGAATGAAAATGTCGATAAACTTATTTGTTTGATTTAACATGGTTCCAACTTCCAACATGTAACAATAACTTTTAAATATGGAGTCATACTGTGTCTGCGTAAGTCATGAGTCACTATAAAAATTGCTCAATAGAAATCTATTAAACAAATGCGCTGATCTTTGAAACATGCACCAGGAGTTCCAAATGTTGGCTAGAAGCAAGACAATGAAGTCTACATAGTTACATACAAATATGTCAAGCACGGGCATTGACGCCATTTTAGCCTGCCAATATACCAAAACACTTGTTCCCACAATGTGTCCAGGCTTCTTAACAATATCTAAACTAGTGCTTGCTTTAATGTAATTTGGTAGTCTGTTCCATGCATCAGCTACTCTGTCAGAGACCCAGTTAGTACACTTCTCATTCCTATAGAACCTTCTACATCGGTTGTCTGATGATTCTCTAGTACTTTTTGATAACCCCAAACATTCCCAGAGATAGTTGTCTCCAAGCGCTCTACATACCCCAATAAGATCTCCTCTTAGATAGCTATAAGAGACACTTTACAAGTTCAGATATTGTAGTCTTTCATAATAACTTGAATTTTCACATCCATGGATGCCCTTGGTGTATTTCCACTGCATTCTTTCCAGTTTATTCATGCTTGCTTTCTTGTAAAGTTTCCATATTGTTATTCCATACTCAGGTTTGGGTCTAATGTAACTAACAAACAATGACTTCATCATTTCTGATTTTATAGACTTTATAAATGTTTTTATACAACCTATAGTTCTATAACTTCATTCACCAATTGGTTGATATTTATTTATTTATTTTACATTTGATTACCAGGTAAGTGTCCAGCTGGGCTGGAAGCCCATTTTCAGCAGAGACTCGGGGAGAAAAGCTCCAAGAAACAGCAAACAGTTTTACATTTTTACAGAATAATTACAAACAAAAAATTAAAAGCAAATAGCAAAAATTAGACTGAAGTCACACAAACAACTAGTTTAGAATTAGAATTACAAAAGTACAGTAAATATACAGAAATTGAATGGAGTTAGACACAAGTTATTTTACAGCATAATTAGGTTAGCGTATACATAAGTCTGATAGTCTGAACTACTAGGCATGTAGAAATGGTGGACCCAGAATCTGAGGCAAGAGAAATAATATAGAATGCTAGTTGGGGTTGGAGCAAGGACAGAGCCAGTGATTGGACAAATGTTCTCTGAGGCTTTGTTTGAATTTGGAGGTCATATTTAGATTGAGGATGTGCTGAGGTAATAGGTTCCAAGACTTGTATATTTTGCTGAATTACAGTGAGTTACTGGTGGTGCAGCAGTAGCATTGTTGCCTCACAGCAAGAGGTTCTCCTGTTCAATTCTCGGCTGGAGTGTGGGGAGTGCCTTCTGTGTGGAGTCTGCATGTCCTCCCCGCGGTTGGGTGGTCGTTCGAAAGACATGCGTAAATGGGCGTGCCTTCGTTGAAGGTTGAACGTCGAGCTGGCACCTCGGTTTTCGTGAAAATCTACTGCCAATCATTAGTAGACCGGAGTTCCGCTGTGGCGACCCCTAACCCGGAAAAGCCAAGAGACAACAACAACAGTGAGTTACTGAAACTGTTTAGAGATTTGATAACTTTTAGCAGGAGATTGTCCGAGAATTAAAGGTCTCTGATGTTATTGTTAGCTTGTACTAGGTCTTTTAGGTCAGGGCAGTAATCTGGTTTGGTTAGAATAGTATGGGCAATGGTGAATTGTCTGAATTGAAGTAGATTAAGTAGCTCCATCCAGTTGAGTTTTTTTAGAGCTAGGCAGTGGTGATTCCTAAAGGGAATGTTGGCTGCAAATTTGGCTATTTTATTATAGCATGACTCAAGGAGATTTATATCAGTCATGAGTAAGTTTGTGAAGATTTGTGAGGACTAGAGGAGGGTGAAGAGAAGAAATGACCTGACAGTGGTTTGTCTGGAGGTGTTGTAAGACAGGGTTTAGCTCTATAGAGTTGACCTAATTTTGTATGGATTTTTTTTTTATAGTCATTGCTATGTGTTTGTCAAGTTTTAGTTGATTGTCAGTTATGAAGACAAGGAGTTTGGTCTGTTCACTTACAGTTTGGTTAGAGGAATAGATGGTGAGTGGAAGGTTACTGTTAGTGGACTTGTTTTTGGTGAAGACCATGGGCTTTGTTTTATTTGGGTTGAGCATGAGTTTGTTTTCAACTAGGTAGGCTTCTATGTCTAGTAGAGATTTTTGTGTTTTATGCTGAAGTTCGGGGTTGGTGAAAGCAGAGCAGATGAGGGTGGCATCATCTGTATACTGGACTAAGGTGGCATGCTTAGTGGTAGAGCAGAGGTCATTAGTGAAAATGGTATAAAGTAGGGGTCCTAAAATGGAGCCTTGTGGAACTCCTACGGAGATAGGTTGAAGGGGTGAGAGGGTGTTGTTCCATTTGGTAGCTTGCTGTCTATTGGAGAGGTAACTATGAAACCAGTGTACATGTGAATATCTTAAGTTGTAATAGCCAAATTTGTTAAGGAGTTTTTGATGGCAGACAGTGTCAAATGCTTTTGACATGTCTAGAAAGACTGAGGAGACTAAGAGGCCTTTGTCTTTAAGGAGGTTTACTGTGTTGGTGAAGCTGATCAGAGCAGTAGTAGTGCTGTATTTGGGTCTGAATCCATGCTAGGAGATGGATAGCATGTTATGTTATGATTAGAAAAACTCAAATCTGGATCTACCCAAATACCCAGGTCCTTAAATGAGTGTACAGTTTCAATCATTGTGTGCTATATCAAATATTCACCTTTCAATTTATGTCTCCCAAATTTCATATACTTAGTTTTTGATGTATGTATCAGCATATTATCCTCCTATGCCCAAATGGTCAATTTAGTTAAGTTCTTTTGCAGACATGCCTTATTTGTAATGTACGTAATCAGTTTATACAATTTCAGATCATTTGCATATAGACTGTAGAACACCTCAGATGAAAAAGTTAAGTCTGAAAGATACAATCTAAACAAGTAAGGGCCTAGGACAGAGCCCTGTGGGACACCCTGACTGTAATCAAGGATTTCACATGTCTAGTTACTTTATGATACTTGCCATGTCCTATCTGTAAGCCATGCAGCTATCCTTCTTATCAATAGTACATCGATACCTAGTTGTTCTAATTTACTGATCAGTGTTTTGTGTATGGCCCTGTAAAATGCTAAAGGTAAAGCTACATAAATTACATCACAGCATAATTTTTGCATTCATAGCTGTTATTATATTGCTATAGAACATCATCCTACAGGTGGTAATAGATCTGTTTTCAACATATACATGCTGCTATATGGTTTCAAGTCCCAACATATCCAGTTCTGACAATAACTTCTCCAATATTACCTTAAAGAAACAGATAAAGAAATAGCCAGGAAATTGTTATGGCTAGGCTTGTATAGGCCCTAGGGCCGATAGCCTAGTACCAACCTATGAACCTATGAACCTTCTCCATTATTTTTCCACAACATGAAAGTAGGCTTAAGGGTCTGTATGACTCTGGGTTTGTCCTATTCCCCTTTCCTTTAAAGACAGGTTTAATAAGCACATGTCTCCAATCCTGAGGAATCTCCCCATATTTATATGGGGTCTATATTAGCAGAACAAAAGTGCATATGTGCGACTATGAAAAGGTCAACGCATAATGCACGAAAATGCAAAACAGCGAATGGCCACATAAGCAAATTCTTTCCTAAGGAAAACACTTACTTGGCCATTCACTAAAAACAAATAATTTAACGTTATAAATAGGTGGGGGGCTTCACCCCCACACCCCCCTAACTAAATATACCAACCCCGAGATCACACTATATGGAAGGAAAGGACAACTCTGGGAAGTGGCCAACCATCTCCTTGCCCTATGACAAACTCATCAAATTGCTTAAATGCGATTTGATGAATTTGTGTTGCTCAAACCGCATTCGCGTAAGTCACCTTTTGTTCTGCTAATATAGACCTTTTTATATGACCTAGTAAAATAACAAACATAATGGTACTGTAAGTTCTTGCTGAAGTGTCCTCAGGTCATTTCTACTAATTCTATCTCCTCCCTGTGCTTTGTTTGGATCCAGTTTGCACAGTTATTTTTCAATACAATCTAATTTGATTCCAGTATCTAAGATTACCTGTATGTCTCTAGAACAACTTATCACCCCCTTTGTGGAGCCAAACTGTTTTGTGTAAGATTTTGTAAATATATCTATAATTTGTTGTATCTGAGAAAAAAATTTAGAATCTGGACACAGTTTATCAGTTCGTATGTCTTTACTTCTTCCACAGCTTATGTATTTATAAAAAGGTTTCCTATTATGCTCAATTGTTGTGTCTTTCGGCTTTTCCCAGTTAGGTGTCGCTACAGCAGAACTCCGGTCCGCTAATGATTGGCAGTAGATTTTTATGTGCCGAGTTGCCAGCTCTGCCGCACAACCTTCAACGAAGGTATGCCCATTCATGCATGTCTCCACGCAGAAGATGCTCTAGCTGAGAATCGAACCAGACAGCGTCTTACTGTGAGGCAACAACACTACCGCAGCACCACCACTGCGCCTATTATGCTCAATGTCCTATTATGCTCAATATCTTTATATAATTTTATTTCAAATTTTTCTTGATCTTGTCTCAGACTATGGTTAATTTGTTTGTCCAGCTTGTTTATTTCAGTTTTCACGGTGGTGGTGTTCTTTAGTGATTCAAACATTTAAGCATTCGAATATATAATATAGACCCATTCATATCCTTCAGAAAATGCATGTTAGTGCAAACCCTGTTATTTTATAAACTTTGTAAGTTTATAAGAGCAATATTTATAATTTGTCTCGAATTGTAGACCTTAGACTTCCCTTCCCTCCATTATTTTAGACTTTGTCTAAAATTATTGCACTAAGAGATTGGGAGGTATTCCTGGAAAGGAATGATACAGTCATGGCATTCTCTTTCCTGAACTTATCAAAGACTGTAGATGTCTTCTCCTAACTGCAAAACCACTGTTATAGTAACTACAGAAATGACTCCATTAGAGTTTTCAAGCAGAGCCACATAAAAAGGCAGTCTGAGTGGCAAAAGCTTCAGAGTTTTCTTGCTGCTGAAATGCACTTCTCTACTAGCTTCATGAAACTGGAGGTCAACTAGTGATTCTTCAAGGCTGAACACATAAGTACCCTGCTGGAGAAACTCTCTCATAATTTAATTTTTCTGAGGAAAACCTTTTCTGTGAATATATATTTCTCATGCTAGGATATATATCTCTAATTGCAAAGGAATTTTATTATATGAATACTTGTGTGAAAAAAAAACTGTGTAAAAATTTTTTTCTACTGTTTTTTTCTACACATTTTTGTGAAATTAGTGTGTTGAGAACATGATATTGTGTTTTTGGTGAATGTCTTTTGAAATTTTACCTCTTAATCCTTTTTTCCTATATGGGGAGCATAAATTATGGGAATGGATTTATGAATATGAATATGACATAAAAAATACATCTGAATAATGCATTAGCAAAACATGTTCACATATACCCTAACCATCTTTTCAAATACTTGGTTATAGAGAAGGTCAATATCAGCATGAGAGGGAGTCCCTGGACATTGGTGAAAGAGGAAAAATAATTACTTTGGCAATTATTTTTGAATGCTTGCAACTGGCTGGGATTGAATGACTGTTGCTCAATCAGTTGTATTTTAAAGCATAAAGCTTTAACTAGATAAAGTACTATTATTAGCATTTCCATACAGGCTTGTGTGTATGTTAACATTTTAATGAAATTTTGTACTTCAATTTTTATAAACTTTTTTGTTTTTTGTGTATTATTTTTAATAAGTTCATTCATTTTCGGTATATTTTAAGGTTTTAGTGAATGAATATTTTTACACATTTTAGATTACTGTGTTTATACAGTTTGAATGGCACTTTAAATGGGAGCTTGGCACTTTAAGAAATGCAAATGGGCGGGTTTAATGGCATCATCCCTTGATCAGATTACTGCTTTGGGCCTTATTTAAAACCTGTTGTCTGTGTTCAGCTTAAGTTCATTATTGTTACATGAACGAAGGCGCTTATCATTCTATTTATTTGTGGGTAATAAAAGTTTTTTTCAAGAACCTTGCGGCTTCTCTTTCTGGCAAATAATGTAGTTTATGTTACACAAGATCGCCTTAGTAATATTTTCCAAATTTACCAGACATCATTAAAACTGACATTTTAAATTCTCTGATGTTCTGTTTGGCTCTTCTACTGCTGCTGAGGTTCTTAAAAGATTTGATGAAAGGGGAAAATTAATTCAATCTGAGACCCAAATTTTCTAAGCTTCCTTTTACATAAGATTAATAAAAGCTTTCTCTCTAACTTGGTGCCCTTTTTCAAAAAGCAGTTTAAGCAGCAAGATGTCAAAAACCAAAAAGCAAAAAATAAATAAATAAATAAATAAATAAATAAATAAATAAATAAAAAACAGTGAAGTGGTGGTAAAAAGAAAAAAGATGCCTCTTAGCAGCAAGGGGAGTCCAAAAAGGTCAGAATAATTGCTTGGCTCTCCAGGTTCCCCCAACCTCCTGGCAATCTATCCCTCAATGTAGGTCTCCATCTTCCAGAGTGACATGAGATTATTTCAGAAAAATGGATTCTGAAAGTCATCTGATAGTAATAAGGATGGTAATGGGAGTCCCTTTCTCCTTTACAGGAGACTATTTCTCATCCTGTAAATTAAACATCTCTACTTTCTCCAGTTTTATTTATTTATTTATTTATCGTCATTTGTTAACTGGGTTGGTCCAACTGAGCCAATGGCCCATTTTCAGTGGAGACCCGAGGAGAAAAGTTCAAATTCTAAATTACAGTCATACAAAAAAGCAATTACGGTAATAAAAAAAAAAAAGAATTTACATATCTAAAAGAGTTAATACAACAAAAGATAATAACAAAATAAAAATGTTTTGTACAGGTTTTGTAAAAATGAAATAATGTACACTATCAACCTGAAGGGGAGGAAGCTAGGAGAAAACAAAGGAGTTATTTACACATAGAGGGATCTAGAGAAGTTTTCCTTGGAAGAGGGGTAAGAAGAGGAGACGAAGGAGAAAAGATGGTGGGTACAAGGAAAAGGTTGCAGGAATTCAGGTAGGGGCTAGACAGGGGCAGGACCAGGTATTCTGTAGGTAGTGCTTTAGTGCCAGTTTGAATTGTGATTTATGAGGGATACTTCTTATATTGTATGGAAGGGAGTTCCAGGAGTGAGCAACTGAGTATTTATATAAAGATGTGCCAAAGTTTATACATGGTTTGTATATGCCCAGCAGTTGTTTATCTGATGAGCGGAGTTGATGTCGGGGTTTATATTGTGATACAATATGAGAGAGAGAAGGGCAGGATGAAGGATTGAGTGTATTATAAGCAGTTTTGGAAGGAGAAGTTGATTTGGGAATTCAGACCATTGTAAACATTTAAGGGCAGGGCAGTCATGGGATTTATAGGAAAGGTTAGTAGCAAATGTATCTGTTTTATTGTAGGTTTGTTCTAGCTTGCTGAGAAGAGAAGACTGAAGATTTGTGAGGATTGGGGCTGCATACAGTAGATTGGGTAATAGGAGAGATAAGGCTAGGGTGGGTTTTGAGGAGTTAGAAATTTGTGATTTCAGTATAGTAGGCCGAGTTTTTAGTGAGTTTTTTCCTACATAAATTGATATATATGTCAAATTTTAGTTCATCATTGATGGTAATACCAAGTAATTTGGTATGTGGAGAAGGTTTGATGATGGTGTTGTTGAGGGAGGTAATGTAGAAGGAGGATTTATGTTGTGCAAGATTTTTTGGAACGAATAACAAGAGTTTAGTTTTTGGGGGGTTTAATGTTAATTGATTGTCAGGGAGCCAGGTCTCAATGGAGGTGAAAGTATTTTGGGTATGTGAAAGGAGTTCAGGGATGGTGTTGGCTGTGGTTATGAGGGTGGAGTCATCAGCATAAGAGGGTTGAGAGGTTAGTAGTGGAGTATAAGTTATTAGTAAAAATGTTAAACAAGAGGGGACCCAGGATAGAGCCTTGGGGAACTCCGGTGTTGATGGGCAGAAAAGGAGAGGAGGTGGTTTGCCAGTGAATAGATTGAAGTCTGTTAGAAAGATAACTAAAGAACCAGGATCTGGAGAGAGGGGAGAGGTGAAGGTCTGAAAGTTTAATTAAGAGTTTAGAGTGGGAGACTGTATTGAAGGCTTTGGAGAGATCAAGAAATAGACAGGAGAGAAGTAAGCTGTTATCATGGGCTTCTGCTACTGTTTGAGAGAATGAGAGAAGTGCAGTAGATGTGCAGTGATGTGGTCTAATACTGTGTTGGAAGGAAGTTAGAAGTTTATTTTCAAGTATCTTGGACAGTGAGGATAGTATAGCTATGGGATGATAGTTTGAGGGGTCAGTGGAGTTACCTCCCTTGTGGATTGGGATGGTGTAAAAGGATTTCCATATGTTGGGAGTGGCAGCCTTTGTAATTGAGCGAGTTATAAGGATAGAAATAGGGTAGGCAATATAGCTGGCAGCAATTTTAAGAAAGTGGGGGGGTACATTTTCAACAGAGGGAGAGCAGGGCTTGAGTTTGTTCAATTGGGATTTAATAAAGGAAATGGGAACAGGATGAAAGTTTAGAGGAGTATGGACTGTGAGGTGGTGGCAGAGAGGAGGGAGTGGGACAGTGGTGAGTTAGTCTTTGAATTGTGTCCATGAAATACTGATTTAATAGAGTAGCAGTTTCTGTGGCAGTATTGTGAGGGAAGGGGTTGGGGTAGAAGAGGTACTAGGGTGGAGAATCTTATTGACAATGGACCAAACGTTTTGGGGGTTTTCGTGTGGGCTGCAGTGTTTGGAAGCAAGGAATGATTTTTTTATCTTTGATAATAAGTGTCTTACATGTGTTTCTAAGTCCTTTGCAAGATTGGAGTAGAGTTGGAGTTTTATTTTTTACCCAGGTTTTCCAAGCAATATTCCTCTGCTGCATGGTCAAGCATGTTTGCATAGTGAGCCAGGGAGTACAGTTAGATTTAACTCGGACTATTCTGGAAGGGGCCATAATGTTCAGGATATCTAGGAATATCTTGTTGAATGCAGTAACAGCATCATTAAGGGGGGGGGGGGGTTAGAAAGGAAGGTCTAGTTTATTTTGGCCAGTGTGGATTTGAATTTATCTGGGCGAAACTGAGTCAGGTTACAATGTTTTCTGTAGAGGTGCTCTTTGGGTGTCTGTTGAGAGTATCTATGGATATAGATCGAGGAATGGTCACTCAGGGAATTGAGAAGTATGCCGAAGTTGTGATAGACACAAGTATCAGGAATAACTATCCAGTCAAGGATGGAGCCAGGAGTGGAGTTATTGTTAGTTCTGGTAGGGGAGGATATAAGTTGTTGGAAGCCATATAGATTGATGGCATGAGTAGAGCTAGTGGAGGAGAGAGAAGAGCAATCAGTATTAACGTCACCAAGTATAATGGTTTCATAGGGGATATTTAGGGTGAGCCATTATAGAAAGTGTTCTAGAATAGGGATCTTGTTGCCTGGGCGGATGTAGATAGATACGATGGCAACTTTTTTATGGGGGTTGAGGTGGCAGTTAACAATTAGTATTTCTGCAGGAGCAAAGGTAGGTAAATGGGTTGATAGTGGAGAGATGCTAAGTTGGTTGGAGTAGAGGATGAGAACACCTCCACCCTTTTTGTTTGTTCTGTCTGCCTGATAGATATTGTAGCCTGGGGGTAAGATTTCAGAGTTTGATATGTGAGGCTTTAACCAGGTTTCATAGAGGGCTAAAATATGGGGGGAGTTAAGGTGGATCCAAGAATGAAGTTCTGTAGATTTGTTTATTATGCTTTGGATGTTCAGAGAGAAAACTGTTAGGGATTTATGGGGGGTATGAATTGGGGGAGTAAAGTGTGTGGGTGAGGAGCTGAGAGAATGTAGGTTAGGGGTAGAGAGAGGGAGAGAAGGGGGAGGAGACTGATTGGGGGAACGGTAATTGGGATGATAAAGTGATTGGTCAGGGTGTGGCAAGGGTGGGGTGAGGAGAGTAGGAGTGAGTGGGAATGGGGGTAGGGTAGAAGAGTGGAGTGAGCCCAAGGGAGAACGGAGTAGGGTTAGCCTGACTGGGAGCAGGATAAGATGACAAAAAAAAAAAATCAGGTAGGTCAAGGGGAGGGAATACAAGCTGTGAGGGGACCGGGTCTAGAGTAATGAAACTTCTTCTCTATACTGCTATTACACTGCTGTATTAACCAAAAGAACTGGCTTTAGTTAGATATGGGGTGTTCACAGTTTCAGCCTACAAGATTAAGAAACCCTAAAGTATAGGAACTGATATGGGAGATTTGCAAAGGTAAAACTGTCGACAAACCATAGGTAAAAACTGCCACCTAGTGGCAGAAAATGGGTGCATTATTACAGCAGGGGAGGTATTTAAACTAATGGAAAAACACAAAGTATATATGTTAAAAGTAATAAAAGTGGTGAGAATGGACGGTTGAGGGGGCTTGGCGTGTGTGCAGGCTACAAATAAGCAAATACAGTAGCACAACAGGTAAATCTTTGAAATAGTAGTAGGCAATCACCTACACAATATCACTGCTAGGGAGAGCTTCCAGGTCCGAGATGGTCTATTAGTTAGAGTGTTCCTCGGAGCTCAAAGTTGTGGAACCAGTTGTGGGAGGTAGAAAGTTTGTTTGTGTCTTTTGGCTTTTCCTGGTTAGGGGTCGCCACAGTGGAACTCCGGTCCGCTAATGTTTGGTAGTGGATTTTTACGTTACCAGCCCTGATGCACAACCTTCAATGAAGGTACGCCCCCTTCATGTATGCCTCCACACAGAAGATGCTCTAGCTGAGAATCGAACGGGACAACGTCTTACTGTGAGGTGACAACTGTGAGGTGACAACGATACCGCAGCACCACCACAGCAAATGTTGCAGAGCACATATAGCTAGTACCTGTAGATTAGATGGTCAAAGGTTTTTAATCAAAGATTTTGTGGAGTGAAACACCACTCCTATACCTCTCCTTTCTCAATCTTTTTGTGAAGGTCCCAAAGTTCAAATGTTATCCCTCCAAGCTTTGTTACCTCTTATTCCTAAACACAGTTTCATGGTAAAGTTGATTTGAGAGATACTTACCATTACATTATGACTGACAAAGATTTCAGACTTTTCTTAAGATTTTTTTTTTTTGTATTTGGCTTTCACTGGAGTTCTGAGTGAAGTAACAAAATGTTTTCTTTCATACCTCCACACAGAATCATGTTTCTTATGTCTTCTGGATACCTTCCTAGGAAGAGCCCTTCTTCCTCTAGACAAAGTAGAACTGCATGAAGAAATTTTCATGACCTTTTCCAAGAAAATTTCTAGAGCATCATCTCATTCTACTTTTTTTTCTATTTGCACCAGAACAAGATACCTCCAAAAAAGTGTAGGTGCTCTTGACCTAGGTTTGGTATGCTCTGTAGCATTCTAGAAAGGTGTAGGCTCTAGAAGTGTTCTAAAGACAGCAGCTTGGTCCACTGTACATACTTGCACAAAGCATTACAAACTAGAGTCCTTTTCCAGGTTTTGAGCCAGCTTTGTTAGGACCATCTTCCATGGATTCCTGAGTTTTTTAATTTCTTACTCCTTCCTATACATTCTTAAATGATGGTAATCTACTCAAATAGCTTAGGCTACTGCAGCAGTGATCTAATGCTGAACATAGCACAGTTGTGTAAGTAAACTTACCATAACATAAGATATTTCTTTTATTTATTTATTTTATTTTACATTTGTTTACTGGGATAGTCTGACTGGATACATGTCCATTTTCAGCGGAGGCCCAGGGACGAAAGCTCTAAATCAAAGATACAAGCATAAATAGACATAAGCATAGCAGAAAATAAGAAGTATAGAAACTACAGAGGAGGTACATTATTCCAGAGTCTGTTGAATTAGACACGGTCAAAGTTTTCTTCGCATCAGCTAAGTCATATGAGATTAACCGTTTTTCATGCATTACAGCACCAGAGAAAACAGTAAATATGTAAACAGCACTACAGTGTATTCAGCATGCATTACTGCAGTTTTCTACAAAGTTAAAATTAAGTAGCATCCTACAGGTATTGGCATAAATAGGCATTAGTGAAGTGAAAACTGGATGGGTATCTATGTAGATTAATCTGAATTGGTGCAGGGGCACAGCCAGTGACCTTTAAAGTATTAAGGCCTTTTTTAAAGGGATTGAGAGAGGGCTCAGGTGTAAGGTTGGCTGGGAATAAGTTCCAGGCTTTGCCAACAAAGTTGGTAAATAGTGAGTCTCCAGCCCAGTTTATAGCTCTTAGTGTTTGAACTATTAGTTTGTTAGATGAGTGTAATGGCCTCGGGTTACAGTAGGGTTGTATAATGTTTCTAAGAGCAGGAGTATTTTCCGGGTGTGTGAGAATTTTGTGAGCAACCTTGAGCTGGTTAAACTGAAGTAGGTTAGGGAACTCTAACCACCCTAGAAGCTCAAGGTTTTGACAATGATGTGTCCTATACGTAGAGTTAGTAGTCAATCTGGTTATATGGTTGTAGCTGCGGATGAGTTTATTGATTTCAGTTTTGTTCAAGTTAGAGAGTATCGGAGAAGCATACAGCAGGCTAGAAAGTAGGTGAGAGTGGGCTATAGTCGTGCGGGCTGATGGGGTTAGAAAAGGTTTATTTCTGAATAGTGAGGCAAGCTTTTGGTTAACAGTTTTAATGGTTTTCTTTACATGCAAGTCAAATTTGAGATTATTGTCAACTATAACACCTAAGAACTTAGTGCTGGCGTCTGGGGAAATATAGGTACCATTATTGGACGATATGGAGAAAGAAAGAGGGGTGGATCGACTGGTAGGGGTGAAGAGCAGAAGTTTAGTTTTGTTAAGGTTTAGGATCAAGCATTTATTAGCTAACCAGGTTTCAATAGTATTAAATGTACTCTGGGTAAAGTTTTGCAGGTCTGATGGGGAGGAGGCTGTATAGATAAGAGTGGAATCATCTGCATACTGGATGCAGGTGACTTCTGGGATGGCTGTGTGAAGGTTATTAATGAAGATAGAAAAAAGCAGGGGACCTAAAATGGACCTCTGAGGAACTCCAAGGGTGAGAGGTAGCAGTGCAGACAGTTTGTCTTGCCATACAACTGCTTGTTTTCTTCCACTCAGATAGGATGTAAACCATTGACTAGTTTGTTTGTCCAGGGAGATGCCCTTTAGAGAGTGGATGAGTAATTGATGGTTGACCATATCAAAGGCCTTTGACAGGTCAAGAAAGATGGCTGAGGAGTGCAAATTATCATTCCAGTTTAGGTTTATGGCATTGGTAAAGGAAATGAGGGCAGTTGTGATACTATGATATGGCCTGAAACCATGCTGCGACTTGGCCAGTAGATTATTTATAGTGAGACAGTGAATGAGTTGCTTATGTATACATCTCTCCATTATTTTGGCTAGAGGTGAGAGAATGGCTATGGGCCTATAGTTGGATAATTCAGTTGAGCTACCGCCTTTGTGGAGAGGGATAACATGAGCTATTTTCCATATGGTGGGGATGGAGCATTCTGACAGGGTCCTGTTGATCAGTATAGAGATGGGATTTGCCACAATGTCCGCAGCTTTTTGAAGATACTCTGCAGGAAGAAGGTCTGCAGAAAGGGTGTTAGATTTTAGTTTTTTGAGTAATGATCGGGTAAAGGTGGTAGAGACAGGTTGAAAGTGAAAGAGAGGATTTGAGGTGTCTGTGATTGAGGAAGGGAAGGGGCTAGTGGGAGTGAGTTGGTTAGCTAGGGTCTGGATGATTTCAGTAAAAAAATTATTAAAGGCAATGAATGGCAATGCCCTCAAGTGATTTTTGACTGGAGTTAGAGGGAACTGGTGTGGTAGATTGTCCTGGGTGTAGCAGTCGATTTAGGCCAGCCCAGAATTTTTGTGGATTATTTTGATGTTTTTGTTGAAGGTTAAGATAGTATTTTTTTTGTCTATCAGAATGGATTTTTTGGCATCATTTCTGAGTTGGCGAAATTTAAGTTGATCTTGAGGGGATTTAGTTGCACGCCATTTTCCCATACATTATTTCTCAGTTTGATTTTAAACTTGGTTTCTTTAGAAAGCCATGGTGCACTATTATTTTTAACTTGAATAAAATGCTCAGGAGCATGGAAGTTAAGAATGCTCAAGAATTTAGTTTTAAAGTAATTTACAGCCTCTTCTAGTGGTAGTTGTTTAAGGACTAATTATATGACTTGAGTTCATTTTGGAAAATAATAGGGTTAAAATTCTTTTCATTCCTGATATGTTTGTGTGTGCTCATGTGAGGGTATTCATCTTTATCCTTGATTATGTATGTTAGAGAGTGATCACTGAGATCGTCAGGGATGGTCCCATATTTGTATATATGGGTGTGATGATTGACAAATATCCAATCTAAGATACTAGCTCTGTTAGTGGGCTTGCTAGTCCTGGTAGTGATAGAAATTAATTGCGCAAAACCAAATAGATTAATATGACTGACCAGGGATTCAGATGTACATGTATACCAGTCAATATTAAAGTCGCCTAGAACAATGGTTTCTTGAGGGTAGATGATGGATAGCCAATGGAGAATGTTTTCTAATGTGTTTATATTATTCCCTGGGGGAATATAGACACAGACAATATAGATGGATTTATTATTATTAATTTGTAGTTTGGTAACAAGGATTTCGGCACTGTCAGATAGTGGCAGTTGTGCGGTATCCCTATATACACTTAGTGTATTTTTATAAAGTACCACTACCTTGCCCCCCTTCTTGGCAATACGGTTGGCTCGGTGTATGTTATACCCAGTGGGTAGAACTTCATTGTCAGTTATAGTAGGTTTTAGCCAGGTTTCTGTGAGACACATAATATCAGGGGAGTGTACAGCTAACAGGGCATGCAGGTTGTGAATCTTGTTTATACTTCTAATGTTTAGGTGTAATAGATCCCTGTTACAGTAGCTTCCCACTCCCCAGCCCCTTGTTTTGTATTTAATGTATTGCCAGGGTATGGATGTATATACCATTAGTATATAGTTTCATATGTTTTAATATTACTTTCACTTCCCAGCATTTTTCCTTTCAGGACTAATGCCTTCCTTATTGAGGCAAGAATGTTCTGAAGCTTTTTGCCTCCAAACTGCTTTTTATGAGGCTCTGCTCGGGCCACTGGCAGTTAAGGTACATGGAAGGTGCCCAAGTTTGAAAGCTGGCTCGTGATCATATCCTGGATAGGATATAACACAAATAGCTTAGGCTACTGTAACAGTGATCTATTAGAATATCTATTAGTATGGTAAGTTTACTTACACGACTGTACTCTCCACGGAAATAATCACTCACAGGCCATGCCATCAGTGTCCTGTCTCAGTAGCTACCACACCTGTGCTTATCTGAGCCTAACATTTCAGTACAGAGGTGCTACAATGTTGCATTGTTTCAACATTTCTGTTTAAGAGATGCTTACATTGTAGAACTACTTTTCGGCTTATGAAGTATTGGTCATATACAAGTTGTAAGAATAGCAAACAGCATTCTGTGATTTAAAAGCGATCCTGATACAACTGTATTTATAACTTCATTTTATACTTCTCCCTCCCCACAACATATATTTAAAATATTTTGTTATCTTTAATTAACTTCATCGACTGGTTGGGAGGGTAGCCTAATGGTTAAGGTGTTTGCCTTGCAAACACAAGGTGCAAGGTTTGAGTCTCACAAGGGACAATTGGCTAAGCTTAAAATGGCTTGTAAGGGCAGTTAGCTTAGTATGAACCTGTAAACTGTACTTTATAGGGATGTGGTAAAGGTCATTGGCTTTGTTACTATTTGTGGATGGTGTGGGGGAGAAATATATTGATTGATTAAGTGATTTATTCATTCCTTCTTTTTCTGATATTGCCTTATCATTTTCAGTATCATAGGGGACTGCAGTCTATCCCAGCAAGCAGTTTCACAGATATCTAGTTCTGGATCGGATGCCAGTAGTTTACAACAAACACACAATCACACACTTACAGTATGCTAAGAGTGTTTTGGAGGTGAAAAGAGTGTCGGATAGAGTGATGTTTATGAAGCTGTAAATTGATGGTGTAATGATGAATGTTGTTAGTGCATATGCTCCACAAGTTGGGTATGCGATGGATGAGAAAGAAAAATTTTGGAGTGAGTTGGATGAAGTCATGATGACTGTACCCAAGGGTGAGAGACTAGTGATTGGAGCAGATTTCAATGGGCATGTTGGTGAAGGGAACAGAGGGGATGAGGAAGTGATGGTGTGGTGTTAAGCGAAGGAATGCAGATGGTTAGATGGTAGTGGATTTTGCGAAAAGGATGGATATGGCTGTGTTGAATACATATTTTAACAAGAGGGAGGAGCATAAGGTGACATACAAGAGTGGAGGAAGATGCACACAGGTGGATTATATCTTATGTAGGAGGGCCAGTCTGAAGGAGATTGGAGACTGTAAAGTGGTGGCAGGGGAAAGTGTAGTTAGGCAGCATAGGATGGTGGTTTGTAGGATGACATTGGTGATCAAGAAGAGGAGGATGAGTGTGAGGGCAGCACCAAGGATCAAATGGTGGAAAATGAAAAATGGTAATTGTGAGGTGATGTTCAGGGAAGAGTTAAGACAGGCACTGGGTGGCAGTGAAGAGTTACCGAATAGCTGGGTAACTACAGCAGAGCTAGTAAGAGAGATGGCTAGAAAGGTGCTTGGTGTGACATCTGGAAAGAGGAGGGAGGACAAGGAGACCTGGTGGTGGAATGAAGAAGTACAGGAGAGTATACAGAGAAAGAGGTTGGCGAAGAAGAAGTGGGATTGTCAGAGAGACGAAGAAAGTAGACAAGAGTATAAGGAGATGAGGTGCATGGCAAAGAGAGAGGTGGTGAAGGCTAAGGATAAGGCGTATGACGAGTTGTATAAAAGGTTGGACACTAAGGAGGGAGAAAAGGACCTGTACCGATTGGCTAGACAGAGGGACCGAGCTAGTGAAGATGTGCAGCAGGTAAGGGTGATAAAGGATAATGAGGGGAAACGTACTCACAAGCGAGGAGAGTGTGTTGAGCAGATGGAAAGAGTACTTTGAGGGGCTGATGAATGAAGAGAATGAGAGGGAGAGAAGGTTGGATGATGTGCGGATAGTGAATCGTGAAGTGCAGTGGATTAGCAAGGAGGAAGTAAGGATAGCTATGAAGAGGATGAAGACCGGAAAGGCTGTTGGTCCAGATGACATACCTGTAGAAGCATGGAGGTGTTTAGGTGAAATAGCAGTGGAGTTTTTAACTAGATTGTTTAATGAAATCTTGGAAAGTGAGAGGATGCCTGAAGAATGGAGAAAAAGTGTTTTGGTACCGATTTTTAAGAATAAGGGTGATGTGCAGAGCTGTAGTAACTACAGAGGGATTAAACTGATCAGTCACAGCATGAAGGTATGGGAAAGAGTAGTGGAAGCTAGGTTAAGAAGGGAGGTGATGATTAGTGATCAACAGTATGGTTTCATGCTGGGAAAGAGCACTACAGATGCGATGTTTGCTCTCAGAATGTTAATGGAGAAGTACAGAGAATGTCAGAAGGAGTTGCATTGTGTCTTTGTGGATATATAGAAAGCATATGACAGGGTGCCTAGAGAGGAGTTGTGGTATTGTATGAGGAAGTCAGGAGTGTCAGAGAAGTATGTAAGAGTGGTACAGGATATGTACGAGGATAGTGTGACAGCGGTGAGGTCTGCGGTGAGAGTGACGGATGCGTTTAAGGTGGAGGTGGGATTACATCAAGGTTCAGCTCTGAGCCCTTTCTTATTTGTAATGGTGATGGACAGGTTTACAGACGAGATCAGACAGGAGTCCCCGTGGACTATGATATTTGCAGATGACATTGTGATCTGTAGTGAGAGTAGGGAACAGGTGGAGGAGACCCTGAAGAGGTGGAGATATGCTCTAGAGAGAAGAGGAATGAAGGTCAGCAGGACTAAGACAGTATATGTGTGTGAATGAGAGGGAGGATAGAGGAATGGTGCAGATGCAGGGAGTAGAGGTGGCGAAGGTGGATGAGTTTAAATACTTGGGATCAACAGTTCAGAGTAATGGTGAGTGTGGAAGAGAGGTGAAGAAAAGAGTACAGGCAGGATGGAGTGGGTGGAGAAGAGTGTCAGGAGTGATTTGTGACAGACATGTACCAGTAAGAGTGAAAGGGAAGGTTTACAAGAGGGTAGTGAGACCAGCTATGTTATATGGGTTGGAGACAGTGGCATTGATAAAAAGGCAAGAGTCAGAGCCAAACCTCCCAACCGTCCCGAATTTCTCGGTTTTTACCAAGTTTTGGGGTTAAAATAAAGGGGTGCCACGATTCCCGAGTGGCACCCTTATTTTCCGACTTTCCAGGCTTTTTTCTTTTATTTCTTTATTTGCCATTTTTTTTTAGTCTGACGTCATCGCGCGGAGGGGTGCGCAGTGACGTCAGTCATGTGAGCAGGCTGCCAGCCTGTCGGGTTTCAGATTCAGACTTCAGTTCAGAGTACAACACAACAGGACTAAGGATTAAGGAAGTAAGCGCCTACGGCTATCAATATCATTCATAATCATTCATGATTCAAGTCTCCCGTCCCCCCACCCAGTCCCTCTCTTGCTTTTAGTAACCTTACCTTTTTACTAATTACTAGTACATTAAATGAAATCAATCATTCATCATTATTCATATCAATTAATCACATACATATTCACAATCACATCACACAACACAACAGTAACACCTTCCTTCACAAATCACACAAAAATGTGTAATTTATTTATATGAGTGCCCGGCGCCCGCCCCATGGCTCAGCCTGCCCATGCCAGCCCAGGCAGTCAGTCACACACACACACACACACAGTGTCACACAGTCACACACACACACACACACACACACACACACACACACACACACACACACACACACACACACACACACACACACACTGTAAATTAATGTTGTAGTCTTGTAGTTGTAGACTAAGACTACTTACTACTACTAAAGTACTCTCTACTAGTACTACTAGTTAATGTAGTGACAGAAGAAGACCCCGGGTCCCCGTGTGAATTCCCCGATGCGATGACTCCGTCCCGAGTCCCCGTCGACTCGATGAGTCCCCCCCCCAGCCTGGCCTCCACTCCTCCCCGAGACCCCGACCCCAAGTCAAGCAAAGAGAGAACTTTACTGTGTGAGTCTGTGACTGTCTCCGAGTCCTGACTCCGTAACTTCCACAAACACCATCCACATCCATGCATCATGTCGCCAGTCCAAGGCCAACACAACAACAACAACAAGTTCATTCATCATCAGTGATTCAGTGTGCTGAGTGACTGACTGGACTGCTGTCACTGCTGCTGACTCGAGTCTGAGTGCTACTACTGGTACTGCTCAGTGCTCACCTCGCAGGCAGCGGCAGCCTCGCACACGTGTCAGTCACGGACCCGTCCGGTGTTCAAGTTAAGTATGCTCTTGCTCTTAGTTGACAACAATACTACTGACAGACACTGTCACTGACTGAATGAACCCTTACCGGGATTCTCAGTACGGCACCACTACCGCCAACGCCAATACCTGTCCCAGCCAAGTTCCATTTCCAAACCCTACCCAATCCAAATAATACACACACTACTAGACAGGGTCAAAAAAAAGGACAGCCTGGACAGGGACACTGTGGACTGGGGAGTCGGCAGTCGGGAGTCGGGACTCGGGGGGGACTCACTTGGATAAGTTGGACAGGAGGAGTGGACTCTGGACTCCAAAAATTGCTTGCAAATGCAGTTTGCAAAATAAATAAAAATCCTGCAAATTGCAGAAACTAACAAGCAAGTCTGTGTGTGTGTGTGTGTGTGAGAGTGATCATGTGCTGTACATGCCGCCCGTGAATACTAACGGTCAGGGGGGGAGGCATTAGGCAATGACATGTGGATCGGATGTGCGTGCCTGCAGCCTGCCTGGTCTGGTGGTGCCTGTCTGGGCAGGTTAGTTACACATTTACAAAGGTAAAATAACTTGTTGTCTTGCACAGTTACACTGATCAATTTACTGATAAATTTTACACTCTGTGTCTGTGTAGTTAAACGTTACAACTTACAGCACAGCAGGTTGCAGACTTGCAGGCTAGCTGCCAGGTACACAGAGTGTGTGCACGGTGCGTGTAGAGGAGCCTGAGGTCGCGCACAGGTGTTAATTCTTTTCTTGATTTTCTTTTATCTTCTTGACTCCAGTCTCACTCTGTCATCATAGTAGTATCTGTATCTGTCTTCTTGCTTGAGTGAAGAAGAGGAGACAAAGACAACAAGTAAAGTAGTCACGACTTTCACGAGCCCCACGTACACTACACTACTGATGCTAAAATGTAAATAAAGAAGTCAAAAATGTAATTTACTACTTTGTTTACATTTTAGCAGCAGCAGACCAGCCCCAGCAGCTGTGCACGTGCTGATCATGCCTCTGTAGCCCTATAAAGAGGTAGAGGCGGTCTGGCAAGACTTGACAGACAAATACAGAAGAAGAACAACACGCGGAAGTAACTGAAGAAAAGAGAAGCCTGGGGCTGGCTAGAGTATTTGATTGACTGAACAAGTGCACCACTGACAGACTTCGAAGTTTGACAGTCCAGCAGCACTAGAGATTTCAAGCAGGTGCGCGGGTCAATGCAGCTAACAGTTTTTAGGGCAGGCTACTTCTCTAGCAGAGAGATCTGAGAACTTAGAGAGTCGTGTTTTTTTTTTATTTTATTTAAAATAATTATTTTTTTTGTTTGTTTGCTTAACTTGGCTTAATTACAATAGTCAACAGCAGCAGCAAACAAACTGCAGCATACATATTAGTAATTACTAATATGGCATTTTTGGCTATTGAAGTTGTGTTAGTGTGGTGGTGGTGGTGGGTGAGAGGGAGGGTAAGTTAATTATCCTGGTTCCTGGATTCCTGGTCTTACTCTTCCTGGTTGGTTTACTGTAGGATTCCTGGTGTCTGTGACAGTGGGACCCGGTCCAAGTCAGAAACAGAGAGAGTCTTCTAGTCATCATCATCATCATCATTCAACATCTTCCTTTCTTCATCTCTCATCAAGTCAGTCTCATCATCATGAAAAAATTAATTTCTTCTGCTGCAGCTGCTGCTTCTTCCCCTGGCTCCTCCAGCAACAGCAGGTAAGGAAAAAAAGATAAGAAATAAAATACTGTTGTATGTTTTTTTTTTTTTGAGTAGTTTTCAGTCATCATAACAACTAAACTAACTCAGTGAAGTATGAAGTTAGTAGTAGAGTAGACTAGTCTAGTCTGTGTGTCAGTCTGATATGTTTGATATGTTTGTTTTATACCTCAGAAGGATTTAGGAACTGAATGAGATTGACTTTGAAGTTATGTTGTTAATATGTTACATATCTCTTCAGTTCAGAGAATTGCTGTTGTGTTGGAGTCTGGAGAGACAGTGCAAAGTAAACTAAAGTAGATGTGATGATGATGATGATTAGTCGGATGACCGTGACACAGATGGAGTGGGACTGTGGGAGCTTGAAGTAGGGGGGAACTTGGAAGGGATATAGTTGCAGGTGCAGCCTGCAGCAGAGAGCAGCACTGATGGGTTGGGTTGGGTTAGTGTATCCCTTAGGCAATGTCAAGTCAACCTTTCAGTGCAAGAAATATGGACAAAGCCAGAAAAATGGGATGATGGGAGTCACAGGACAAAGAAGGCCAAAAATAAGTAGTACATAATTTAAATATTGCTCCTATAAACTTAGAAAGTTATTATATGTTTTTCTGAAGGATATTAAGTCTGAAACTCCAATGTCTGTCATTGTTTAGTATTATTTATTGACTGAATGAACTGAACTTAGGAGTCAGGACAGGAGAGGGACTAGGGAGATGGATATATTGTGTGGCTGACTGGCTGTGGCTGTAGATGTATTGTTTACACACATGATGTAACCGCTGGAAGTGGATTGGATATGATTATGAAGCTGCTGCCTAAACAAAACAAGTTTCATTGTTTCGTCTGTCGTTCGTATGATTATCTGACCAGACAATGTGCTACTGCTTAGAAACCGAACTAAGCATGATGTGACTGTCCATGGTTTGGTTTTTGAATGCATGTTATAGGCTTTTCTGTAATCTGTGCTGCAAGCTGGATTATAAATTCCTTCTTGTTTATTTATTCATTTATTTGTGTATTTGTTTAGATGTCTCCTGCTTAGCTACAATATAAGACAGTAAAACATGAATGAGTTATACAAGCAATTACATTACATACAATTCAAGGCAATAGTAATATCAGGGGAAAAACATTTATTGCACCTAAAAAGGAGCAGCAGATATAAACCAAACCAGCTAGCCTATCCTCCCACCTCATGACATGAACCTATTTACTTTGTCTTTTATGTGTTGCTTACAGTTCTTTATTTGTGCATAGGCCATAGACGTATTCATCATCATAGTTCATAGTCTCACAGACACATACACACACACCTAATCCACCTATGCATTTATTGCTTTGTATTTTCTGGCTGGTTGGTGTATGTATCTGAAGCTTCATATAATCAGGGGGAGATGGTCATAAGTCAAAGAATTATATTTTTAACAGATTTGCTCAACCATTAATTCTGTCTTTTGTAATTGGAGAGCTCCTTACTTACTATTTAAGTGTTTTGTGTTTAGATTTAAGATTAGATCATGTTTATGTATCATATCATGTTATGCTAGACTTGCATTGAGATTTGAGAAAGTGACACTTGACTAAGCTAATTGAATGTGAATGAGCAATTGAGCATGTATGTTAATGTTGATTGTCGAAGCGATTTTAAAAAGGTGCACGTGCACTCTGTTATTCTGGAGTTTTTTATGCATTTATTGCTGCTGCTGGTTGCTATGGTAATGTCATTGATGATGTGCTAAAGCTGTTTTATTTGATTTTATTATGCCTATTCTACTGTAAGGGAAATGAATATTTAAGATGTGATTTGCTTGAAGAAATCTTTCAAGTGCCCCCCGGCCCCCCTGTGCCTGACAATGAGATAAAAGCATGAACAATAACAAGTCTTGTTCATTTTTATTCATAGTGGAGCTGGAGGTGGGTGTGGGTGTGCTTACTTTATTTTGCTTACTCTATACTACTCATGTATTAATAGCAGCCATTGTGGGCAGTATGTAGAACAGACTGTAGTCTCCTGAAACCATAAAACACAACATGTTTACTGTGTTAAGAAAAAAATAGGATTTATAAATCAGCAGAACAACAAAGCAGGACAAGTAAGTGTGTGCACTGTACTGTGCAGTGTGTGTGGTATTATACAATATGATATGCTGCATATGCATTTGTCTTGCAAGTTGCCAGACAGTGACATTTTGTAAATGGGAATGGGATTATTACACGATTGCAGTAATATATAATAGTACAGTACTACAGTTATATATATGGAAAGTGGCAAATTGTACATCACTTTTTCTGCAGACATGCTTCATGTAAACGAGCAGTTTGTTTGCCAAGAAACACTCTTGTGTCCTAATAAACTGAATATTGATTCCTGTTTGTGGGAATGTGGAGTGGAATGGATAAGTGCATAGTGGTGGTCCCTCTCCTCCTGGTCCATCGTGCAGTAGTGTCACCAGACCTCCCTTTTGTCACTGTTACCTGTTCTGCAGTGTAAAGGGTGTTTTGTAGCTGCTGTGCTGAGCCTGTGAATAATTTTGATAAAATGCAATGTTATGTGAGATGTGACATGTATTTGCATTTTGAGACAGAAATGAGGAGGAGTCGGGACAAAGACCTGCCATTAATTCATGGATGGAATCCTGGATCCTATTCCTGTGGGATTTAAATATTTTTATTGTTTTTATTATTTCGCAGAAAACTTAATGGTATTAAGGATTTTTTATACTCTAGTCTATGCAAACCTAAATAACATTAGTTGTGTAATGTTCTCCTAAGTAAAATATTACATTTGCTGTATGTATTTATAAAAAAAAAAAAAAAAATTATAATGCAGGCAGGTCAAATATAATACCTGTCATGAAGGACACCACCAGTACAGATCCCATATAGGCCTGGCAAGCCAGCATATGGGAGCAAACTGGGAAGAGGCTTTTTTACAGATGCGTTCTTCAGCTTTGTCAACACAAGCCTCTTTGGGAACAACATGTTGTTATATATTATACACATTTGTGCATGTTTGCTACAGATCTGAAAAGCAGCAGTCAGTCAGTCAGACATTCACGAGCTACTTTCTGTGTTCTGTTTTGCTAACTGGGTAGGTTGTCCTGAATGTGTGCTGCTGCTGCAGCTGGCTGTAGTCTATAATATGTATTCAGAAATGAATGCACATAATTTACAGTTTCGGGTTAATTTTGGATTCTTTATGTGCACACTGTTGAGTAACTGTGTTCTGCTTTTTACAAAGTACTTACTACTTATTCTGCAGTGTGTACAGAGACTGTACTGTAGATATAACACACATTATATAGTTAAAGTAGAACAGCTGGTGAACAGATGATGAATATATATGGTACATGTTTGCTGTGTTTGTATGCGTATCTGTGCTTCTGTGTAAGCCTAAGTCAGGTTTCTGTGTAATTGTGTCCCACACTTCCACCACCATGACATATTACTTTTATAAGCTTGGAACGTTGCTAGAATGACCGGTTTTGTATTAGCACTGCAGCAACAGCATGCATTTTCCGAATGATATGAAGTCTGTAACTCAAATGAATGTGATTATTTAGTGACTCCAATCCAACCTTTAGTCATTTGCCAGCAAAAACCACACATTTTATGAGGGTCAAAAACCAAGGAGCAAAACATATGGCAAAAAATCTGCACATTCTGTGAAAATCTGTATAGTTGAGAGGTATAGATGGCATGCCCAAAGCATCATTTTTCTTAATCACCCTACCTCCAGTCCCACGCCAGCTGAGCTGACTCACCTAAACTGTTTCATGTTTGTTTGTCTTACACTGACTGATTGCTGCATGATGGCATGTTTGGATTTTACAGGACTTCACAAGACAGTAGTTCTGATGCAGCTGCACCTGTAGCCCAACTTGGCTCAAGAAGCAAAAAGACCCCCAGAACCAGTGTGACCCCCATTAAGGAGTCCAAGGGTCAACTTGGGCATGCAGAGATGGCTGAAGGTGAAAAAGGTAAGACCTGTTCTCTTCTCAGTAATATCCAAGCCTTCTTCTAATACCTCAAACCTCTCTTGAGTTGTAGCTAGCTAGCTGGCATGGCATGTCCTTTCTTTTTATCATGAACAGTTAGTTACCTTCTAATACTTCTATCAAAAATATTCCTCTATTCCCTCTCCTTTACTCATAAAACAGTAATCGTATTAATTCAGAATTTTTTTCTTGTTTTACACTTGTTAAAATTGTATTACCATGATTATTTAGTTACACAGCTATGTTTATTGACCTATAATGTAAATATGTTCTATTTCTTTAAATGGTTAATGTTATTGTAATGTTTATGGAATGTGGAGCTTTTCTCCCGGCAGTCCTCAGCTACGCTGAAAATGGGTGATTTGATTTCCAGCTTAGTCGGACAATCTATCCCGGTCAGTAAATGTAAAATAAATAAAAATATCTCTGTGTTATATAATGTGGTTTATTTTCAGCGTAATTTCTGTCATACTTGGGGAGGTTACGTAGTTTTTTTTTTTCATTTTACAAGTAGGTCAGGTGGTGACTCAGGTCCAGGAAAAAAGAATGTCGTCTTCATTTCAAGCTGTACCAGTAGCAGTACCATCCACAAGCAGTGCAAGTGAGGAGGACCCAGTAATCATCATCACCCATGAGCAACCAGAAGCAGAGACACCTAAAGATGGAAAAGGTATTGGGTGTTCTCAGTCTCTCTCTGTCATATTTCTTTACTAGTAGTAGTAGTAAAATATGTGAGATAATCAATGTCTTCATCTTCATGCTTACTTACAGGAGTTTTTTGTGCTTATTTAACAGGTCATGTTGATAAAAAAAGAAGACTGTCTTCATTCCAAGCAGCTTGGAAGATGTCATTTGATTGGCTAAGTGAGAGCAAGGTTGGGCAAGGGTATGCATTCTGCAAAGTGTGTCACTGCAACATTAGTATTGGCCATGGAGGACGCCATGATCTACACAGGCACATGGAGACAGAGAAGCACAAGATAAATGCAAAGCAGGCATCTGGAAGGAAAGTGACAGATATGTTTGCCACCCAAGCCCGACAGGCAAGTATAGCTCAGAAAGTAATAAGCGCTGAAGTGGATTTCATTTTCACACTTGCAGAGCACAACCTGCCCTTTAGTGCTGCAGATCATCTGCTGAAACACATGAAAAAACACTACGGTGATCATGAAGTGTTGAAGAAGGTGAGCTGTGGGGCGACTAAGTCTGCATGCATTACACGTGATGTCCTGGGTCCAAAATATCAGGAAGATGCAGCAGCAGTTTGTCGGAAGCAGCCTTATTGCATTTATTTAGATCAGAGCACTGATATGGGGGATAATAAACTCCTTGTGATTCTAGTTGGATTTTTTGACCAAGCAAAGGGTAGAAATGTTGTTCGGTTCTTAGGCATGCCCAACTGTGTGGTAGGTACAGGTGCAGCGATATACAACTGCCTTATGGAAACTCTTCACAGATTCAGCATTCCAGTAAATAATATGGCTGCATGCTCCTCAGATAATGCTGCAGTCTTGGTTGGTAAATACAATTCTGTACTGTCACGATTAAAGACTGTCAATCCTGATCTCTTCAGTATGGGTTGCCTGTGCCATATTACAGACCTTTGCATCAAATCAGGTTTGAAAGCAATAAAATCACATGTAGAAGAGTTAATATCTGACATTTATAATCACTTTTCACATAGTGCACAGAGGCAACAGAAGCTAAACGAATTTGCATTGTTTGTTGACATTGAGCCACTTGTACTTATCCGACATACCCCCACTCATTGGCTAAGTCTTCACAAAGTTATAAAGCGAATACTGGACCTGTGGCCTGCACTTTTATCATACTTCCAATCGTTTGAGCCCCGGTCACACAGAATAGACCTGATAACAGAATGGCTGAATAGTCATCAGGTAAAACTGATATTCCTTTTCCTGAAGTATGCTATGGAGTCTCTCCTTAACTTCAATGTGCAATTGCAGGCCAGAAGTAGTCAACTTTTAACTCTGTACGTTGATATCACACATCTTCTTCAGGTGTATGCAACCAGGTTATTTAAGCCACATGCTGCTGTACAATTTCTAGATAATATCAGTACTACCAGCAATTCTTTTTTTGAGGATGATAACAATATTTTGCAGCAGCAACGCCTTCATGTTGGATCTGATGTTGAAAAATATCTGCATGACAATAGTGATGACATATTTGGTACTGTAAGTGAGCACTCCTTCTATAAACAAGTAAAAGCATTTTATGTTGCAGTCCTCCTGAAAATGAAAAAAACATTTGCCTGTTGGTGATGCCATACTGAAAAATATTGCCAGTGTATTGGACACTTCTATGAAATTAGATCTTGACATTGAAGTTATAACGGACATTGCAACTCGTGTAGGACTTTGCAAGTCATGGGAAGAGCGTTCTCAACTTAAGACTGAGCTTGGCATATACCAAGTTGTTAACATCAAGCTGCCACAGCAACAGCACAGCCAGAAATCTGAAACAGATAAATGTTTCCTCAGGTACTGGTCAACAGTCCTACAAAGCCCTGAAGCAAAACAAATATCTCTTTTTAAGCACCTCATTTTAACACTGCTTTGTTTGCCACATTCGAACAGTGAACCTGAGCGAGCATTCAGCATGGTGAGAAAAGTTAAAACAGAGCTGAGGCAGTCATTACATGCTAAAACACTTAACTCATTGCTAGCAATCAAAATGAATGAGGACAGTGACTGTTTTTCTGTGGATGTCCCACCGCACATTCTACAAGCAGCAAAAAGGGCAACTCTAGCATACAATAGAGAACATGCTCTCCAGACCCAGCACCAGGCAGCACAAACAGACCCAGAAGGGCCACAGCCAGGCTCTGAGACCATCAGTGCAGAAGGTGAAGAAGAGCAAGAGGAAGTAAATTAATCCATCATGTTGTAAGATTGTGTGAGTGAGTCACATAGTCTCACTGTCTCACAGATCATGGATTGCTTCCAAGCTTCCTCCTTTTGCTCTGTGACATGTGACTTGACTTGAGTATTTTAAAAAGAAAATGATTGGTTATTTTGGTTGCTATTTTTATTTCATTTTAAGTCTGTGGTTAATTTATTTTTAATGTGGTGGTGGTTGCTATTTATTTCATTTTAACTATGTGCCTGTGTGTGGGGTTATTTATTTGGTTGCTATTTTTATTTAATTTTAAGTGTGTGTTATTTTATTTATTTTGAATTTGGTTGCTATTAACTTGCTATTTTTATTTCATTTTAAGTCTGTGACTGTGTGGCTGTGTGGGGTTATTTATTTTGAACTGATTTTGGTTGCTTGCTGCTACTATTTGTATTTCATTTTAAGTCTGTGTGTGTGAGCTGGACTGTCTGTGACTGAGAACTTTGTATTTACTTAGCTTAGTTAACATCATTTGTCAATTGTCATTTTGTATTTATTTAAGTTGTATTGTATACACAACACAAGTTGATCTCTTATTCTTATTTATTTCATTTTGATTTATTAAAATTTTACACACCACACCACACCACACACCCACAGTGCCACCACAGCACAGCACCACTATTTGTTGTTAGAATTTGTTTGTTTTAAAGGTGTGTAGTAGTTAGAAGTTAGAACTTAGTACTAGTACCAGGCAGTAGTACTAGGCTAGCAGTGCCAGTAACTAAGTAAGTAGTAGTAGAGTAGACTAGTTAGTTAGTACTATATAGTGTAGTACAACTTACAAGACAGAGTAAATTTTATTTTTATTTATATAAAGAGAACTTGTTTAGTTTAGGTTTTATTTTATACATGTCATTGTGATTGTTGTCATTGTTCTTGTTCAGTGTTATTTTTCTAAAAAGAATATTGTATTTTAGTTTTGCAAATTTGTACAAGTTCAAAAATTAATATAAATAAAATACTATTTCTCTTATTTTGTGTTTCATGATCATATTTTGTTTGTCAGTTCTTCACTTTGTATGTAAATGTGTGTATCCCAGAATCCCACGGGAGTGGGTGGGGCCACATAATAATGTATGCAAATTTATGTTAATTGGCGTACAGATTTGTACCTATTTTTCATGGGTCTTGTCCAGATTTTTGATGTTTCCAGGTTGAGAGGTATGGTCAGAGCTTAACGTGGCAGAGTTGAAGATGTTAAGATTTGCACTGGGTGTGACGATGATGGACAGGATTAGGAATAAGTATATTAGAGGGTCAGCCCAGGTTTGAAGGTTTGGACACAAAGCCAGAGAGGCAAGATTACATTGGTTTGGACATGTGCTGAGGAGGGATGCAGAGTATATTTGGAAAAAGATGCTAAGGATGAAGCTGCCAGGTAACAGGAAAAGAGGGCAGCCTAAGATAAGGTTTATGGATGTGGTGAGAGAAGACATGCAGGTGGTTGGTGTGACAGAGCAAGATGCAGAGGACAGGAAGAAATGGAAACAGTTGATCTGTTGTGGCGACCCCTGATGGGAGCAGCCGAAAGAAGAAGAAGACACAATCACACACTTAACCTACACATAACATGTGGACAATTTAGATGATTAAGAATTTCCTATCAGCTTGTCTTTTGGATGTGGAAAGAGAACTGAAGACCTCGGATAAGCTCAAATGAACACAAGGATGACAAATGGACCCCAGACAGAAGGTAGCCTAGTTGAGCTTTGATCTGGAGAAACAACTGCTGAGAGATAGCAATATTAACTGCCTCACCACTGCACTGCCTTATATTCTGTTCGATTAAATCAAATTTAATTTTGTTTAAAAGTAAATGTTATAAGGAGCATGGGCTTGTGCTGTATGCTGTTCTTAGACACAGTCCAATGAATGCTGATAAAAGACTGTATGAGCAGTAGTAAAAATAAAAATGTATAATCCATATATACAGTCAAAAAAAAAGTCACTGAATTTGTTACCAAACAAAAGTAAAGGGTGTGTATCAATTTTTGTATACAGCCTTAACAGCTTGCTGGCTACTTTGCCACTTTAACTCTCGTCTCATTAATCTTTGTCAACATCTCTTCCATATGAGTATTCTTGCATTTTTGTAAAAAATTATATACACTGTAATTGTCATCTGTAGTGTTTATTACCTGCTGTGCAAAAACATTCATTTTTTTCTACATCATTTTTCTTTTGCACCTAATAAAAATTAGCCCCATCCTGCCCACAGATATTGAGCCCGTGTGCTCTTGAGTATAGGGGGACCCTGCCTGCACTCAAAGAACCAGTTCATAAACATCCCTATTGTACTGTCATTTAGTGCTACCTACACCAAGCAACACATACAAGACAAATGATGGTTAAAATGTACTTTCAGCTTAGTGCTTACCTATTTTCACAAGCAACCACAGTTGAGAAGGTATGTTAAATGTATTTTAATAGGTCAGGGTACTTTTTGAAAGGGTTGCTGTTTTAGATGTAGTTCTTCAGACTACAGATGGTATAAAATGAAATCTTTCTGTACTTTTGTTTGGCAATAAACTCAATGGATTATGTTACTGATACTCTGCTGCAATTTGTTTTATTTTGTATAGTTAATTAACGTTACTATTTGTGGTTCAAAAGTGGTGACAACATCTACGGCTGGAATATAGAAAGGAATTTTATTGTGTACAATTGGTCAAGCAATTCTGAATGATTATATTCCAAGTTTAATTTATGTGACTGGAGTTATGAGTTTGGAGGAATGTGAAGGAAGATCCAAGAGGCAGTGTTTGTGTTTTCATTTTCAAAAAAAAAAAAGATAGATGATTGCCAGATGCTATTAGATGGCACACTAAAAGTTATGAAATTTAGGAGGAAAATAAAATAGTCAAGCTTTATCAAAGAGATGTGACTGAAGAGTAATATCAGAATAATGTGTCTGATGGTGAGCTTTAAGGATATGTCTGGAGATGTATTTACCTATATTGTGTAGGTGGTGACTGAATGATATGTAGTGCATGTAGAAAGGCTATCTGTCAAGTTAGTAAACAAAATGTCTTGCACAATTGATAGTTTAGCTTCTTAGAGAGGATTTGTTTATCTATGCACCAAGCTAAAGGTTGGCTTGTGCTTTAATTGTGGAGTTTAATAATCAGAATGGTAAAGCTAAGGACAGGATCCGTCGACAGTCCTAATTGTTTGAAGGAGTTAGCAGTGTCTACTTGATTATTAAAGAAAAGGCATGTTATTCTCCCATGGTGTGTCATGGTGTTTATTTGGGATTAGTAACCAGTATTCCACCTTTGGTTTTGGAGATTCTTGTTACTTTTCAGCTAGATGTAATTAGAAGTAATACCTAAATGGATCTGGGTTTGCAGGCTAGATGAACAGTGGTGAGATAAGATAAATTGAAGGTTGGAGGCATCAATAGTTAGGGAATTAATACACAAAGAAATGAGAAGAGGCCATAAGAGACAATCTTATGGGTCACTGTTTTGGAGGAAAAAGAAATGAGAGATGAGATATGAGAATGCAAATTTGTATGACAATTTCTAAACCAGTTTACAACTGTCATTGGTTCTAGTTTTGGAATTCCAAGATAAGGAGGTGATATTTAGCAGTGACAAAGGCATTAGTGAGGCCTATGAATAAAGACCCACAAAAGAAGACTTTATCTATAGTGCTGGACATTGGTTAGTAAAGTAAAAAGTTGCAGTGAGCATGTTGTGCCCAGAGTGAAAACCATGTTGCTCTCTGTATGGGAAAATGAATGCACTAGTGCTGGATTTCATTTGTGAAGTACCAGTTGTCAGAAGCTTGAGGGATAGACAAGGGTGGGATGTGGGAAAGAAGTCAGTAGTAAACAAAACAGAGATGTGTTCAAGAATTATGGCTACTATACTATCCCTTCATAAAGAGAGAAAGGTAGAGGTGAATAGTGATATAATGAATAGTTGTAGGAGATCAGAAAAAAAGATGAAACAAGCATTTCAGAAGTGTGAGTGAACCTGTGGACTCATGCCATCTGTTCCAAGACTGCCATGGATGAGGAGTTTACATAGAATATATTTTATTAGTGTAAACAACACTGGTACAGAGGTAGGGGAAACTGTTAGAGGGAAGGCAAACCTATCCCCATTGCTTCCATAATCAACCACATTCTCCCTCCAATTGAACCTGTAAGTCTACACCACCCTCACATTTAAAACTAAACATTTAAAACTAAAGAGAAATATGGTTTTCCAAGTGTGATACCTTTTAAATGTTTCCTTAATGTGAGTTACTGAGAATGTATTTAAAGCATATTGACAATGATGAAAATAACACCATGAACTCTAAATCAACTCGTGCTTCCATAACAGAGAGACCTGCTCCTCATCCTGTACAACAGCCCAACTACTGTAAGTTACAGAGGTCAGGGGACAAGCTACACAGAATGATAAGGAAGCTAACAGTAGCCTCACTTCTGCTTTCTTAACAGAAGTATTGCGGCTTAACTTTAACACTTAAAATTTTTTTAAGAAACAGTTTATATTTTTAGTTTCTCGTATTCCAGATCACATGGCCTTTTATCTCACCAATGGCAGTGAAGAGACTAAAGAAATAAAACACCGATTAATCTTTTTGTACTCATATGCTGAAATTCTCAATCTCACACCTCGTGTGCTAATTTCTTTTGGCTAACTGTCCACATATGGTTAGACTAGGCCCATACCTCTCCTCCACTCTCATTCTAAACACTGATGTCCCACAAGATTGTGTGCTGAGCCCCCTTCTGAATCTTGTTTGCACCAATGACTGTGTCCCCTCTCATTCTACTAATACCATTATTAAGTTTGTGGATGATACAACAGTTGTTGGACTTATCTCAGGAGGAGATGAGACAGCATATAGTTGTGAAGTTCAAAGACTGACAGCATGGTGTATCGAGAACAACCTTGCCCTGAACTCTGCCAAAACAAAACAACTCTTAATAGATCTCTGGAGGCACAATGCAGATCACAACTCAATATACATCAATGTAGACTGCATAGAAAGAGTACCTGTCTTCACATTTCTGGGTATACATGTGGCAGAAGATCGCTCTTAGTCCATAAACATCACAGATGCAGTCAAGAAAGCACAGCATGGACTCCATTTCCTGAAGATCCACAGGAAAAAAATAACCTGCAGGAGAAGCCGCTGGTGTCTTTTTACTGCTTTTTTATTGAAGGTGTGCTGACATACTACATTTCCAAATGGTATGCCAACAGACACGAGGTCCCTTCAAAGGATCATTAACTCTGCCCAGAAAATCAGTGGCTGCACACTGCCCTCTTTAGAGGAACTTTTCAGCTCTCGCTGCCTCAGCAGGGCAATCAACATCTTGAAAGACATTGGTTTGAGCTGCTGCCTTCTGGCAGATGGTTCAGGTTCATTCCATCATGGACAAACAGACTTAAGAACAATTTCTATCCCAGAGCCATACGAGAGAACTGAATAATGTTAAACACTCACATTGAGTGATTCTGATCGGTACAGATAATAGTCATTCTGAAATATAAGGTATATGTTTGCATTCTTTTGCACTTTATTTTATTCTTTTCATGTGCATATCCCCAAGTGCAATAACTTTGTTGTTTCTTACTGTATTGTATTGCATTACATTGTATTGTATTGTATTCTTTTTATTTGATCATGTTCATTATATGTGAATGTACCTTAAGACTATTACTAATTTTGTTGTACTTGTGCACTGATAATAAAGGAATCTTGTCTTATCTTATCTGATATCTTTACCTCTGGCTGAGGAAGTCTAAAGATCTTTTTTTAACCACAGTCAGCATGAAAGGCAATGAAAACCATAGACTTCAGTTATAAGTAGAAAGTGAATTTTACCAATTTATATTTTATGCAGACAATGAACATTAAATATTAGTTTTGTTATATATGCTTCCTGTAGATAATAAAATGTAACTATATTATTAACTCAGTGTGAATGGGAAGCTGTACATTATATAACACTTAACGTGTAAAAGTGAACATGTTTAAATACTTAAAATAAATATGTAAATAAAGGTCTACATATCAGACCAAAAATTCATTGCTAATTAATAATAAATAATACGAGGCAACATTCATTACAGACCTGTGAATCGTCTTAGACCTCGTTATGGCCTCGTTTCATGTAAAACATCTAACCTTTTCCCAAAAGAAAAGTATTACTGAAATGAAACTTTATGTGGAAGTCTAGCATATCCAAATCAAACATTAAAAAGGTCACCCAGACAAACTGCCCATGAAAAAGTACAAGAAAAACCCAGCCAAAATGGAGTCCGCACTGTGTAATACCTTTTTACTTGTAATGGAGGGCCACAGGAGATTGTTTTTAATTTGAGAGTGAATGCCTTCATCAGACTGAGACCTGCAACTGAAGAAATTCTGCCACAATTATCTTAGATTAAGTTGTTAGTTTTGTGAACACCACAACTATCTAATAGGAGGAAGCCATCTCTGTTCATTTGAAAATGAAATATAAATGCTCTGTTAGGTGTTAGACACAGTAGTGGATTATTTCATTAATTAAACATTGCTTATAGAGAGGTGGGAAGGCACCTGGTTGTATTGCTTTTTTTTGCAAACTTACCTCACATCTTTCTGTCATACTTCCTTCATTACATTATCTTATTTCCTTAATCTACATGCTTCAGTAAGTCAAATAATCTGTTTCTTATTATATTAAACAAATCATGCTCTGAATGCAAAATATTGCTTCATATTTGAAAAACATTTAATTTTCCTCTACTGCATCAGCTCCGTCTTTTCTATAGCTCATTTCTTTGTCTCCCAGCATTCCTGGCCCTTCTTACTTGTGACTGCATATTTTTATAACTTTCATCCTCATCTTAAGACTAATACCCTTTAAGAGGCTTCTCTTGTCTATTTTATCTTTCCACCATTAATATACTCCTTAAAATGTAAATATTTTTAATTTCATATGGCATTTTGCTTAAATGTATTAATAATTCTCAATTTTAATATTTTTAGAATAATATACTATTATAAATATTATATTATCACCAGCTTTGTATATTATTTTGTATTTTTTCTATTTATTTATAATTCTTTTAGTTACCTGATTGTTTATTGATTTAATATCACAGTACTTTAGGTAACTCCTGGGTGGCACAGTGGTGCAGTGGTTAACATTGTTGCCTCACAGCAAGAGGTTCTCTGGTTCAATTCTAGGCTGGGGTGCCTTGTGTGTGGAGTTTGCATGTTCTCCATACATTCACATGGGTTTCCTCCCACGTTCTAAAAACATGCATCTGGAGAATTTCTCCCCGGGCCTCAAAAACAGGCTCTGTGGAATCTAGTTGGACTTTCTCAGTCAACAAATGTTAAATAAAATTATATAAATGCAAACAAATATTTCATGCATATGCATTAATGCCGTTCTACCATGGCAATATACCAAAATAATTGTTCCCATAAGTATCCAGACTGTTTTTTTTTAAATATTTAAACTAGAGCATGCTTACATGTAATTTGGTAGTCTATTCCATGCATTAGCTGCTGTCTCAAAGAACCAGTTAGTACACTTGTAATTCCTATAGAATCTTCTACATATGTTGTCTGATGATTCTCTACTACTTTTTTGATAACCACAAACATTCCCAGAGGTAGTTGTCTCTAAATGCCTACATACCTGAATAAGGTCTCCTCTTAAATATTTATATGAAACTGTACACATTTGGATAGTTTAGACTTTCATAATAACCCAAATTTTTACATCCATGGATGCCCTTTGTATATTTCCGCTGTACTCCTTCCAGTTTACTCATGCTTGCTTTCATATAAGGTTTCTATATTGTTATTCCATACTCAAGTTTTGGTGTAATGTAACTAAAAAACAATGGCTTCATCATTTTTGATTTCCTAGACTTTATAAATCTTTTTATACAACTTATAGTTCTGTAACTATTATTAATCAATTATGATTGGAAAAACTCAAAGCTGAATCTACCCATATAACCAGTTCCTTAAATAAATCTACAGTTTCAATCACTATGTGCTGTATTAAATATTCACCTTTCAGTTCATGTCTCCCAAATCTCATAAGTTTAGTTTTTGATATATTTATCAGCATATTATTCTCTTGTGCCCAAATGGTCAATTTAGTCAAGTTCTTTTGTAGACATGCCTTATCTGTAACACATGTAATAATTTTACCCAGTTTCAAATCTTCTGCAAACTTAAGTGTAGAACACGCAGATGAAAAAAGATAGATCTGAAAGATACAGCCTAAACAACTATGAATATAGGACAGGGCCCTGTAGTACACCCTGACTCCAATCAAGATTTTCACCTTTCCAATTGTGTTATGATACTTGTCATGTCTTATTTGTAAGTCATGTAGCTATTCATCTTATCAAGAGTACATCAATACCTATTTTTTTCTGTTTGACTGATCAGTATTTTGTGTATGATCCTGTTAAATGCTGAAGGTAAATCTATGCAAATTATATCACAGCACACTGTTTCATTCATAGCTGTTATTATATTGCTACAGAGCATCATGTTACAGGTGGTAATAGGTTCATAGGTAGGTACTAGGTTATTGGCCCTAGGGCCTATACAAGCCTAGCCAAAAAGGTACCCTGGCTTTCGCCACCCAAGAAAATTATTTTCCTGTGCCCCTGTCAAGCAGAACCACAGAAGTGATCCTAGGGGTAAATCGGGTAATAGATCTATATTCAACATATGCATGCTGATATATGGTTTCAAGTCCCAACCTTTCCAGTTCTGATAATAAATTATCCAATATTACCTTATCCATTATTTTTCCACAGCATGAAAGTAGAATTAATGGTCTATATGACTCTAGGTTTATCCTACTCCCCTTTCCCTTAAAGACAGGTTTAAAAAGTACATGTCTCTAATCTTGAGGAATCTCTCCATATGTATATGACCTAGTAAATAATAGATATAATAGTACTGTAAGTTCTTGCTAAAGTGTTCTGAGATCAGTATTACTAATTCCATCTCCTCCCTGTTCTTTGTTTGGATACAGTTAGCATAGTTTTTTTTCAATATAATCTAATATGAATTCAGTGTCTTTGGTTACTTGTATGACACCAAGAGAACTTATCACCGCCTTTGTGGAGCAAAACTACTTTGCTTAAGATTGTGTAAATATATTTATAATTTGTTGTGTCTGAGAATACATTTTAGAATCTACAAATAGTTTATCAATTTGTATATTTTTACTTCTACCACATTGTATGCATGTATAAAATGGTTTCCTATTATGCTCAATATCTTTATATAAATGTTCTTCAAATTTTTTTTGATCTTGTCTCACACTATGCTTAATTTGTCTGTCCAGCTTATTTCAGTTTTGAAAGTTGTAGTTCGACCTCTTTTCCATTTCTTATATTTTTTATCTTTCACCTTAATCAAATACCTTGTTCTTATGGAAATACATCTTCTGAATAGCGTGTGCCTAAATCCTGATGTTAAACATTTTTTTTCATTTTTTGCATTCAGTTTCTCTTGCAAACCTTTTCAAATTCCTTCTGACGTTTTTCCACTGAACAGCTCACTCCAGTTAGTTTTACGTAGTGACAGTTTTACTTCTATATAATCTGTTATCAGTCTTCTGTACGTGGGTTTATATTTCAGTTTGGCAGGATTATCTAGCAATAAATTAACCTTTATAACCTCATGATCACTACACATTAACCGTGGTAAAACTTGACATGAAGTAATGGTAATTTCCTTAGGAACACAAACAATGTCTAGCATGTTGCGTTCCCTGGTAACTTATTTTTACAGACTGAAGCAATTGATCCTGAACAAATATTGTGAATAAATTCATTAAAAACGTTGAATCAAAATTGTTCCAGTCTGTTTCATGCAAGAAATGTATGAATTCCTTTAGGTCATCAGCATTTGACTTTGGTGGTCTATACACTCCAACCATTGTTATTTGTTCCAACGTTGTCTTTATTGTCACAGCAACACAATCTATAGTATTAGTCTTATCACTGAACAAGTAATAATCACAGGTCTCATAACTTTCTTTAATCCTTATAATACCAACTACACCTGATTTTGTATTAGAATGTCTGTTACAGTAAAAACACTTACTCTTAACAGAACTGGTTTCCAGTCATTGATCTTTAACCATGTTTCCCAAACAATAACAGCATCAATGTCTTAGAAGCATTGCAAATTTTCCAATAAAAGACTTTATTATTAGTGCTCCTGGCATTAACAACCATCAAAGATGCATCAAATGGTACTGTCTATGAACTGTTAAATATTCAACCTGGCAAAAATCCTGTTTTGTGTTTGACAAGAGCATGCCATCTTGTCTGAATACATTTGTGCCCAAAATAAGGCCTGGATACGCTACAGATTTCGATTTTTTAAAACAAGACACTTTTTTCATGTAAGTATTTACTCCAAAAATATTTTTTTCACGGTGACCTAACTCTTCTTTCTATATGTGTCTTGTGAAAAATACATTTTAAGACTTGTACAAGCTATTGTATCCAAGAGGGCTGTAAATTCCCTACTAACTGTCAGACAGTCCTTGTGGATGAGATAATTTGTGCCAACTTGAATAAAAACAGATCCATACATATGATCTCATCCACAAGGTCGAAATCATCTGTACCAACATAAATAAAAAACAGATCCATACTTCCTTACATTGAGGCAAGTGGCCGCAGTGGTGCAGCAGTTAGTGTTTCCACCTCACAGCAAGAAGCTCTCTGGTTTGATCCTCGGTTGGGGTGCCTTCTGTGGAGAGTCTGCATGTCCTCCCTTGCGGTGGGGTGGGTTTCCTCTGGGTGCTCTGGTTTCTTCCCACATCCCAAAGACTTGCTATAGGTGGATTGGACACTTTAATTTGGCCCTAGGCGTGAGTGCATGCATGTGTGTGCCTTCTATGGAAGGTTGGGTGATGGGCTGGCAACTCGACACCATAAAACTCCACTGCCAATCATGAGTGGACAGGTGATCCGCTGTGGTGACCCCTAACCAGGAAAAGCCAAAAGGAGAAGAAGAAGACTTCCTTACATTAAAGCATTCTAAGGCCTGTCTCACATCCTTTGTTTTTGATCCTGGCAAGCATAACACTATTCAATATTCAGTATCTTGTTCTGCAAAGGTAAGAATCAGTTAATCTAATAAATGATTCTCCAGTTATAAGAATATCTTTTCTGACCAGATCTGAAGAATCTTCAACTTCTAGTTCAGTAATATCTGCTCAATCAATTGCTACAAAGGAATGGTCTTCATCACCATTAGTCTTATTAACCCCAGTGTTTTCATTACTTAATATATTTGCAAGCATACAATTCTCATCCAGCTAACTTTGTAGATCCACATCTTGAGCCACTTTGTCAACGTCTAACTTTCTCCCCTTTCTTCTTACAATAATGTTCTTCACTCTTTCCACATTCATGTTTGATTTCTTCCTTTTCATCTGCCCATTGTTTATTTTTTTCTATCTTGTGTTTTGGAAAATGATACCATTTTATTCTTCTTCTTCTTCTGTTTTTTTAAAAAATGTTTTTATAAATTTAACATATTCACAATATATACACAGATAGGAAGAAATTCAGCATCACATATTGTTATACAATGGCAGGAATATATTGAATCATCAAGTTTATCTTATACAATTAACACATTACAAATCTTGCTATTATAATAGTAACATTTTAAAGTTATCCCAAAAACTAAAGGTCTAACTATGATTTATAGATCTTATTCTGATCATTTCTTCAGTGTTGCATACTATTTTTGTTGCATTTAAAAATTCTTTGATCATAGGAACTAAGCACAATTTCCAATTTTTTGTAATAACTTTTTTGGCAACTGCCAAGAGTCCAAAAGAGATTTTGCTCTTTGGCTTTTACAGATGTAAAAAGCGGAACTTTCATTAGTATTAATCTCCCCACTGAATATTTGCAAAAAGCTGCTAATACCATAGCACACCCCATTTCCATTCTAATTAACCGGTCCATATCAGAAGCCTCAGTCCCCTCTATTTGGAAAATGTTTCATGTCATACCCCACCATAAAGGTGGTAACTTCACTGCATTATCTAATTATAGATCCATAACCATCCTGGCCTTGTTTATGGAAAAATGCATCCATAAACAACTTCTGTACTTTCTAACCCAAAACAGCCTACTAGCTAGCTCTCAGCATGACTTAAGGACAAATCATAGTAATACCACAGCCATCCTCACCTTCTGTAATGCAAAAAACTATAACAGGAACAACAGCAAGTTATCCTCAGCCCTTTTCTTGGACCTTTCCAAGGCTTTTGATATGGTTAATCACCATCTTCTCATCAACACCCTGGCAACAATGTCTCTAGGCAATCACTCTCTCATATGGTTTGAATCCTTCCTGCACAACAGACAACAATCTGTCTTATGGCAGAACAAAAACTCTCAAACCTCCTACCCAACACCCTAGGTGTCCCCAGGGGTCTATTTTGGGACCACTTCTGTTTTCCGTTTTTATTAATGACCTCCACACTGTCATCCCTGAAGCCAACTGCATTCAATACGCAGATGACTCAACGTTGATCTGCACTGGCACCTCATAAACAGAGCTGCTAACAATAACTCAGAATACTTTTAACCTAATAGAGAATTGGCTTGCTGCACTGTCTGATTCTAAATCCTAACAAAACAAAGCTCCTACTTTTCTCCCCTACCCAAAGATCCACAGTGCTATCTCTCTCCATTAAGTCTAATAATGGTACCATAATCTCCCCAGATGCCCATACAAAACTCCTAGGAGTTATTGTAGATAACAATCTTAACTTTGATCTGCATGTTAACAAAATTATCAAAACCATTAATATAAAACTGGGCTCACTATATAGGATAAAGCCATTCCATACCCCACCAGCTAGAACTGCCATTGACCACTCCCATCTACTCTCTGTCTCCTATGCTTTCTCTTTACTTTTTCATAGATTCATAGATTAGTACTAAGCTAACTGCCCTTGCAAGCCTTTTTAAGCCTAGCCAATTATCCCTTGTGAAACTCAAACCCTGCACCTTGTGCTTGTAAGGCAAACACCTTAACCATTAGGCCACCCTCCCAACCAGCTTGTCTTAGCAAACTCTCAAGCTGCTAAAATAACATAGCTAGATTTGCCACTGGTCTCCCCTATAGAATGTATCATTGTAAAAATCTAAAATATCTTGGATGGCTTGAGCTACCCAGGCAGATTCAGTATAATCAACTTATTGTGGCTCACAAAGCACTTAACCAACCAGAAATTACATCTGCCCTGAAAACCATCATCTATCCCCACTCCAACCCCAGATCACTCCACTCATCTAATAGACTGGTAGTGCAAACCATCAAATCCAACAACTCAGCTGGAGACTCCCTGTTTGCCAACTCTGCTTGCAAAATTTGGAACTCACTTCCTGCTAACATTACCCTAAGTACCATCCTATCTCAATTCAAAAAACTTTGCAAGGAGTATTTCACGTCTCAATGGATATGTCCCTGCTTCAAGCATAACTAAATCATTATTCATATTAGTGTACTAGTACTATGTTTGTAAATGGAACTCAAATGTCTTTCTATTTGTTAAGCCACATTAGAAGTTTGCGAGACTGTATAAATTGAACTGTGACTGTAAAGTGTGTTTTATTGTTCAATGTTATTATGACTCTTGTTTTATCTGTACATTATGATGATTGCATATCTAACCACCTTTGGAGCTTTTCTCCCTGGGCCTCCAGTGAAAATGGACATATATCCAGTCGGACTATCCCGGTCAACAAATGTAAAATAAAATGAATTAAAATTAATGATCTAGTTAAAGGACAATTATCAACAAATCAAACCACGACTAAAAATCAACAGGAAGGCAAGGAAGGGAAGGGAAGTGAAGAATAAATGCTGCTCGTACGGGTAGTGGTCAATAAATTCAACTGATTCAGTAAATCTTTGAGTAACACCAACAAGTTTATTCAAACAAGATCCATAGAATAGACAAAAAGGTTAAGCGCTTTCAACTGGTGCAATGCCAGTCTTCATCAGAACCATTGAAAAGTGTTTGCTACCAAGAATAAATAGCTGCAGTACCTGCGTTTTTTTAAAAAAACATGCCAAAATCTTTAAAGTGGCAACACCATTATCAACTTGACATATGCCTCAGTCTCAGCGATATCAACATAAAACACATAGAAAACATTCTAATAAGTTCTCCCTATAAAAACGCATCTCTAACTTAATTGAAACTTCTAAAGAGTATAACTTCATGATCATAAATATAAACTCTTCTCTATCGTTGGTTATGTACCATTTACTTGTGATAATAATCTATTAATATTGTATAAAAATCAATTGTATAAAAATCAATTAATATCATTTGATGTTTGAAAAATGATGTTGTGTATACATGATGTTGTTTGCTAATATTGTTTGAAAATGAACATATGCATAAATAAGTGAATATAGCTAACTATAACTAGTTGAAATGCTATTTACACTTTTATATTATGAAAAATACATATTTAATATAAATATATAAATTAAATACAAAATATTTATGTGTATATAATTACATTAAATAATATACCACAATATAAAATATGTACTATACTACAAAAAACTGTATATATATGATTACTTAAATAGGTTTGTATACAACATAAATATTCATTAAGTACATAATGTAATAAGAATAAATATGAGTTGTATAAAATTGAATAAAATTAAATAAAATTTGATAAATGTTAATATTATTAATAAAAATTATTAATAAAATGTTAAGTATAGTTTGTTTAAAAATGTATTTGTTGTTGTTTAAAAAATTTTTATATATTTTTTATATATTCTGATAATAAAATTGGTACCAATATTACAGAAATACATAAAGTACATTAAATTGCATTAGTAATACTCAGATGGAAAAAAATAAAATACAACACGTGTATCTAAACGTCAAAGAAATAAACAAGATGTTGTATATACATGAATATAACCTAATGCTGGCCTATAACATATAGAATAATCGAAAAAAAGTTGTTAATCACACATAAGGAATGGCTTGATGCTTATAGAATCATTGAGACCAGGATACCTGGTCGCATCAGTTTTAATTTGCCATACACTTTCTTTCAGTGCTAACTTATTCTTCCAATTACCCTCATGTGTGTTTATTTGGTCAATAATAGCAAATACAAAACTATGTTTTTCCCCTTTATCTAAAATATGTCTATAAAGGGCATTTGTGGTATCTTCTTTGCGTATCTTATAATACTGTTCATATATCCGTTTTTTAATGACCCTTTCCGTTTTTCCTATATAATACGCCTTGCATGCAATACAACAGGCGATATAAACCACTTGTTTGCTATTACAATTTCCTCTTAAACATCTAATAACTGTGTGGTTTATATATTCTAATACTATTTTGTCAACTTCATTAATATAACGACATTGATGGCATGTTCCACATTTTGTACTACCTCTTTTATGTTTATGACAATTATCAGACCATAACCCCTTAAAAATTTACTTATCTCTTCCCGATATACATTTAATTTTTCACAGTCCATAAACCTGTGTGTCCAGTCATCTTTTACATCTTTACTACATCTCCAACAAACTGAAGAAGTCATTTTACTAAACTTAGAGATTTTATGTGGAGTAACCAACATTCTATGTATATATTTAAACATAAAAACTTTCCAGTATAGACTTGAGGAAGTTTGACTAACTGATTTAAGTATCAAAGCTTTATTCTTATCATCTATTGAGTCACTCAATCCCCCACTGTCTAAAAATTTCCAGAATTTTGCATTAGAATTATTATTATTTATAATTAAGTTATATAGCCTGGACAAGCTTCCTTCGTATGTCAAGCGACCTTTGATAACAACATTCATATATTCATATAATGGGGGAATAATATGCTGTTCTTCTTAACTCATATTATGAACAAATTAATTTAATTTATTATTGATGGATAATGTTAACTGGTTAGCAGATTCATCCAACTTATATTCTTTCATTAAATATTGCGGGAACTTAACTTTTCCATTTTCAAAACAAACAGACCAAAATACTTATCCATTGCTTTTTAATAAATTCATTTTAACATTGTTCTGAGTTTCCTTAAATCTAGAGGTAAGAGGAAAACACAGACATTTCCATTTTGATAATAATGGAGTTTTAAAAATAAATTGTTTTAACTGCTTTAAGAATTGATTTCATATATGCAGAGCCTAAATATTGAAATGAATTTCCTTCTAAACTAAAATTTGTTAACCAGATGAAAGAATTATTACATATTTCTAATTTATCATTTTAATAAACTTATAAAAAATTAGTATAATCTGCTCCTGGATGGTTTTCCATTGATTTGTGTAGATTGAGTCTACCCACACTTTAATAGAGTTAAAACTTAAAATAGACTTAGACTAAAGTTAGAATAAGAGTCTACTTCTGGGAAGCTAATGCCACCATACTCCCATAATCTATTATGATTTCTACAAGCAATTATCTGCTTTTTAGGATACCATAAGAATGAAGTTAACATTTTTTTCCATTTCTGTAAAGTTTTTTTTTTTGTCAGGTTTTAAGGCTATTGAATGCAATATATATATATATATATATATATATATATATATATATATATATATATATATATATATATATATAAAAATCAAGTAACCTAACTAAACTCCACAAACTTTAAAACAAAATCTGAGGAAGTCAAGCTATAAAGCAAACAAAAGCGCTTAATAAAAAGTTCTGGTATGCCTGTGAGCTGTATTGCTTTTTCTTTTGTTTAAAAAAAAAAAAAATATATATATATATATATATATATATATATATATATATATATATATATAAATCTCTGAATAGTCCTCTTTGTAGCCTGTGTGAGTTTATAGCAGATTTGGTCCTTTGGGATGGCTAGAGTTTACCTGTTTAAAACCTATCCCCTTCAAACAACAAACAGTGAAAATTATAAGAAAAACAGTACAATATAAATCAAAATAAACTTTCTTGTCTACAAGCTATCTCTTTCTTCCTACAAACAGAGTAAAACAGTAGTAAGAAATAAAATATAAATTCAAATAAAACTTCTCCTACCAGGCAACTGCATAGTCACAAATCAAGACAAGACTGTTTAGATCAGATCTGGATTGCCCTTTCTGCAATTTGTGTGAATTTATAGCTGGCTAGGTTCCTTGGGATGGCTAGAATTTACCTACCTAAAATCTATCCCTTTCTAACATCAAACAGTGAAAATTAAAGGTAAAACAACAAAATATGAATCAAAGTAAATCTTCTTGTCTACAAGTTATCTATTTCTTCCTACAAACATTGAAAAACAGAAGTAAAAAATAAAATATAAATTCAAATAAAAAATTTTCTTACCAAGCTACTGCTTAATCACAAACCAAAACAGGATTGTTTAGATAAGCCTGAAGATGGTCCATTTGGTTCATTGCTCTAATCCAGGAAAAAACACATTAAATAAATATTTATTTACATGTAATTAAGGCACCATTGATCTCTCACTTGCAAAACCTTAATTTCTCCTTTAATATTGATTTTTATTGTGTAAAATAACTCAGTTTAAGTTATTCCTCAACACGCTTATATTCCAAGGTTATCTGTTACCATTAAAATGGTAAGAAATCCAGGGATTTTGTTTACTATCATATTTCTTCACCCTATATTAACAAACTCTGACAAGGAGGTATGGTCTGAACAAGAACAGTGCTGTCCCCTTGGTATTGGCATTAACCATGTCTTCTCTCTTCAGACTACGTTATATACATTTTTTATGGTACAATCATATTCTTTCACTTTTTCCTTGTTTTTCTTTCCTGTCACAGTTATCCACCCCAAATATCTTGTATACAAAATGAGTGCCATTTCATTCCTTTGTTATCCTGCTAAGCCATCTAGACATAAATGCATGTTTCCATTGGCAAGCTAGGAGCACCTTCTGGTTACGTGGCCTTATAGAGTGTCTCTCACATGCACAGACACAAACACACAGACACAACACACATAGAGAGTAGTAGACAAGTGGACATATAGGGAATGATACTCTGGACTACAGAATAAAGCTGATTTGTAGCTCATGACCGTAACCTTCTGAGATAAACTACCAGCCTATAACTGTGGTGGCATTTTCTTATTTACTGGTGTACTTATCCAGTTACAGTTCACTTTGTTGAATCCTGACAAAGTGAAATGATGTGTGCTTTTTATCAAATGGTGCTATTTTCAAGTAGAGGAAATGTTGATGCTAGTTATATCACCTCCCTGTATGGTATGTGAGGTTTGCCTGTATGTATATAAGGGGGGTTATTTACTAATGCTGAAACTTTCAGATCTACCAAATGTTTCAGCATTAGAGATAGTAGTGTGTGTGTGTGTGTGTGTGTGTGTGTGTGTGTGTGTGTGTGTGTGTGTGTGTGTGTGTGTGTGTGTGTGTGTGTGTATTGTGTAGAGGTACTGTTAATGAAGGGGGGTTTCTATGGTAATGTATAGAGTTGGGATTAGTGGTAGTACCACAGTTAGGATTAGCCCAGATGAGTAATGTGGTATAGGAGGATGAAGCAGGGCTTCCCAATGGTGCAACAAGGAAAATGTTCCTTCTGTGTTGCATAAGGACCATCAGAAGTATCTGACTGGCACTGTTATTAGAATCCTCAGTGTAAAGTGGATGCCTGGCACAGTCTTGCAAGAGTGATGTCCTATGTCACTGGCATACCACACTCTAGTGAGCAGTGCTAGCATCCCTATAGTGACAAGAGAAAGTGCTATCCTGACCTTCTTAGTTGGTTGGAAGAAGAGGTCAGAGTAAGAACACCTAGGAAGTATTGTATGTGTCTTGTTTGCAGAGTCACAATCATTTCTTTAATAACTAATTTTTGTTTGTTACTTTATTTTCTTCTATTTTTTTTTGTATTTTTGTACAACAGCTGCTACAGTATTGCTAGTGGCATGGCTATGGTCTCCAGTCTTTCAGCAGCTTGGCCATCCACCCCTAACCTGGCCTGACTCCACATTGGGGACAGCCAGAGGCATACAGGAGGCTACACCTTCAGCCACCGGTGGCACTTTACCATCTGTGAATACCATTGTTCCCTCTAGTGGTACTTTAACATCTAGGAATACCATTGTTCTCTGTGGTAGCACTGCTGAAGGTGAGTACTTTGTTACAAGCAAGGAGTTAGTACAGGTGTGTGGGATGTGAAAGACTAGCTGCTTGAAGCCTACACTGAGTGTATAGAAAGAGTCCTGTTGTGGCAAGTAGTCACATCATTACCAACAACGCTTAAGGTGGGGCCAGTTGGAGAAGATGGTCAGGGTGCTGTCTGACCATCTTATGGGTATTGCACAGGCAGAGTGATATAGAAGGCCAAACTCAGCCTAACTCCCATCCTGGTGTTGCTCTGCCTTGTGAGTCAATGATCTTCCTTGTTTGTAGTCCAAGCCCCCCCATCACAAGTGACTCCCATTTGTTTGTGTATCTCTAAACCCACTGCCTGCCCCACCCATTGGTGTGCTAGCACCTAAAAGTCAGTATTTGCCTATATTATGTGTTCATGTGTTTGTCCCTGCTTCTGACCATCACCCTTTTATCATACCTTCCCTTCTCTTGCATCTTTCCCCATCTTATCTTTAAAAAAAATTGCACCTGCCCCACAAAAAGTATACCTTTCCTCCTTCTCCCTGCTTCTATTCTTACCTTCACTGTTTACCTTGACGAATGCCCCTCTGTTTTTGTACTGTTTTCCTAATGTCCTGTGCACTGGTAAAAAAAAAAAAAAAATTTTAAAAATTGTAGTGGGCTATATGAAGTGCCATGTTTGTATTGTCTATTTGTGCATGTATAGTGACGTGCATTTTCTGTGTTAATTTTTTCCTCATCCCACTCCGAGCCATGACAGTGAAATTTCCATTTTTACGACAGTTTTTTTCTAATTAGCAGTTAACTGAGCTGCGGATTTCCACTTAATTAATTTCTAATTAACATCAGTCTGTATTACTCAGTTCTACCTTTTGTAGGCACACTGTGATTACATTAAACATGTTTTCTTCAGTTTCCAAACTGCTTTCTTTGACTTACCAAATATATGACGATCAGGGCTCCCTGTTGAAATGTTGGCACTTAAAATGCTGAGTGCCAACATGCCATAAACAAATAAAAAAAAAAGAAAATCCAGGAGAAGAGTGAATCTCGAATAGCCCCCACACCCCTCAAAATTATATATATCAAATCCAAGATTTTTATACCTCAGAGAAAAGGCATATTCTGAAAAATGGATATCTTGGACTTGGTATATGTAAGTCCATTTTTTCTGCCATTTATACTCTGTTTTAAGATTCACTATCGCGGGTCCTGACATTTCAAATGGTTCCAGTCATCAACAAATAGCTAGGTAGATAGTTAAATACCTACATACATAGAGAGATAAATAAATAAATAAATAAATAAATGGTATTATAAATTAGGATTATCAGGCAAAATGGCAAAACTGTAAATTTCACTTTCATGAACAGAGACTACCACTTTGCCAGTTGCTCCCTAATGCTGATTGCATATATTCTCAGTGAAACAAATCTTCTTAATGTAACATCTTTAAACTAATTCCTGAACAGATCTTTTTGTACCAGTGCACACCAAAGATATGGAAACCGGCAAACAGCCCTTGCACATTTCAGCTCTAGGCTTCATTCTTTAAAAATCTGTGTATGGAAATGGACTACTACATCAAATGCTCATACCAATATACCTTTTTCTTTCTTTGATTGCAGACATGGTGCTGCAGCTTGCACAGAGATGGTACATATTACGCTGCTATACCTGCCTGTGGGATTATCCCTGTTCCAAATGATTAGTGAATTTGTCTTTCCCGTTTGCAAGGCAATGAAGAGGATAAAGCATGATTTTGTGTGTGTGTGTGTGTGTGTGTGTGTGTGTGTGTGTGTGTGTGTGTGTGTGTGTGTGTGTGTGTGTGTGTGTGTGTGTGTGTATGTGTGTGCATGGGTGCATCTGTATTGGTTTATCTGTATAATATTTCCAAAGCAGTTAAAAAATAATTTACAGTCCCAGCTATGTGTTAAGGTAGTAAACAAACACTACAATTTTATTATTAGAAATAGATGATATGGACACATCAGGACCACAATTTTATTATTAGAAATAGATGATATGGACACATCAGGACCAAGAACAGTAGCATGAATAATGTGCACATAGAAAGTCAAGGCCATGCCAAGTAAATTGTACATAACAACAAGGATAATCAGTGGTTTAATTAGAAATCATGTTATCCAGGGTGGGATTCTAAGAATTGGTCTCAGTGTAAGTGAGTTCCTCCAGTGTAATTTTGTGTTGTAACTAGGCGTTACACTGCAGTAAGTTTATAAACTGAGATCATGTCTTTCAGAATCATGTAATTAGGCAATTTTATGTAAAAATAATGTATCTTAAGGGTGGCGTGGACACTCTAAATTGGCCATAGGTACAAGTGTGTGTGCAAGTGAGTGATACAGATGAACTACCATGGCAGGGCTAGCAACCTGGTGGTGTGAACCTTGGCTCAAGATGATTGTCACTGTTGACACCCTGACCCCATGTGCAAAATGGGAAAAGGGGTTGAGGATGGATGGATGGATGGAATGTAACTTAAGGGTGATACCAAAAGAGTTTTGTATGATAAAAAAGCTAATTAGTGATCAGGTACAAAAATGTATGCTGCTTTATTTATCCTTTATTTATTTATCTATCCTTTGTAGCTTCTTTTCAGGGGACACCTGAGGTGGTATTTATAGTATTAGGGGAAATGTGGACAGGACATTAGGGAACGTTCCCTACTCTTTAGGAGAGTGCTTGTTCTTTTCCTAGAACAGTGGAGCTGGGTGAACAGTATTCAAGGAATTCTAAGATGGCGGACAGCATAGAAGTGAATGCCTGTGTAGTGTCTGATGCTACATCAGATTTTGAGGAGCTGTTTCAGCAGAAGTTGCTTGTGTCATTGGAAGCAAATGTGCAACACAATGACAAAGACAGATATGTTATTACAATTGGGAGGGTTGCAGGATGATATTTTGGGCAAACTGTTGATACAGAGCAAGCCAGAGAGTGAAAAAGAAGTTTCATGGGGTGAAATTATGGACAAAATCCATTCTGGGGAATCAGAAGCTATTCTGAAAGAAGATAACCAGACAAATAAATCATATGTCAGGACTATTTAAGAAACTGCATTGAAAGTGATGAGAGATGAACAGAGGAGAGGAAATTTCAGCAATCAAAGGAACTTTATGTTGAGAATTCAGAACAAGGAAGAAAAAGAAATGGACATGTATGACATACGGGATAATTTAATATTCCTTTTTGAAGTGAAAGCTTAGGAGGTAGGAAAAAGTGGTATAATCCATGGAATTCTTATTTGGTCAAAGCATTTCACAGAGAAACAATAAAGAAGATACATATTCAATTTCAAACTGAAATTGAAAAAAGAGTCTTTAAAGAGACATTTCAGCAGACTTTGTAAATATGTTATAGATATTATCAAAGTATGATAACAAAGGATTATGGATTGTGGAATGTGACTGCTGTATTGTATTGAAAAATAGGAAAAGAAAAAATGTTCATATCCCTTGTATGATAAATGTAGAGAGTAAAAGGGGTGTTGCAAAATATTTTGGGACAACCAAAAACATTTTTTCTGTGGAAAAGCAATCATTTGATAAGTAATTGTGATAAGTCGAAATGTTATATTTGTGGGAGAAAATGTCATGATGCAAAAAAAGTATGAATTGAAATGCTATAAATGCAGCAAAATTTGGCATTTATGGATAGATTGTAACCTACAGAAAAAGCTTAAAGAAAACAACAATGAGGATATTGTATGAAGTGAAGAAAGAGAAGTTCTGATAAAAGATAAAGATGATACAGTGGAGCAAGAACAGGGTAACAATAAAGATAAGGATAAAGAGAAAATTCAAACAGAAGAGAATATAGAAAAAGTTTCTGAAATCAGTGCTGAGGAAGATAAAAATGGGAAATTGAAAGGTCAAAAAATTCTATTGGCAAAAGAGTAAGAGACAAAAACAATAAAGTTTAAAGGATAAGTGTAGAAGAGGAAAAAGAAAGAAAATGGATAATGCAAATGAGATAATTTGTTTGGATTTTACATAATTTCTGGTGAGCTACAACATAGACATAATGACAATTTTAAAGTGCCTTCAGTAAATGTTAACAGTATCAAAAACATAAGTAGAAGAATAGGCATTATAAACTGGTGTAGTAAGTGTGATGTTGACATAATATTGGAAGATTTAAGGTTTTTTGATACTAGAAAAGATATTACAAAGAAACTTTGGGGATAATTTAGAAAAGGAACTATGCTCAGGCATAGTTGTACTTGTAGAAAGTCATTGAAAATATTGAATATAATACTGGCAATGATGGGGAGATTAATTATTGTAGATATCAGATGGCATAATCAGGTATATAGAATTATAGTTTTGTATATTCATGTCACAAGTACTGAAAGGAAAAATGTACTTAATAAAATTTTGGATTATGTAGTGAATAATATGAGTATAATATTACTGTGAGATTTTAATTGTGATTTGAGGGGAAAAAAAGAAGAGAGGGAATGATGTTAAGAAAAGTTTTGATGTTATACAATGAGGCAACTTAAAAAATTGGAATAATAATTTGTGGACATATAGTTGAGGTATATATTAGAGGGAACTAGATAATTTTATTATATCACAAAGTTTAACTATAACTAAGGGAGAAACACTTGTAACAGGCTTTTATGATCAGTCAGCTATAGAAATACAAAAAATAAAGAGTATATGAAATGTCAAAAGGAATAAAAGAATAAATGAGAAATTAAGGAATGAAAATGGAAAAATAACTATATGTTTATGGAAAGATCACATTTCTATTAAAGTGTGCTATAGAAACTGGTCTGATTGGTGGCTAGCTTTGAAAGAAAAATAAATATTTATTACAATGGCAGTCAGATGTCAGAAAAGCAGAGAAAATAAATCATAAAACAATGTGTATGGATATTTTAAAGAATTTGGAAAGGAACGATAGAGAATGTTATATAACAGTACAGAGAATTTATGAAAAAATCTAGAAAAAAATTAAAGAATTATTATTTAGGTAGAGATATATTTATAAGGGGAAAAAACAGAGGTATCAGCTTACTTGAGTAGCATAGTTATAAAGAATATGAATATATTGAGATAATTGAAAGCTGACAGAGGAGAAGTAAGAAGATTTCAGGAACAAAAAATATCATAATAGATTTTGTAAAGAAAATGTTTCAAGAAACAAAAATGCAAAAAATGGCATACTAGAAATTGACAAAACAAGAAAACAAGTATTTGGAAAATGAGATTTCTTTGTATGAGTTAGATAAAGTACTTCACCATGTGAACTTACACTGTCTGTTTCGGGATCAGATGGAATAGGATACCAATTTTATAAAAAAAAATACTGACTGGAAGAAAAAATACTTCTTAAAAGTTATGAATAAGGGGTTAAATAAAGATGTTATATATAAAGATGTATGCAGTGTGTGACAATGTGAGGTACTGCCAACTGTGCCAGGGAAAATATGGTAGTCCATGTGTAATATATGCCAGCATAACTAGCTGGAGTTTTGTAAATCATTTTGTATCATTTGAATGTCACACTGATTTGCACAGATGCTTGTGTTAAATATGTGTCAGCAGTGTTATTATAACTGATTAAATGTTGATGTTTAAACAAAGACTTCTGGAAGGGAAGAGCAGACATTTTTGACATTGTTCTATAGCTTTCAGATACTACAACAGATCCTGGCAAAGCTCTGTGTGTATTGTACTAGAGCCAAATGATCAAATGTGATGTCACTGTATAACAAACACTGAAAGGACAGAACTCACACAGCAGTTTGTTTTGTTTTATTTGGAACCTGATATAAACATATGTGACAGTTATCACAGTTAAATTAGTTGAGTCCAGTTCATTTCAGTTCATTTAGTTAGAAGCTGATCACCTTGCCTTGTGAAAGTAAGTTTCTCAGCATCTAATCTTGCCTTGCTGTATTAATTAAGTTAGCTTGGGAACCGTTATTCTTTAGACAGTCAACAAATAAAGTAAGATTAGTTAAGTAGTATTCTTCTGCATCTGTTTGAATGTGTCCAACTGAGTTATTTTTATTTTTCCTCAGATTGAAACTTTGGTGTTTATTATACTTAGATATTTAGTATTCTCATGTTTTTTCTATTTTTATTATTTATTATTAAATATTTTTATACCTTTAATTGTGGCTGGTCATTCAGAGAATACTTTCAATATCTTGAGAATACTTGTGCTTATTTTAATGGTGCTGTGGCCACTCTGAAAAGCTTTGCTGCTTTGAACACACTCTATCATTTATATCATTATTGATTTTGCTCAGTGTAATTGGATACCCTTGTAAGAGGCAGAGACTGGTTGACTTGTGGCTGCATGATTACCTTATAGTCTGGGCAGAAGGAGTACAGCTAGTAAATCTGCACCAGCCATTCTCAGGAGTGTGTGTGTGTGTGTGTGTGTGTGTGTGTGTGTGTGTGTGTGTGTGTGTGTGTGTGTGTGTGTGTGTGTTTGTGAAAATCAAATATCCAGGTGTAGGTGTGTCATCTACTTGGAACTGGGACACAGTGCTCCAAAGTGAGTCTTGTTTGGGATCTGGAGAGATGGAGAGTCCAATCCCATGTCTGTTGCATGTTCCCTCTGTGCTCTTGTGGGAAATTGTGCTTGCAGAGATCTGCTTCTGAAAATAGTGTGTAAAACAATTCCTGTTTTTAGTGGCTGTCTCACACTGGTATCAGTTGTGAGGATTGAGGCTTTTTGATTTCTGGCCTGGGATAAGGAGGCTGTCACATACTGGTAGCAGAGCAGATGGATATTAATTGTACTTCAGTTGCCTATGGGCAGTTGTCACAAAGGTGCATGTACTCTCAGCAGCTACAAGATAAACATTCAGAGTTTCATTTTCACAGCAGGTTTATTTATTTTTGTTAGTTTAGTTTAGTCTAGTCAGGGAAAGCAGGCGAAGATGTCAGCAGAGGTTTATGGTAAGCTGACAAAAAAAAAAACAGTTGGCCAAGGTATGAAAAACCAAATGACTCATGCATTGTAATGGGACTAAAGAGGGAATGATTTCAGCCTTAATCCCAGCTGTAACATGGGCCAGTGACCAGTAGGACAATCAGTGTGGTGTTGGGGATATGCAGTCTTCATAAACAGGACAATTCACCTTTTCCTCAGAGGACTTAAAAATACATCTGGAGTTAAAGAGACTTGAACTGGAGGCCAAACGTTTGGAGGCTGAAGAAAAGGCGATGCAGCATCAGCATGAACTGGAGACCAAAGAGAGACTGTGATGTTTGGAGGCTGAAGAAAAGGAGAAGCAGCGTCAATTGGAGGCCAAACATTTGGAGACCAAATAGAGACTGCGTCATTTGGAGATTGAAGTAAATAAGTGACTGTGATGATTGGAGGCTGAAGAAAAGGAGAAGCAGCGACAATATTACAGAGAGATGTTAACTCTTCATCAGGGTCATGGATGTAATGAGTAAGGGAATACCAGAACACCAGTAGCAATAAACGTTAGTACATTTCTTCCACAATTTGCAAAGCAGGATGGCTTTGATAGTTTTATTCATCAATTTAAAAGTGTTTGTAAATAGAATACTAATTTATTTTATATTTGTTAACCGGGAAAGTCTGACTTGGAATGAGACAATTTTCAGTGGATGCCCAGGGAGAAACACTTCAGAAGCATGTTTCTGTAATGTGGGAGAAAACCGGAGTGCCCAGAGGAAACCCACACAAATGCAAGGAGGGCATGCAGACTCTGCACAGAAAGCACCCCAGCTGAGAATTGAACCAGAGAACCCCTTGCTGTGTGGTGACAATGCTTCTGCTGCACCACTATGCCATCCAATCAAACAGAATAATGTTGACCAAGAGCTCTGTGTATGGTTTCTGACCTCCTTACTCCATGGCAAAGCTGAATTGGTGTTTCTAAATTGTCTGATACTGATTGTTTAAACTATGGCTGAGTATGACAATGTTTATTGAACTGTTATAAGTTAACACCTGAAGCTTACAGAAAAAAGTTTTGTGAGCATAAATGCAAGGCAGGTGAAAGTGTATGTAATTATATTGCTGAGATATGCACTTATTTTCATAGGTAGGTGAGTGGATGTCAGGTCACCACTTCTGAAATACTGGCTGACCTTTTGGCAAAGGAAGAAGCCCTTAGTACTCTGCCTGAGGACATGAAAATCTTGCTGGCAGTTCAGGAGTATAACTCTGCAGATGAGCTGGGTAGAAAAGGGGATCTCTACTTAGCAAGCTAGGCATCACTGCACAAGAAGGGGATACCTGGTGCTGCACATGGATATAAGAGAACCCATGGTGGGCAGCCTAACTCACCCCAACAGAGTCTATCAGTAACAGGGGAAGCCACTAGTTCAGGTACTCAGCCAGGATCAGGGGTTATATGTTTTAAATGTAACCAGAGGGACCATGTAGCAGGCAAACGTCCACTGAAACAAGGTGAGGAATAAAAGGTGAGGAAGCCAGAAAGTGGGAAAAACAGCATGCCAGTGGTAAATCACCTGGACACCACAGGTGCACCAAACTATCACTGGAGTTTGAATGGTATTTTAGTGGATGGAAGACAGGCCACTGGTAAGAGACAGACACAACCTTTGACATAACCATTGTGAAGCCTGTAGTGGTTAAACAGGAGTAATACTTGCTTGAGCAGTCCACTCCATTCAGAGCTTTAGGAGGGATCCCATTCCAATACCTTTAGCCAAGGTTCACCTTGACTGGGAGGGTGGAAAAGGAAGCAAGTAAGTAGCTGTGCTTGTGCATATTCCTGAAGATGTCCTGATAGGGAACGATTTTGATAATGCAATACCTTGTGTGCATGCAGTTGCATGCAGTCAGGCTTGGAGACAGACATGTAAGTCTGGTAGGCTGGAGGAGACCCAGACAGACTCCACAACTGAAGCTGGGGTTGGTGATGTGGCAATTTCAGGGAGAGAGTTACCCTGTAGCAGTGAGCCTGAAAGCAAGCCACAGCTGTTGGTAGGTACCAATGTTCCCATGGACAGGGTGACTACAAGGACAGAGGTGAATGGCATTACCCAGGCTGACAGTGAGACACCACTATCAGAAGATACTAGTCTTCCTGTGGAAGGGGAGTTGGACGGGGTTACTAGAGTTGAGACAGGCTCAGCTTTTGGACCCTACCTTACAAAGCTTGAGGGAGGTAGCTAAGGTGACACCTGATGCTGAAGGAAAAGGGGAGTCTGTATACTGAAACAAAAGGTTACTGTACAGAGAGTGGACCCCTGAGGGAGAGCTAGATGGAGAGGTAATACAGCAGTTAGTAGTGCTAGGAGCCTACTGTCTGGCACTTCTAGCCATAGCCCATGACATTCCTTTTGCAGGTCATATGGGCATAACACATACCAAGAGGCATATTATGCAGACCATTTATTGGCCTGCAATTGCAAAGGATGTAACAGGGTACTGAAGGTCCAGTGAGCAGTGCCAAAAGGTAGGCAAGGCAGGGGACAAGGTCAAAGATCCTTTTATACCTTTGCCTGTGATTGAGGAGCCATTTTAGAGGGTAGCTATGGATATTGTGGGGCCTCTGAGCACCCCAAGTTCCACAGGGAAGAAGTATATCCTGGTATAGGCAGATTATGTTACTGGATACCCCGAGGCAATGTTCTCCATTGAGGCAGAGAAGGTGGCATATGCCTTCTTACAGATTTTCAGCAGGATAGTTTTCCTGAGAGAAATACTTAGTGACAGAAGTGCGAATTTCATGTCAGACCTGTTAGCTTGTCTGTGGAAGTATTGTGGGGTGAAACATCTAAAAACCACCCCTACCACCCCCAGATTAATGTTCTTGTGGAGAGATTAAACTCTACACTAAACACCATGCTACAGGTATTTGCAGACCAGTTTAAGAGAGAGTGGGACAAATATTTGCCCCATCTACTGTTTGCATAGAGAGAGGTACCCAAGGAATCCACAGGTTTTTAACCATTTCAGTTGCTGTATGGGCATAGGGTGAGGGGGCCTTTAGATTTGATTCATAATTAGTGGGAGAGTGAGTGTGAATCCCACAAGGAGTCTGTTGTGGCATATGTCCTTAACTTCAGGACAATGCTTAGGGAGCTCATGGACTTGGCCCAGGAGAACTTGCTGGGAGCCCAACAGCAGAAAAAGTCTGGCATGACAGGAATGCTAGAGCCCAAGAGTATGCTGTGGGACAACAGGTTATGATGCTCATTCCTGTCACACAATAAGCTGCAGGCAGCTTGGGAGGGACCCTTTGAAGTGGTAAGGAGGGTCAATATTGTTAATTATATGGTAAGCCTGCTAGGCAGGAAGCAGGGGCACAAATTGTACCATGTTAACCTAATGAAGTCACAGCATGTCAAGGAGGTCCTGGGCAGACTGCAGAGGGCAGGGTTGACTATTAGGCCCAGTAAGTGTCAGGTGAGTATAGTGGAAATTTCCAACCTAGAACATAGAGTGGGGATTGGTAAATTTAGGCCAGAACCTGCCAAAGTGGAAGCTATTCAAGTGTGGCCTGCCCCTGTTACCAAAAAGCAGGTAAGGGCATTTTTGAGGACAGCAGGGTAGTATAGAATGTTCATTCTCAATTATAGTACAATAGCTGCTCCCCTCACAGACCTAACAAGGAAAAATAGGCCAGATAAGGTAGTGTGGACCCCAGCCTGTGAACAGGCATTTCAGAAGCTTAAAGGGAAGCCTTGTGTTAGCTAGTCCAGATTTCAGCAAATAATTTGCTGTGCAGGGGGAAACCATGGGGTGGGGATTGTACTCAGCCAAGTTTTCTTAGAGGGAGAAGAGCACCCAGTTGTATATCTCAGCCATAGACTCCAAGCCAGAGAGGAATGTTATCCAACTGTAGAAAAGGAATGTCTAGTCAAGTATGGGCACTGCAGAAACTTCAGCCTTATCTGTATGGAAGGAAATTCATTGTAGTTACAGACCACAGTCCCTTAACATGGCTACATCATGCCAGCCAGCAAAATGCAAAGTTATTAAGGTGGAGCCTACAGTTGCAGGCATATGACATGACAGTGAAGCATCATAGGGGGTCAGCAATGCCAATGCAGATGGACTCTCAAGACAGGGTATAGGTTAATATGTTCCAAGACAGGCCAATTTCTCTCAAGCAATGTTTTTCCAGGGTCACTTGAAAAAGTAGATTGAATCTTCAAAGGGGGGGGGGGGTGTGATGATGTGAGGTATTGCCATGTGTTCCAGGGATAATAGAGCAGTGATTGTGTTCATATGCCAGCATAGCTAGCTGGAGTTTTGTAAATAATTTTGAAACATTTGACTATCACACTGACTTGTACAGATGCTTGTGTTAAAAATGTTTCAACAGTGTTATTATAACTGATTAAATGTTGATGTTTAAAAAAAGAATTCTGGAAGGGAAGAATAGAAGTTTTTGAAATTGTTCTATAGCTTTGAGATACTGCAACAGATCTTATCAAGGCTCTGGGTGTGTATTGCACTAGTCAGGTGATTAAATGTGATGTCATTCTATAACCAGCACCGAAAGGACAGAACTCACAGAGCAGTTTGTTTTATTTTGTTTGGAACCTGATATAAAGATCTATGACAGTTATCACAGTTAAGTCATTTGAGTCCACTTCAGTTCAGTTCAGTTAGTTAGAAGCTCAACACCTTGCCTTGTGGAAGTAAGCATCTCAGCATTTAATCTTGCCTTGCTGTATTAAGTTAGCCAGGGAGCAGTTATTCTTTAGACAGTCAGGAAATACAGCGAGGTTAGTTAAGCAGTATTTTCTGCATATGTTTGAATTTGTCAAACTGTGTTTTTTTATTTCTCCAGTGACTGAAACTCTAGTGTTTATTATACTTAGATTTTAGTATTCGCATGCTTTCTGTTGTATTATTTATTAACTATTTTTATATATTTCATTGCAGCTGGTCTTTTAGAGAATACTGTTAACATCTTGAGAGTACTTGTGCTTATTTTAGTGACGCCATGGCCACTCGGAAAAGCCTTGCTTCTTTTGTTATACTCTACCATTTATATTAGTATTGATTTTATTCAGTATAATTGGATACTCTTGTAAGATCCTGAGAGTGGTTGACTGGTGGCAGTGTGGTTACCTTATAGTCTAGGCAGAAGGGGTACAGCTAGTAAATCTGTAACAGCCTTTCTCAGGGGAGTGTGTGTGTGTGTGTGTGTGTGTGTGTGTGTGTGTGTGTGTGTGTGTGTGTGTGTGTGTGTGTGTGTGTGTGTGTGTGTGTGAAAATCAAATACCCAAGTGTGGGTGTGTCAGCTACTTGGAACTAGAGCACAGTGCTCCAAAGTGAATCTTTTTTGGGATCTGGAGAGACACAGCATCCAGTTCTAGGTCTGGAGTGTGCTCCCTGTGTGCTTTTGGGTGAAATTATGCTTGATGCCGAGAACTGTATCTGAAAATACTGTGTAAATCCATTCCTGTTTTTAGTGGCTATCTCTCACTGGTAGCAGTGATGAGGATTGAGGCTCCTTGATTTCTGGCCCGGGATAGGAAGGCTGTCACACAGTGATACATTTAAATTTCTATGGAAAAATTAACATAAAAATAAAACTGAAAACTGGAGACCTGTACTATTGAATAATACAGATGATAGGATTTTTATGAAAATAATTCAGAAGAGAAAGGAAAGTAAAATGTGAAGTATTATGGAAGATAGCATATATAGTTTAAAAGGAAAAGGATGTCACAAATTATTATTCATAGTAAGGGAAATTGTGGATGATATTATAAACATGACTGATAAGAACCAAGATCATGATAGGAGATTTAAATAAAGCTTTTGATATGATACAACATGAACTTTTGTGAACAATTATGGAAGAGTATGACATTAGTAAAACAATTAAGAGCATATATTTTTCTGCATATAATAAAAATAAAGTAAGGATTTTACTTACAGGATGCTTAAGCAAAGAAATATATATAAATAATGACATACATTAGAGATATCTTATGAGTAGTATATTATTTTTATTAGTTATGAATGTATTAGTCAGAGATGTAAATTTGCATGAGATATGCTACTTATAATACTACTGAAGGTATAGAAATTCCATTCATGTTTACATATGCAGATGATATTATATTGATAACGAAAAACAAAGTTTACATATAGTAAAATTTAAACATAATAGGCATGATCTTAAACAAAAAAGTAAAGGACTGGGTGCTATAGTACAAATAGGAAGAGTACCTTTCTGTGTTAGTAATAAGATTGGGGGTAGAAATGCAAGCGAGGAACAATGGAATAGGATACTAGATGAAGTAAAGGAGCTATGTTGTTTTTGGAAAACATACAAGCTGTTATTTAATAAAAAAGGTTTAGTTGATTAATTCTGAGAAGGACTATATATTTAGCACGTTTATATTTTACCAATAATCTATGAAAAAGAAATACTACAAGTTGTTTTTCTTTTATATAGGGTTCAAGACTGAATCAAGTGAAGAGAGGAGTCTTATACATGGACATGGAAGATGGAGGTTTAGGATTAATAAACCCATTTGTTTATGCTGATTCTTTGAATTTGTATAAAGTATTGTTCTGGATAAATGATACAAAATGAAAAGTTGGTAGTAAATTTATTAAGTCCAAATGTAAACAGCATTAGGATATGTTAAAAATTTTCTAAGAAGAAAAGCATGTTTAAATGAAATAATGAGACTTTATCAAAAATATCTTTTATGGAAAATAAAAACTGATAAAACAGAAAATGAAAAGAAACTGTGCCATAAATATATCGCGCTACAATATTATACTAATCCTTGGGCTGAGCTAGCGAATGAAAACATTAAAGCTATAAGAGTTTGAAAAGTATGGTATAGTAAAAAAATAGCACGTCAAGATTTTTTATGGAGATTAATAAATTACCAGTAAACAGAGATATGCCATACAAAAATTAATGAAAGTAAGTGTTTGTATATATTGTGGTAAAGAAGAAACTATAGCACCTGTTTTCTTACAATTTATGACAATAACAACATTGTGAGGAAAAACTGTGTAAAGAAAATTTCTTTGACAATATAAAGGAGTTAAAGTAAATATAGATATGATTCTGTATGACTATTATAGATATGCAAATAAGGAATACTTTAATAAAATAGATGGACGATTATTTTATGTTATGTAGACCATTTGAAATGAAAGACTAAATGAAATCATGTTTAATGGTAAATGGGGTCTAGCAGTAAATTTAAGAAAAATTAAATGGTGGTTGTGGATAAATGAGTGGGATTCAAATAAGATTTTACATAATAATGAAAAGTAAGATACCTAAGACTGTATGGAATAATGGAAAAGAAGTGAAATTAGTATACTCTATAAATCTGTAAATGTGTAAGTTTGTAAATAATATTATTTTTTAAATAAAGAACCTGTACTGTTTTTGATGGGTGTCTTGGGATCTTTTACATCCAACTGAGTTACCAACAACTCAGGAAGATGAAGCCTTAGTTTAACATCTCAGCTGGTGGATGGGTCCTGGGGCTACAGAAATGTCACAGCAACAATCTAAGCTAATGAAGCTCTTTTTGCAATGCACAGAGGATGATCCCCGATGCTCAGTAAGAATGCATGCAGCCACACAAGTGTGTGGGATTAGCAGCTCCTCATAGCTGCTGTAACAGGGACTTGCAGGAAGATTATGTTGGAACAAATTGTGGCCCCAAGTACTTCTCCACTGAGCAAAATCCTCAGCAATACTCAGCACACACATGCACACACAGTTGGTCATACAGCTTGTGTGGTGATCGATTTTCTTACTCTAATGATGAATATTACAGTGAAAATACTTGTGGAAGTTAGTAATGGAAGTATTGTTACAGTAGGAAGGTAGTGGATGTAGTGAGGCCACAAAAACGGGTCTATATTATTAGCTCGAAAGCTAATTATGTTGAATACAAGTCCGTCAACAAATATATAGCGAACTCTATCTATAGCGAAATACGTCTTCATCTAAAGTGAAATCATCAAAAAGTTACAAGGCCATTGACGAGGGGAAGGTGGTCCACACAGCCTACCTGGACCTCGCAAAAGCCTTCGATACAATACCCCACTTGGGCATTATAGATAAGCTTACCAGCTTAAATATAAACCCCTATGTCACTAGATGGATTGCAAACTGGCTCAAGGACAGAACCCACATGGTTAGAATTGCTGGAGCCATGTCAGACTCCAAACCAGTTACAAGTGGTGTCCCACAAGGCTCAGTCCTGGGACCTCTCTTGTTCGGTATATATTTCTCGGAGGTACAGGCCAACACAGAAGGATTGTGGCTGACCAAGTTTGCAGATGACTGCAAACTGGGCACCATAATCGACTCTCCAGCCGACACAAGCATCCTCCAAAAGGGCCTCATAGAAACAGACAACTGGTGCCAGAGCCATGACCTCAAGCTAAATGCCAAAAATTGTATAGTCATCCCCTTTGGCAAAAACAAAGTGCCCACAAATTACCACATAGGTGGTAATCCATTAAGTACAGAAGAAGTAATTAGGGACCTGGGGACCCAAGTTGATAGCAATCTCTCATTTGACAACCACATGGCCAAAGTGGTTAGAAAAACATTTTATATAGCCCACCTAATCATGAAGGGATTCACATCTAGATCAGGGGAGGTCATCGTGCCTCTTTACTCATCCCTCATCAGGCCCATAATTGAGTACAATGTCCCTTTTGGGATGTACATTACCAGACACCTGCAGCAACTGGAAAGACCCCAAAAGTACCTCACCAAGAGGATCAAAGGGCTCAAACAGATGCCATATGCTGCCCAGTTAAAGAAAGTCCAGCTCTACTCAGTGGCATACCGCCTGTTCAGAGGCGATCTGTGCCTGACATATAAAGCCATGTCCAACCCGGAATTAATGGACATGCTGCACCTCAGAAAATCCAAATTCCCACCGAGCTATGCACTTGAGAGACTTGAACCTCAGCACTGAAATAAATAGGACATGCTGGAGGGACAGATTCGTAACCCAGAGGCTCCCTTCACTCTGGAATAAAATCCAAGTCCAGGTTAGGCAGAGTCCCTCATTGACTCTCTTCAAGAGGAATCTTGATGAGTGGATGGGAGATCGTAGGTTTACGCCGGGTATCACTTCTGTGTCACTGTTAGACAGAGGCACAGTATACTAACCTCGAAAAAGGGCATAGCAAAATAAATTTAAAATGGGTGGCGAAAACCAAACACATTCTGGCTAGGCTTATAAATGCCCTAGGGCAGATAGCCTAGTATGAACCTATGAACCTATGAACCTATTGTCGGCCAACACCGCATCCCTGGTGTGAAGCAACAAAACTAAAAACAGCTCATTACTAAACTTGTAAGAACTTCCTAATCTGCTGTTCCACAATTATTGCATTACCAATTTATACACAAAACAAACACCCCTAATAAAAAAATTATTAAAATAAAAAAATAAATAAATAACTAAAGCATTTACACAGGGATGCAAGCCCCCCTGCACCCCTCATACACCCGCTACTTAAATATACCAACTCCGAGATCGCACAGCATTGCAGTAAATTGAAATCTCCCCTTATGGAGATTTCCATTTAAACGTTCAATGTTATGCGCTTTCGGCAATAGCTCGGGCCAACTAAAACTTTTCGATGCACTGTTTTTCAATATAAGTAATGCTCGACATTTATGTCGTTCGACATTTGTGTGTCAAGAGACTTGCATTTGACATAATTAGCTTTCAAGCTAATAATATAGACCCCACAAAAACAAGCATATAATATAATGAAAAGTGCAAAGGCAGGTAGTGATGCAGTTAGAAATGTGGAAAACAATGGAGATAGCGGTATAAGTGACACATAGAAATCAATCTCAAGTAAATGAACTTAAAAAATATAAAAAAAAAATAGTGGGGAAGAGAAAACTAGCAAAATATATTACCCAAGTGCAGTTATGACATCATGAGAGTCTCATTACTGTCTGTGCAGTACAGTGACAATGGAATGGAAAAAAGTTGCCATACAACCCTGAGGGGGACTTGCACCATCTATACTCTTCATTTAACTCTACACAGCACTTCATTTAATGACTGAGCCATGAAAGCTGCCAGAATAGAAATGCCAGTAATAGTATATAGCAAATGATTGTCAAAGATTTGCAGAATGGAAGCATAAAAGGCAAATAAAAGCAGCCACACCTGAAGGGATATAAACCCTTAACAACCTGCATTTAGAATCTACTAAACATTCCACTTACTGAATGAGCCATAGAATCAGAAACATGAATGGAATTAGTGAGGCACATAGCAGATGGCCATTATACTTTTACAGACCTAAAAAGTATTTACCCCTGCAGGGTCAGTAACCTTCTCCTCTCAAATCCCTAATGCACTTTATTTACTGATTTAGCCATGGAAGCAGTCTCAGCATAGCTGTCAGTGAAGCACATAGCAGGAGTCTGTCACACATTTCTAGAATAGAAGTGCAAGAGAATTTATCCCTGAGGGCACTTGAATCCACAACCCTTTGCACTTAAATGCCTCCAAGCACTTCATTTACAAGCTGAGGTATAGAATAAGTCACAATAAAGGCTTAAGTTGCATCCTATGCTGTACATGCAGACTGCTGCACAATGACACTAAGTTCATTTGTGCTTCTGATGTCAGCTGAGGTCAGGATACATAGTAGGTAACACTTTTTGCATTTAATTGTTGTTAAACAATGAAAAGTGTCAGTTCTTGTTGATTATTCATGGAAGTCAAGGGAACTGTTTGAGAGCATGCGTGATATGTGTTTACCCAGAAATGTAGTTAGGTTGGGATAAAATCATTGCCACATCAGGTGCAAGGTGTCACATGGTACAATTGGCAGATACATTTTTTTCAATGTAATTCTCTTCATGAAATGCAAGGGCAAGGAGCTGAGATGGAGGTCTTTAAAACCCATTGCTTTCATGTGCTAAATTGGAGAACATGTCTTTTTTATGTTAAGTAGAGTGGATGAGGGCATTAGGGACCTGTTGCTTCTCCTTAGGAGAGAAGGAAGGAAAGACAGATTCATGAACAATTTCTTATTGCTCTCACACAGAGTGTGAGGGCATGAGGGAGTAGGACGTTTGGACCTGGAGCTTATCTTCCTAGGCAGAAGCACCGAGCCAGATTTTTTTTTTTTGCAGTGTGAGGGCTCGAAGGAATATGATATTATGACCTGGTTCTTCTCCTGCTAGATAGAAACATCAGATCAGAGAATGGATTTTTTTTGCTACTCAACCTAGCACTGAGCAGGTACCAGAGCAGGGAGTGACAATGGGTGTCAAATGAGACAACTCTTTGTTTACCTTTTTTTGGACCAAATTAAAGACTGAAAATGAGAATATAGGAAAGGGATGAAGATGATAAGCAAACAGAGGGCAGAATGGAAGGTTCTCCATTTAGCTGAGTTGGGCATCAATCCTCTTGCCTATAATGCCACAACAAGATCTACCCCTTGTTGATGAGTGCTAAAGGTGTCAGCCCCCCACTGGCACTGCTACCAACAGGTACAACAGTCCCAGTATCTACATGGATACATGTAGTGGGTGGTGTAGGTAGGGCAGATGGCATGTTGGTGACAGTAGAAGGCTGGGGCCCAGATGTGCTATCTGGTTCTTGTGGTTGTGGCAGTGCTGCTGCACCTGCAGGGGACCGGTGGCATGGCTGCAGTTTGTTGTGCTGATTCATATGGTAAAATAAATGTAGAGAACTAAACAGGAAACAAAATAAGTGCATGCAAAATAGAAAACAGCAACGGGTGGGGGGCAAGAGAATTATAAATGCAATGAAAAAGTGAAGCTCTTCCATGTGTTGAGTATGAAATAATAGTGTGATACACTTAAACATTATTATATTATTGTCAAACTAAAACACTTCTCGTGCCATCCAGGCTGTTACTGCATACAGCTGGTAGGGTGGAACCTGAAGAAATAACCTTCCATCACCTGCCCTCTGGCAGATACAGGATTAACATGACAAGCTACTTAGATCAGCCAAATTCTGTACACCAAGACGCAGTAATGATGTCTGTGACAAATGTCTACATATACAGATAAAACATGGTGCCCAGACATACATTTTCACTCACAAATTATGTAAAAAAGAAACAATCATCATTTTTATATATTGAATCATGTCCACACAGCCAATAAGGATGATCATACATATTTGCCTCATCTAATGCTACAGTTATAATAATGAAACAAAAAAAAGTACAACTGTGAGGGGGTTTGAAAGTTATACAAGAGGACTCAGTCACAAACACAGAAATAGCACTGAACAATCACACTGCTACCATTGAGTTTCAGCAGGAATGACACAAATGACTACTGCATGAAAGTTATACAATTTTGTAATGAATTCCCATTTCTGTTATTATTAAAAGCAATACATTATGAAGGTGGTATACTCAGCCTGGCTCTCTTTCAGTCATTCCAATCTTCTCCTGTGTAGCTGCATATTCCTTTTGATATCTTTAGGGGTTATACAGATAAACAGTCCACTGTATAACATGTGAGGATGGCAGGCAGTGGGAAGTTAAATGTGTAGCTGCAATACATTATACTTAAAGTACATATGTGGTCCTTGTTTTACTGAATCTAACCATCAAGGTAGGAGGTCAGGGTTACAGTGCCACACACTGCTGTAATGATGAGTGAGCAGTGCCACATTTCACTGCAATGGTGACTGCACAGTGCCACACATCTCTGTAATTGTGATTATGCAGTGTTACATGTCACTGTAATGGTGACTGAACTTTTTCCCTGTGTGTCAGTTGCACAGGTGACAACATGGGCTAAACCATTCCAAGCTTCAGTCTTATAGTGATGCCCTTCATATCCCTCCTGTAAGAGCCTCTGGCCATAATCCCAATGGAGACAATGGAGATATATTTTTGTCTCCTACATAAACCACCTCTGTGGTCCAAAAGGAGCACTGTCCCTCTTTCTCAAGCCATGTTGTCTCATCTTGGAGAATCACAGGAGAGAATGGCACAGAACTGGTGTCCACATCAGGTCTCACAAGTCTCATTTGTTATGCAATGATGGGTATTGAGAGGCACCTAATTTACACAAACCATGGCAAACGCAAAAACTATAGATAATGTATTATTATGGTTCATAATGGCACTTTAGTTGTGTAACATGGCAGCACTCAGTCTCCGTCAGGAAACGCAGCAACTGCAATGTACAAAATTAAATATGAAAACTGCAGTTCTCCTCTGAAAAGCATGGCTTGGATCATGTATGTGCAGAGCTACCGGTAGGGACCCAGGCTTTTGCACGGCAGTGTGGAGACTGCTGCACAATGGTTAGCAGGTGTGCTCATAGTGCAAATTGGGAGATACAGAAATAATAATGAGCTATTCCCTAATTAGCCAAATCATAACATCCAGCTGGGTAAATCTACTAGACAGAAAGAAAAAAAGAAGGAAAGCAAAGAGGACTCTTGCACCGGGGAACAACTCATGGAGCAGTTCTGAACCTGCCACAGCTGAACCTCTCAGGTATGGCTACTTTTACATGCCATTGTAGTTGTTCACCATCATATTAAATAAGCTTGGCAATACTTTTTAATGTTTAGGGAAAGTATATTAAGCCTGATAGTGCAAGGTTAAAGCAGTCCTATTTATTAATTCCCTTAGAACGAATACCAGCATTCTGCCAGGTTCAAATTTGCATTATTCACAACTCTATCGCATGGCAGTTATGCTTTTCTGAAATGCTGTACCATTTTGTTTTGCCTCATTATCACACATGGCATCTCATTGTAAGATCATTAGCATATACAATATACCACTGACTTAGCTTATTTTGCTGGCCATATCATGGAGGCTGGTTTTCTGAATCACTCACTCCCTTCTCGTGGCCACTTGTCACTCAAATTTGCTACCACAATGCAGAAAAGATTTATGACTTTGGCTCTGCTGACTTTGAATATAAAATTGACCAAAGCAATTTTCACTTTCCCCAAAAATCTAATAAGATTCTGAAATCTGGACTAGCTGAATGCCGTATAGAGCAGCAGTATGCCTGGCAGTTATACTTTTCTGAATGACTGCAACATTTTTGTTTTGCTGCATTATTATACAGTATAAAGAAGACCGCGGTGGTGGTGCTGCGGTAGCGTTGTTGCCTCACAGTAAGACGCTGTCTGGTTCGATTCTCAGCTAGAGCGTCTTCTGAGTGAAGACATGCATGACTGGGCGTACCTTCATTGAAGGTTGTGCGTCAGAGCTGGTAACTCGGCACATAAAACTCAACTACCAATCATTAGCGGACCGGCGTTCTGCTGTGGCGACCCCTAACTGGGAAAAGCCGAGAGACACAACAATTATACAGTATAAAGAAGATTTCACACATTTTACCACTTTTGACTGCGTTCTACAGAAATTACATTTCTTCTTGTATTTATGTCTATACTGTTCTCAGTTTGCTTTACTCTTGTGTATTTAAAATCTGCTATTCATCTGCATATGTATTGACACATTAACAGACTATAATGAAATACTATAAAGAGAAGAAACTATAGTAACTCTCACAGGGATAACTTCCAGAACTTAACCTCATGAAAATAGAATTTCAGTACTCTAATAATAACACCAGTGGCCTTGAATCTGGCTTATATAGAATGACTTTACATAGAAATTATTTAAACATCAATGCTGCATATTGCAAGGGGCTGTTTCTTTGTGCTGCACAAACTGGGCAAATGACTTGCTTAGAGTCACACAGTAGACAAATGGTGGTTGGATTTATTTATTTGTCATTTGTTTACCTGGAAAGTCTGACTGGGTGTGTGCCCCTTTTCAGCGGAGGCCCAGGGAGAAAAGCTCCAGAGACAATAAGCATGTTACATTAGCCTATTACTGAGCAACAATGGACATTTTCACATACAAGAAAGAATATACAATAATAGATAGCACATCATGTATACATATGTTAGATGAGACATACTTGCATATTAATTACAGACATTAGATATTAGTAAGGAGACTATATACATGAAAATGGTGGCCTTTACAATGATATGATTCAGCCTGATAGTTAAGTATTTTTTGTTTATCATAATGTACTTAGTATACATATTTTATACTACAGGGTTGGGAAAGGAGGGGGATTACTGGAAAGGGAAAGCAGGACACAAAAATGTGTGTTTATTAGTAAAGTGTGGGTTATGGATAGGGAAGAAGCAAAAGAGAGAAAGAAAAGTTAGGGGACCGTATAGTGATAATAGTAGTTAGTGTAAGGTATAGGTAAAAGAGGCAATACATTATCAGTTGTATAACATATAATAGCAAGATGGAGGGTAATAATGTTATAGTTACAAATTCTGTAACTGGATCAGTGAACATGATAAAAATAAATGAAAAAAATAAACAGAATGTCTTACTGGAGCAGGTAAGTCTTTACTGTGCTATTAGTAAAACTGAAAGTGAAAAAGGAAAACTTCAGTTTTGCTTAATTAGTGTCTCTTTAAACATGAGTGTATTGCCTGGTTTACTTGCACCAGAATAAATGTGCACTAGAATATAAGTTGCAGAGGCATTGAAAGTCACCTTTTGCCAAGCACTTTGTGTGATTGCAAAATTATTTATATTTCATAAGAAAATGAAAAGGAACAATATTGCAAACATATTTATATATTCTATAATTTGTCTGCCACAAATTCTCAAGCCAAGTTTGTAGATGTAAATTTGAATGGAAGCAACCAGCTCCATCTGTTGCAATGTTCTAAACAATATTCCTATGAAATAATGTATCAAAGAAAATTGTTCGTAATAATGAATGGCAATTTAATGCAATTAGTTTAAAATCTTAAAAAATCCCATGAAACATTTCACATTTGTTTCTTATTATTATACAGCTGCAAAGGGGCTCATGGAAAGTTCAAGATTTGTTTAACTGTTGAAGAGTGATATTATGACTTGAAACACCAGTCATAAAGTATTGCAAAACAATAAAGTTAATTTTGTATTCACATAAAGAAATACAACTCATTCAACCATTAATATTACAGCAGCAATGTTGCTTCTAGATTACAGCTTATAAATAGACCTAAACTTATTTGATACCTTTTATGTAAAGGGAAATATAGACATCCGCGGTGGTGCAGTGTTAGCGTTGTTGCCTCACAGCAAGAAGTTCTCCCGTTCGATTCTCGGCTAGAGTGCGGGGAGTGCCTTCTGTGTGGAATCTGCATGTCCTCCCTGCGGTTGGGTAGGCCTTCAAAAGACATGCGTAAATGGGTGTGCCTTCGTTGAAGGTTGAACGTCAAGCTGGCACCTCGGCGTTCGTGAAAATCTACTGCCAATCATTAGCGGACCGGAGTTCTGCTGTGGCGACCCCTAACCGGGAAAAGCCGAAAGACAACACACACACACATGGAAAGGAAAATATAGAACAAATAATTTAGACAAACAAATGAGAGCCTAACTACAGATTTTAGTATTGAACAGCATGTGTTAGCATGTGACTATAAGAATGTAAAGTAGCTGTTAGGCTGAACTGCCTGCAGATATGGCCTTTAATGTAAACAAATGATGTGTGACTGCTCGTTTACTGAAGGCCTAAAGCCCACCACTAGATAATTGACAATGACTGGTGACTGCTCATTTACTGAAGGCCTAACACCCTTTTCTAGATAACTGTACAAAGACTAGTGACTGCTTGTTTACTGACGTCCTAACACCCACTGCTAGATAACTGTACTTTGAGTGAAAAGCAGATGAAAAATGCAATACCTGAAGGAGGAATGAGGACCAGTTGTGTAGCATCAGAACAATGGATTACCAAATTTAGGCCAAGATGTGTGGCTGGAGGGTGAATGGATAGCTATGTTCAACCCCTAATATAGTGAATTGCTAGACTGTATCCCCAGATGTATGAATAACTAATACCATAACCATAGATGGTGAATGATGTAGTTCATACCCCAGGGGGAATAAGTGGTCTGTGCCATACTTAAAGAAGGATAGATAACCAGATTTGTTTCCCATGACTGGACAATTCTGAGGCAGGAGCAACAATGTCCTAGATGGAGGACTCTTAAGTTTGAGCTGAGTTCAGCTAATTGGCATATCCAGGCTCCTGCTCTAGGGCCAGACAACTTCCAGAAGTACTGTATATATGCTTAAAGTACCCTTTCAGAGAATGAACCCATGAGAAAGAAAATACATGTCAGAACTAAAACAAACTGCATGGGGGCTTGAAGGAATATGATATTATGACCTGGTTCTTCTCCTGCTAGATAGAAACATCAGATCAGATGGCAGACAGTATGCTGGCTGTCTGGTTTTATTAGCCATATTTTTTCAATTTTCATCAAATTTGTGAACTCATTAATGCAGTCAGTGTGTAAACATCATGAATAAATACATCTTCTGTAGCACTGAGGCGGCAACCTTCATTCAGGAGTGAGTTTTGAAGCATGATTGCGCAACTTCTGAAATCATTCAGAGTTTCTCATCACACATACTAGTTTTGGCTTACAAACACTTTGTCGATCACACTTCATGCTATTGACATTTGTGCAAAACTGCCTTTGGCCGAACTGAAATTACGAATGCCACAATGTCAAACCTTACAATAGTGAGCATTCATTGTTGTAAGGTTTGACATTGTGGTTCAGATCACACTATAGTGGAGATCAGGAAATGTACCTTTTCCCTCACTGTAGTGCGATCTCGAAGTTTGTATCTATAAGTGGGGGGTGCATCCCCCCACATGGGGGTGCAGGGGGGCTTTACCCCCTGCAAAAGTGTTTGTTAATGTTGAGCAGAAGTGCAGCATTTCACTAAAGTCAACATTTTTGAAATGTCGACTTTACTAAAATGCTGCCTTTGACATTTTTTGTGTTCGGTGTTGAGATTTCCGAACATGTGATTCTGACATTTTAACACTTGAACTGATTAGATTCAACTATGTGATAGTAAACCACTAGTTTCTGTGCATTTTCAGCATAGAACTGCAACAAGTGCCACCCTAGTGCATGTGATGATATAGCAAGCCCCGCCCTGGTGCATGTGGTGATACAACAAGTCCCATCTCAGTGCATGTGATGAGCTACATGGTTACTTGTAGACAGTACATGCAAGGTCTGGTAATAATAACCCTGCTTTTCAAAGCTGAGCTCATTAGCCTTGTATGGAGTGATTACAACTCAGCACTGTTAGCGCACCTGTACATGAATGCCTGGAGTAGTGGAGAAAACCCTAGTGGGAAGAGCCTGCGATACACTTCACATCCTCACATGTGGCTCTTCAGGGAGTTTGCAATAAAATGGTATGAAGCCCTTTACACAAAGGCCGTTGAGAACACTGACATCCTGACTCAACAGACAAAAATAATCTAGAAAAATGTGTGACACTAGGAGACAGTGTGAACTGGTTGGTTCCTTATAGTGAGACATTAAGGAATGGTAGATTAATGCATTCATACATAGGATAAATTAATGAAACTAGTTGCATCTAGCTGGCATAGCTGTATGAACTCTATCTGCCTTTATCAGCAATATGTTCCACTCACAATGTATTTATCCTTTGCTCCACATACATGAAATGTTTTACAAGTCATGTGGTCTGAACACACAGTGTCTGTTTTGTATTGCAACCTGTTTCTGTAACTTCTTTTCCTACTGACAGACATAAGTGACTTTAAGCGTGCATTGCCTGGAATAAAGAAAAATGCAAGGTGGAATTATAAAAATCTTAAACATGCATGATGTCATCAACACAATAATCTACAAAATGCTGTCAGCAATGTGACAAGCATCCTGCAAGTTAAACAGCTTTAACATGAGGGGTTAAAACACGTCACCATACCTCTCAACCTGAAAACATCAAAAATCTGGACAAAGGCCCATGAAAAATACGTACAAATCTGTATGCTGATTATCATAAAATTTGCATAAATAGTTGTGTAACACCACACACTAAAAATGGAATTGTGGGATACCAACTTTCAAACGCAAACCAAAGAACAGACAACCAAAATATGTCCCTAGACCTTGTAGTAAATAGTAACCATTTTTTTTAAATGTACACCAGTGATGTTCACTGGGAAGGGAGAAGATGATGAACATTAGTATTTTGTTTTTGGTGACTTCCAGTATCTGGGTTTTGTGGTAAAAGTAGAGCATTTAATGGTAGGCAATATTCTAATCTTAGCAAAAGAATATTATAGTTTGTTAGGACCTCCAAAAGTCATTCTCCATGACCTACTGATTAGTGGCGTAGCTAGAGTTTGTGTTTCCTGGGGCTGTCTTTGAGTTTGCTTTCCTTTCTCCCCTCACAAAGTCATGGTTGAATGGGGTCCCCGCATGCACAGCCCTCTCCCTGCAGCCATTCTAATGTCCCATTACTTGGCTATTTTGCCCCATTAACCATAAACACTGTAATGTGCATACCGCTTTACTTCTACAATGATTATTTGGATTTCATTTAAAACTTTTATTTCAAATTTTATAGCACAAACAATAATAGACATCTGTTAAACAAAGCAATACAGTCTCACAATGAAATAAGACTTAGCATTAAAACTTCTCTGCCTTTGAAACTCACATTCAAAGAAAATGCATCTGGACAATGGCATATAAAGATTACATTTGGGCTGTTTTCAAATCATAGCCCCCCTTGCAATTGAAACATACATGTGTTCTTTGGGGTCTACTTCTATTCACTGACAGCCCATTTCACTGAAACCCATTTGGTCGACAGCTCATTTCATTGACAAAAGTATTCAAGGCAAAAACCTGGGTTTTGCCCCCCTCCCCACTGTTGTGCGACTGTGGAGTTGTTATATATAGTTGGGGGGGTGTGGGGGGCACAGCCCCCCACATTGGGGGTGTGGGGGGTGCAGCCCCCCACCTAGAATGTTTGTCAATGAAATGAGCTGTCGGCCAAATGGGTTTCAGTGAAATGGGCTGTCAGCGAATAGATGTAGATCCGTTCTTTGATACACTTTCCTGATTGTATTAAATTATATTCCTTGTATAATGCAGCACACTTGTTAGAGCATGTTTTAAATGTATTGCTTTGAACATTTTTTCCAGTGAGCAATGAAATAAAATGCATGAACCAATAATAACAAAACTGGCCAATTCAGAACATTTCCATCATAAAAATGTACTTAAACTTCTACAGTCCACCAGTATCAGTAAATATGCACAATCTCTGCAGAAGTAAAAGTCATCTAAATAATTCCACATTAAAGAGACCTGTAACTACTGAAGAGGTTACTGCTAGCAAACAACTTTATATTTCATTGTTTTGTCCACAAATAAAGTGCCTGCTTCCCTTCAGGAATAAATTGCCTATGTCACATTAAAAAAATGATAAGCTAGTAATATTGCAATAAGGAAAGGATGGCAAACTGATAACAGGTTCATAGTTACTAGGTATCTCTGCCAAAGAGTTCATTCTCAGGGGGGGGTGGACCAAATGCCCAAAACTAAAGAATGGGACAGATTTTAAACATTGCTTGTATAATCTTAGAAAGTTTTGGTGTTATCATGTATTTCTTGAGTGACAGGAAGACAAACTTAAACAGCAATAATTATTTAGTGAATTCAGTTCTCACTGAGTTGTCAGAAAACCACAAATTGTAAGAGAAACACAGACCAAAAGTATGAGCCAAACAATCCAGATACACTGTGAAAATTTGGACAAGTACAAGCCAAACTTTTTAACCTGTTCAAGCTTAAATGCACTTGTTCAATGGTTTCTGAAAGAAGCAGCTAAAGTTACTCAGTTGACACATACCTTCTTAACCTGGTCAAGCTTAAATGCAAACGTGTTCAATGGTTTGCACACACACACACACACACACACACACACACACACACACACACACACACACACACACACACTCACATAATTCCAGCTTAAATGTACTTGTTCAATGGTTTCTCAAAGCACCCACACATTGTTTCCAGCTTAAATGCAGTGGTTCAACAGTTTCTTAAAGGAGCAGTTAAAGTTACTCAGTTTACACATACCTTGTTAATATGTTCAAGCTTAAATGTAAACCTGTTGAATGGTTTACACACACACACACACACACACACACACACACACACACACACACACACACCTTGCTTCCAGCTTAAATGCACTTGTTCAATGGTTTCTCAAAGCAGAACATTAAATACACTTGTATTCAGCTGAACTGCTTGATTTCAACTGAATCTCCACACAAACCTGTCTTGTTTCCAGCTTAAATGCATGACTGCAGACTGGGAGAAAACTGTTTTTTTTCCTTACCTGGAGGAGCCGGGTAAACTCTGCTGCTGCTGCCTGTGAAACGGATAAGGTAGCTGACATTATTGGGCATGTAGCATGCCTGAAAATTGCCAGGAAAAAAATTTAAAAAAAAGCTGGAAAATTCGGGAATAAAGGGGGCCAATCAGGAATTCATGACACACCATTATTTGGACCTCAAAACTGGTAAATGCTGAGGAATTCAGTACGTTTGAGAGATATGCACATCACTAATTTCTTATTCACTTTTTTTCTTAAAATGATGAAATGGTGATCAGTTTTATCCCCGTTCTGGTGAAAATCAGGTCAGTGTAGTTACATCCATCCAATCTCTAATGGCAAATTCTTTCATATATTCCTATCAGTTCACAGGTTTGACATTCCTTGTGTGGAACGGAATGGATGCTGACTAGAACTGGCCACAAGACAAGAATAAATAACAGGGATCAGTCTTAGGTCCCTAGTTATTTGGTGTATACTTTTTGGAAGAGAAGTCAAGCATCCAACATCTCTGGCTAACATTTTTTTACAGTTATGCTTTTGCCTTCATTGCCTGCTGAATATCAGCTCCCCTCTTAAGCGATAAACACATTTGTTCCCCATTAATGATGTTATCATTGGATAAGAAGGTTCATTATCCATGCAACCATCAGGGGAAGTTTTTTTTTTTACTTGCTAATTCTAACCTCATGCACTCACTCAGTTGAGCATTGGGATAGATATATAATAGGCTGAATGTGGAGGATAAACACTCACTTCCACAAAAAAAACAAAAAAAATCCCCTTCATGTAGCCCAACCCCCTGGGAGATACAAATAGTGTTTTTTTTCTGGTCTCCATAAGAAAAACTGTACCTATTCCCTGTTTTCATAGGTGCACACAACCCTCACTTTCCCCAGGAGAGGTGAAAGAGCCATGGCCCTTCACTCCTGTCTCTCTATGACTGGTTCCTCCAATGCTTGGCCAACAATTGAGCCCCATGTTACCTGGAATGCAGTAAGGACTCTATTTCTCTGTGCCATGGAGCCAGGTGACAAACTTAGTTTGTGGATAACTGCAAATTAAAACGAATGAGATATATAATGCTAAAAAAAACTATGAAAAAGGTCCGATCAACATCTGAATAAGATTTATTGACATACAAAAAAAGTTAAAAATGACATATTAAGCACTTTCATCTCTGCTAAGGAGACTTCATCAGAATACAATTCTTACCATTGCCTCTAGAATTTTTATACAAATGCATAAATTAACATAATTGATTGTACCATCAATCAAATTCCATTTTGCATGTATTGATCATTAACATTTAAAAAGACATCTTTACCAAATCATCCTAAAACACTTTATGAGCAGTGAAAATAAATATGAAATAAATTAGCCTATGTATTTCAATCCTTTCTAATCATAAATACACGTTTTGAATGCATTTTAAAAAAACATCTTAAAATAGTTAACAATTTAAGTTATAATGTTTGCCCTTTCTACCAACATAGATGTTATGGATACTGTTTCATTCAACCTTGGCGGGAACATAGCTGCTAGCTTCAGCTGCCATACAGTTTCTTCCTTTATTAATAGATTCTTCCAATCCTCCCCTCTAGAGTTCAAATTGACCTTTTCCAAATTTCCAAAAGAAAACTTTGTAAATGCAGGACAAGTAAGGGAATGCTTGTAAAGGGCGTCACTCATCTTTTTGTTTTTTATATCATTTATGTGCTCATAAATTCTCGTCTTTAATGCACGCTCAGTCTTGCCCACATAAAAATGCGGGCATGTCTCACACACTGCTAAGTTGACTACCCTGCTAGTATTGCAATTCCATTTTTAAAAAGCACTCTGCTTTGTACACAATTCTCCAGTTTCAAAGCCTTTTCTTTCATAATATATGTACATTGCCTACATCCTCCACTAGCCAAGGTGCCTTGTGTCAAATTGTCCTCCATTACAATTTTTTGTTCTAATAATCTCTTGAAATTCGGTGCTGTTTTAGTTACAAAATTAGGTTGACTTCCCAATTTCTCTAACACTACCTTGTTAGTTTTAAAAATGTTCCAATTCTACTTTAAAGCATCTTGAATTTTACCAGTCAGATGATTATATTGCAAAACACAAGCTTTACTGTAACTCTTACTTTCTGCTAAATTTAGTTCTTTATTTAAACCAACCCCCAAAAGTGGCTGATAACATGTACCCCACTTACTATGCACATGACTAATTATTCCATCTACAAAGGACCTAGGGTAGCACCTTTCATAGAACACACATGCAATTTTATCCAATTCAACATGAACATCCTCATAACGGGATGTCATCTGAGCTACCCTTATTGCCTGTCCCTTGATAATACTCCTTTTTTGATGCAAGGGGTGGTTACTGTTGAAATGCAAGTAAGAATGACAAAAAGTGTCCTTCCTGAATACTCTAGACCTAAAACCATTGATATCATGTATAATAAATGTATCCAAATAATTAATTCTATCCTGGTGGAAGTCGTGGGTGAATTTTAAAAAAATGTGTTGAATTGTTTAAATAAACCATAAATTTCTCAATCTTAGTAACAGTTCCTCTCCATAAAATAAAAATGTCATCCATAAAGTGAGAATACAACTGTATTCTATTCCAATGGGGGCAGCCTATCACAAATCTATTCTCCCATCCTAGAAGGACTAGGTTGGCATAGGCCAGTGCATAGGCTGCACCCATGGCAACACCTAGGATTTGTAGGTAATATTCCTCTTCAAACCAAATGAAGTTGTTTTCCAGCACCAAACTCATTAATTCACAAATGAGGGTGACCTGTTCATGGGGTAGGTGGGAGTATTGGAATAGGGTTTCTTCAAAAAACTCCAAACCCTCCACCTTAGGAATAGCTGTAAAAAGATCCTTTATATCGATAGTTAGAAAAATCAATTCCTTTGACCACAATTCCTGTTTGAGTAACCCCAAAAAATCCCATGAGTCCTTGACTAAATGTACTGTCTTTTCTACAACATGCTGTACATTTTGATCTACAAATACTGCCAATGAATGAGTCTTGGAACCCTTTGCAGCTACTATGGGTCTGAAGGGGGGCTTTCTTATGTCTTTGTGTATTTTCTGTATTCCGAAGAATACTGGAATGTTATGGTGTTTCTTGTATAAAAAAATATAAACATCTCCATTTATCCTATTATTTAACAAATATTCTTCTAAATATGAATCAATTCTGGAGTATGAAACATTGATTTGGTAACTAGACACCGCCATATATGTAGTTTCCTCAAATAAAAGTTGTTGCATTTCATTTATATAGTCTTCATTCTTAAACAGGATCACCCCACCCCCCCTTGTCTGGGGTCATAATGCGTATTGTTTTATCTTTCCTTAGATCCATTAATAAATTGTATTCTTCTCTGGTTAAATTCCAAGGAATCTTTCTATCTAGGATGTGTATCCTATAAATATCTTCCAACACTAACTTTTCAAAGGTGTCAACTAATGGATGTAGTGGTGGATTGTGAATGCTTCTCTTTTTCCATCTATTTCCACTACCTATGTTCTCTTCACCTACTTCTCCATCTCCTTCATTAAACTGTAACTCAAAGTTTAGTTTCCTGGTATAGAGTTTTAAGGCTAGGACATTGTCCACTAAATTATTTCTTCCCTTGGGAATTAATTTGATTCCTTTAGATAGTAAGCAAAAGTATTCACCTGTAACCTCTCTATTTGTATAATTGTAACAGTAAAACAATTTTTACTTCTCATTATATTATTAACTAATTCTTGTATCTGTTTGTTTGGTAATGACCCTTCTTTTGTGTCTGTTGGTAAAACTTCAAATTGTGTCTCCCCTTCTCTACATTTCTCTGTATCCTGCATTTACAAAGTTTTCTTTTGGAATTTTGGACAAGGTCAGTTTGAACCCTAGAGGGGGGGGGGGGTTGAAAGAATCTATTAAAAAAGAAAGAAACTGTGTGGCAGCTGAAGCTAGCAGCTATGTTCCCGCCAGGGTTGAATGAAACAGTATCCATAACACCTATGTTGGTAGAAAGGGCAAACATTACAGCTTAAATTGTTAACTATTTTAAGATGTTTTTTTAAAATACATTCAAAACATGTTTTTATGATTAGAAAGGATTGAAATACATAGACTAATTTATTTTATATTTATTTTCACTGCTCATAAAGTGTTTTAGGATGATTTGGTAAAGATGTCTTTTTAAATGTTAATGATCAATACATGGAAAATGGAATTTGATTGGTGGTACAATCATTGATGTTAATTTATACATTCATATAAAAATGGTAGAGGCAATGGTAAGAATTGTATTCTGATGAAGTCTCCTTAGCAGAGATGAAAGCACTCAATACGTTATTTTTAACTTTTTTGTATGTCAATAAATCTTATTCAGATAACTGCAAATTAGCTAGAATGTACTGAGCATCCTGAACAAGTTGAAAGGTCTCAAAGGTTTTTAACTAATAAAGTCTCCTTGTTAAGCCACTTAAGCCACTCTGACAGATTACTACCCCATCTCATGCAAGCACTTGAGGGGTGTCCTTTACTTAACATTTCATACTGGAAAAGACACTATAATTTTTGGACTTTTCCAGCTTCATAGAATAATATAACAAATATCCATTCCAAACACCTAAGCCTCTACTGTAAGACCAATGACATCTGCTGTCATGATAGGATTCTTACCTAATTAACCCCCTACCTTTCCAATAGACTCCCTCTGCACAGCAGGTAAAGTACCTCTTTGATTACCTTCAAACCTAATCAGGACAATTGGATGAGTTAAGGCAAATTCATGACTGGTGTTAGCATGGATGACCTTTTGTTTAGAACTAGTTTGCTCTTGTCATTACAAGAAAACATGGTGAAGCTTCTCAATGTTTCCTCAAATGTAAACTCAATACTAACATAAGAGTCTGTGAGCTTGTACTTTAAAATGGCCTTGTATTTATTTACAACACATCTTAGTAAGTTATGCTGCCTACTGCTGGGTTTGGTATAATGGTTAAGGTCTGAGTCTGACCTTGATTTATTGGCTAGGCCTAAAATGGCCCTTCAGAGCAGTTAGCCTTGTATTCACCTATGAAAATACTGGCATCAGTTTGCAGAGCTTATTTAAAGGGTTAGCATTTATCACAGGGACTTTACCTGTGCAGGCAATTTATACATTCTAACTCTGGTCATTCTATGCACTTTCAGATCGTCTGAAAAATGTATTCATGTCATTTCAAAGACTTGTGCAGTTATGGCTGCATACTACTGAGGCTGTGGTCTGACTGCAAGATGGCATCAGTTTTATCTCCTTACTCACAATATGTCTACAGCACAAAAATACAATGTAGTCCAAACTTTATCAGCATTATCAACAAAGCATTTGTGAGTGTGTACATGGCCATTCACTTCCTGTCCCATATGCAGTATACACCAACACTCAAATGTAGGGAAACTCAGAAAGTACCTAAATATCACATTATTAAACCACTTAAAACATGCAAGATAAGACATGGACACACACACATCAAGACAAGCTCTGGACTAGCATATTTTACATTGCACTTCCATATCCGGATTGAATAAAACATGCACATGAATGTGGTTAGTTAAAATTTTTCACATAACAAAGAATGGGTGAATCATTCTTGACATTTTTTTGATGGTTGCAATGCTGCAACAAATTCTAATTTAAAACTAGATAAAAACTTGAGGCAATTCTCCTAGAATTATTATTTTGCAGAATACTTCAAATGATTTAAAACATTAGTAGAACACTCATTAAACACAGACTTTAATATTACCAATGTGCTACTCTAGAATTATCTTTCAGCTATCATGACACTTCTGCATTTGGTTTGTTATGAAAATGTTATCTATAATTAATACTTTAACTGTACTGGGAAATTGTTAGCAATGTTTTCTGATTGCTGTGTGTCATAGAGTATTTTAATGTTATCCAATGGTACCAGATTTTACACATAAATACATACACACACAACCAATAATATTTACAGGCCTTACATTTGTAGTGCCACTATTGCAGGAGGTAGCACACTCATCTTTGGTGGAGAAAGCTGTAGGCTCTATTCCTACACCAGGTACATCAATTGCTGAAACTGCAGTGCAGCATAAGGGGGGGTGCTTCACTCTTGAGTTTGCTGTTCTTGGGATGAGATGTTAAATGGAGGGCCCATCTCCTTGAGCAGGTGGTAGCTCATGTGGATATAAAAGATCCTTGGTCACCTATCAAAAAGAGTAGGGTAAGTTTCCTGATGCCCCAATTCCCCTACTAGTATAAGTACCACCTCGGGTCTACCCTGGAAAGAGGCTAGAAGCTTACTGAGACTAATCTGGTCAACAAAGGATAAATAGAAATGCAGTAAGGATATAGCAAAGCTTAATAGCAGCATTAACTATTTATATGTGCTGCATGCTACATAGTTGAGTGCAGATGAAATGAGACTGGAAAATATGCTCAATGCTTTTATGAAGAAATTATTACTCTCATTTGTATATCAATATTTCTATGACTGTGTATGAAATAATTGTGACACTGCAAAACTTCCTATTCCTTATTTAATTTAATTCTATTAGAACATTGTTTTAATCAAATATAGTGTATGTGCATGATTGTAGTTAGAAGCATTGCATTACTGGTTGCTTAATCTTAGTTCCTTGTAGTCTGCATAGTCTGCAGTGTCTATATAATGTACATAGACAGTCTACAGTAGTAACCTACTAAAGCAATGTAAGCAGCACCCATTTGTCACACACAATAATTCAAGGAACACTGCAGTTTCAGCAACTTATGTGGGAAAACTGTTGACTGCATTAACAGTCTACACTATCCCGAAAAGTGGCAGCCCTTCAGGAAATGAAACATTGCAGTGCTGTTGTCCATACTGTGAACCTTAAAGAATGATTTTTTTTTTACCTCTGACCATCAGTCTTCCATTTTATTGGTAACAAATTTAAAGTAAGTCACTCTTGTTCATCCATTCTGTTCACTTATATCTAGCATAACTCGATTACAGACTGGAAAATAACCGTTGGCTATTGTAGCCTTCTCACAATCTATATCAAATGATCTGGTATGATATGTAGAAATCCTAAAGGATTCCGTGGGAGATGTAGGTATGGTGTTATATGCTGCTATTGTTTTCATATGCAGCTATTGTTTTCTAGAGGGTGATATTGAATGCTGCAGAGTGTAGAAAAATAGACTGGGAGAGAAGACAGGTGAGAGAAACAAACTGTGTAGCACCTGTTTTCAACATAAATCTATACAAGGCACTAGTGCTGTAGATAATTCTGTTACTTGTACCTAGATTATTTTACCTAACCACTAACCGTAATGAATTGTTGCACACATAGGTTAGCAGACACAATGGTAAATATATATAATATATAAACAGTGTATATAATGTATAAACAGTATAAAAATAAATGTCCATCTGCTTTCATGACAATCCTTCAAGAGACATTGATGACTTTATAAGCATTTTAAAATGAGTAGGCATAAGCTTTATGACCTAAAAGGAATTAAATGGCTATGTGGGTGCCCGTCACTTTTATTTTTAGTAATCTTGCCGATTTAATGCAAAGTACTTTACTGATGTGGGTTAAGATGCATCATGATACGTATGTGGTCACCCAGAAACATTACTTTGCACTTTGAACTGAAGCTTAGGATTCTAGGATTCAGGATAAGAAGAAAATGAACTAGATACACCAACCCTATTTACGGGATATGTTATAGTTGCACTTTTAGGGGGCTGTTGGGGCTCGTTATAAACCACCTACACTTAGTGCAAGATAGCCATTGCATTACAATGCATTTGATCAATAACAACCTTATTTGCTTGCACAAGACAAGTCAGATGTTATGCATTGTCTGTACTTCCTAGGCATTGCACATGATGATTTAACTTGGGGCATCATCCTGGTGTTTTTCTACACATTTTATTACAAAAGACACATTTTGAAGTGTTGCATCTGCTTATTATATTCATGAAAAAATGCTTTAGTTATAAGCAACTTCCCAATATCTGAAATTCAGCCATGTACCATCACACTGTAGGAAGAATATAAAAAAAACAAAACAAAGCAAAAAAAAAAAAAAAAACACGAGAATAAGCATCCTTGGTCCCATATCACTTGGCATCTGAACATGTTCTTCATATTTTAGTGTCAGTATTGCACCTAAATTCTTTACTGCTAAAATACCAAGTTGTGATGAGACAGATATGGTGATAAAGAGAGACACAAATGGATAAAGATAAAGGTGAATGCAAATACTGCCTACACATCTGAAGTTATAGCAGATGAAGGACTGTAACTTATGAAATTCAAGGCTCAGACATGGTTTGGTTTTGTATGTTTAACATGCTTGCTTCATTTTCTTTGTTAAAAATATGATAATTTATTCAAATTTTAGTCATAATATAAAACACCACTGCACATGCTCGGTTCTTAAAATAACATTTTCCAAACTGTACATTTTATTCTGTCTGCATACATTTGCATGTCTGCATTTGGTTTTACTCACCTCACTTTCAGAATGAGAATAGCAATACTTATTTGTGAATTTTAATTGTCTTACTAGCTATGTACATTCTACGATCTTTGTCTTTTTATCACAAGTAAAAAAGTCCAGATATTATTTTGGTGCTATTAATGGGAGGTGCCACTTTTTACTAGCCATAAGTACTTTTCAGTTTCCATGATAATCTGGTGCGGTAGTCAGAAGTTCTTGTTAATGCTAAAAATGTTTATTTAGCTAGAGAAAGAGTTCACCTCTTTTGTAAAAAAAAAAATAGGGCTCTTAGTATGTACTCCAAGTGTGTGGACAAAAATGTTTGAAAAGTCATTGGGCAGAACTACTGTGAGGCATCTTAACTGCACTGCAACTTTTTTCTTAATAAATAGTGTTCTAAAATTACCTAGTTTTGACTCTAAGTTAGAATTTAGAGGTATGAAATATGCCAGACAGATGTATTTTGCAATCCATATGGTCATAACTGGGAACAGTAATTTGATGTCAGCTTCTAAGATAGGTAATGGGCTTTTAGTTAATGTTAACAAGAAAGTCTTACTGTATGCTCAACATGTCTTGATGTATGTTCAACATTAGTATTTTAAATGCATTGGTTATATGTCATGGTTGTTTGCCTGTCAGAATTCCAACATTGAAAACTTCCACGTGTGTGGCTGAGATTAAGGGATGTACACTTTTACTCCTGACAAAGAGGAGATTGCCAGTACAAGCACCTCACCACCCACATCACAGAGCCACACACTCACCTATGCAGGGGTCCTCAAAAAAATTTACCTAAACAACAGATACCCCCAAAACACACTCACAAACTTTCCACATACAATGCCAATTACATCGCACAAAGTAGACAATACACCAGTCTCTCACAAACACAACCCAGTAGACATAACAATAAACCAAAGCAGCCCATAAAGCACAACAATAAACCAAACATACTAGTCATTGGTGACTCAGTAGTGAGACATACTGATGTCCTTCTCACTAGGTGCTACACTCCATCACATCACGCACGCACTTAAGTCTCTCCACAACAGGTACAAATATGACTCTGTCATTGTCCATGTTCGTGTGAATGACTTGAGGTGTACATTCTTGGACTATATGAAGAGAGACACAATTGAGCTCTCAGGATACGCACTCCAGGCAGGTGTGACCCTAGCCCTGAGCAGCATCCTACCTACACCAAGAATGATGCCACAATACCAGCAAAAAATGATTGACTTCAACAATTGGATTAGTTTCTGGTGTCTTTCCAAGGCAGTCCAATATCTGTCTGCCTGGGATGACATGGTTGACAAGTCTCAATACTTTGCAAGAGATGGCATCCACCTCTCACCCCTGGGATTCTGGATCTAGGTCAAGGCTCTTGCCTCCCCCATTGTGCCTTTTTTTAGGCAATGTCTCAAAGACAAATCTTCCAACATGAAAGATCTGTCAAAAAGCAAATCGAATGCCATCATGTTCAATGCTAGGGGCCTTAATCTGAAAATGCACTCACTGGAGGCTGTCCTCACACTGGAAGATGCCGATGACTGTGCAGTCATGGAAACTTAGTTTAGGGCTGCGGAGAGCACCCCTGCCTTACCAGGCTATACCTCATTTCACACTTTCTGACCCCAAAACGAGGTTGGAAAGTCTAATGGTGATGGAGTCACTGTCTTCATTAAAGACAGGCACATGTCCAGACTGGTTTACCAGCATGATGCACTGGAATTGCTCCAGGTGCAACTGACAGTTAACAAGACACCCATCCAAGTTATATCCAGCTATAGACCTCCCTTCATATCTCAGTATAGCCATTCTTCCTACCTGGACCTACTTGACTCCATCAAGGTACCTCCTAACATCCTGATCTTTGGTGACTTCAACTACCCCACCATAGACCGAGTGAACTATTCCTGCACTAATGTACTCACTCAATGATTCCTTGACTTCATCAGCTCTAATGCATGGGTAACCACTGCATGACTCCCATAGTATTTTCTTCCCTGTTGAGTTCAGATCATCAGTCTGTCTCATTTGAAGTTTCTATCCCACCCAACCCCTCCCTAACTATAACCAGGCTAAAAAACTTTTCAAAAGCTGACTACACCTTACTAAGGGAGGGTATCAGCAGCTTCACACCATTGCCCCCCTCAGATGATGCAGACAACTATGCTGAAAAGTATGCCAGTGCAGTATACAAGCACCTGTACAACTGCATGGACTCACCCATACCCAACAGAACTAAAATCTGCTCCTCAAGGAAACACAAAGCTGTCTGGTGGACATCTTCTATCAACAGGCTTTAAAACAAAAGGAAGAAACTGTTGTCCAAGGGTAAAAATGAACAAATTCCAAATCAGAAAATCTCCCTCCTCTGCCTCAACAAGCAAATTAGTTCACCAGTGAAAAACTTTAAGTCCAATTATCAGTTGAAACTAGCCTCCGAAACAAAGGGAAACCACAAGTCCTTCTTCAGTTATGTTAGGAGCCTCCATGGCAAGGCCCACATTTGTTCTGGATTAGTACTTAATGGTACCACTTACACTGATCCTGCCAACTTAGTCAACCTACTAGCTGATAGGTTCAGTGCAAACATCACCCCCTTATCACTCCCCCCAAAGGCCCAGTCAACATCCCTGCTACTTGTCCCACACCTCACATCTCTGGAGATCAAGTGTTAAAGGCCCTATCCAAGACAAAGAACACAGCTTCCATGGGACCTGATAATATCCATACTGTACTCTGCACCATCTCCAGCAAGAATTAGCTTTACCACTGAGCACCCTATTCAACCACAGCCTAATTACAAGCTTCATTCCAAGCAGAGTGGAGAGCAGACATTGTCATCCCCTTGCACAAAGGTGGTGCAGCTGCTTACCCGGGAAACTATTGCCCCATTAGCTTGATAAGTATGATCTGTAAAGCCATGGAGACTATTATTATGGATCTCATAAACAAGGACACAGGCAATTTCCAAATTCTTGACCCCACCCAATTCCGTCAGGGGCAGATCTTGCCTATTGAACCTAGTTGACTTCTTTGAGACTATCACCAAGGCCCTGGATGAGGGAAAGTCAGTAGATATAGCTTACCTTGACCTGGCCAAGGCCTTTGACAAAATCTCCCACTCAGGCATCATTGAAAAGCTAACACAACTTGGTTTTAATCCTTATCTCATCAGATGGTTAGTCAACTGGCTCACAGATAGGACCCACAAGGTCAAATTAGGTGCCACCACCTCTGACAGCAGACCTGTCAGTAGTGGTGTTCCGAGGGATCTGTCTTGGGACCCCTACTGTTTGGCATCCACTTCTCAGAGGTCCAGGCAAAGACCAAGGGCCTGTGGCTGACCAAGTTTGCAGATGGCTGTAAGTTGGGTGTTGTCATTGACTCTCCAAATGACATTAACATACTGCAAGATTGTCTCACAGTTACAAATAACTGCTGCCAAAGTCATGGCCTTAAGTTAAATGCAAAAAAAGTATTATCATACCATTTGGCAAAAACACGGTCCCTAATGATTACCACATCAACAGCAACCCCCTAAGTACACAACCTGTGGTGAGAAACCTGGGTACTCAGGTTGACAACAATCTCACATTTGACCATCATGTGGCTGCATTGGTCTACTTGGTTCATCTCATAAGTAAAGGGATTTCATGTAGAAAAAAGGAGGTTATTATCTCTCTGTACTCCTCCCTCATTAGACCTATGTTGTTGTTGTGTCTTTCTGCTTTTCCCAGTTAGGGGTCGCCACAGCAGAACTCTGGTCCGCTAATGGTTGGCAGTTGATTTTTACGTACCGAGTTGCCAGCCCTGATGCACAACCTTCAACGAAGGTACGCCCATTCATGCATGTCTCCATACAGAAGATGCTCTAGCTATGAATCGAACCGGACGGCATCTTACTGTGAGGCGACAACGCTACCGCAGGACCACCACCATGGATTGAGTATAATGCCCCATTTGGTATATACCTCTCCAAACAACCAGTACCAACTGGAAAAGCCACAGAAGTACCTCACAAAGAGAATCCATGGCCTCCAACACCTGTCTTATGTGGCCAGGCTCAAATTACTATCCCTTTACTTGGTTCATACAGATTGCTCAGAGGTGATCTGTGTCTTGCTCATAATTCTAACTCCTCATTCAATACCCACTCAATAGGCCTAAATTTAATATGCAACATCAACAAAAGCTGCTGGAGAGACAGGTTTGTCTCCCAGAGGCTGCCCCATCATGGGAATAGACTTCCCATACATGTCAAACAGAGTACCTCGCTGACCCTCTTCAAGCGCAACCTGGATGAGTGGATGGGAAACCACAGATTTGTCCCAGGGGTTCTGCCTTTGTCCCTCATTGACAGGGGTGACAGATGCTGACTGATGTTTCTTTTCTGGGGATAAACTCTTGGCTAGGCTTGTAAGGGCCCCAGGACCATTAGCCTAGTAACCTTTTATGATCCTATGATCCTAAATGCATTCACAGGTTATCAGAATTTAGGTAGTACTATTCTTATGTGGGGAGAAGTCTTCATTAACTTCCTCTGCATCAGGAGATGTGTATGTCTAGTCTTTCCCATGTTTGTTATATTGGAAATATCCTGCTTATGACAAAATCATTGATAGATTGCATCCTAGTCTAAACTGTGATGATACTTCTATGTGCGTTTTATTACTCATAATAATGACCTCATATCAGCCTTTCTGTGTATTGCTCCTGTGACGTCTTCACCTGATAAGCACACACACACACATGCATGTAGTACTGTTGTTGTGTCTTTTGGCTTTTCCCGGTTAGGGCTCGCCACAGCAGAACTCCATCCGCTAATGATTAGCAGTAGATTTTTATGTGCGGAGTTGCCAGCCCTGACGCATAACCTTCAACGAAGGTACACCCATTTACGCATGTCTCCACACAGAAGACGCTCTAGCTGAGAATCAAACAGGACAACATCTTACTGTGAGGCGACTACCGCAGCACCTCCACCACTGTATAATATTTTATTTTCTCATGAAATCGTCAATTACTTCCTTAGAAGTTGCAAATCCTTTAAACACTGCCTCAGTATCTCATTATGTGATTTTTTTTTAACTTCATTACCCTTTAACTAGACAAAGTTTCCTTTGATTTTCATCTGGAGTGAAAAACCTTCAGTGATTTTCATAATTTTTATGAAACAGATGCACTTTCATGAATTTTTGGTTGTGCATATTTATAAAAGGAAACATTGTTAAATGCTTAAATAACTGTAATCACAAAAGATAATACAGGGTCATGTCATCTGGCCAGCCTTATAACCAAAGTATTTAAATTCTGATATTTTCTATGTAAGCCTTTTCTGAATATATATTCCATTGCATTACTAATAGCTTTGATTTCAGATGACCATAACAGGGCACCAGATTCAAGTTTAGGGCTTACTAGTACTTTTAAACAGTGGATGTAACAGTACTGTATAAATTCATTGTCCTTCATCTTCAACAACTTTCTCAGGGCATTGATGCATGGACATTATGTATAACCATTAAATATCAACTTGTCATTCACAGCAATTCTTCCATTTTCAATCAGGCATACTATATCAGCAGCTCTCTAATAACTTTAAATAGGTCAGATTAACCTTATCCATAGTCAGGAGATGATACTTAGATTTGCAGTTAAGTAATCTGCTGTATGATTTCACTAGTTCTATTTGGAGCTTTAAATCCTGAAATGGAGAATGATGGAGAGATTTGGATGTGTGTGACTGAGAGGAATGACTTGACTGATTCATTTAAGATCCTGGACTGTTTTTGCACTTATCATGGACTGTCCATAACAAAAGACTATATTTGATAAAATATAACCTTTGTCCAAAGGGCAGTGATTGACTTTGCGTTATATCATTAAGTTTGAGGACTTATATTCTGGACACATGCATTAAGAGAGGCATTCAGCTGTAAACTGATGACTACTCATTAGATTTATTTAGTATTATTATTTAGTTTCATTAGATTCTTTCTAGCAAGTGTTGCTTTTGAGCCTGGGAACTGAATTCAGGTGACAAAAAGTGATGTCTTGCTGCAAGTATCCCAGCAGTAATATTTGATATTAATTTAAGAACTTTCTGAGAGAGTCACTGTGCATTTTGTATTTTATCTTTAACCTGGAAACATCCATTCACCACATCTGCACTTGCCTTGCTGTAAGTAAGTTAACTAGGGTACAGTAATGTCGTTTAGATTCAGTAAGGAATACAGTAAAGATTAGTTTAGATATGTTCTGTATTTATTTGAGACTGTCCTGAAATGTTGTTTTAAATATTTCTTGTGATTTTGAATTCTGACGTTACTGTGATGATTTACTGAGTACTTTCTTATTCTTTTATTATTTATTATTAAATATATTTAAACTTAATTTTGTGGCTGATGTTTGTGAGATATATTTAAGCTCTTAGAGTACTTGCATGTCTATTTGGTGACACTGTAGACCACTCCTAATTGCCTTGCTCTTGGTCAAACTACCATTTGGATTAATAGTAACATTACACAGTAGGATTGAGCACCCTTTGTTAAGGGCCTTAAAGTAGCCAATAAAAGGATCTGGTGGCAGTGATAACTGCCTTATATTCTGGGCAGAAGGGGCATAGCTAGTAAACCTATGCCAGCCTTTCCAGGTGTGTGTGTGTGTGTGTGTGTGTGTGTGTGTGTGTGTGTGTGTGTGTGTGTGTGTGTGTGTGTGTGTGTGTGTGTGTGTGTGTGTGTGTGTGTGTGTGTGTGTGTGTGTGTGTGTGTGTGTGTGTGTGTGTGTGTGTGTGTGTGTGTGTGTAAAACAAATCTCCAAGAGTGTGTGTGTCAGCTACTTGGGCAGGGACATGAAGCACTGGTTGGATAGAGTGACTGTTGGAGGACTTGGCTTGGAATGCTGGCTAAGGACTCAGCTCTATAGCTGTGCCAGTGTGGAGTCTTACTGGGGATTTGGAGAAAGAAGAAGAAACCAGCCCCAGACTCTCTGCATGCTCTTAAAGGAAATTTCACTTTACTGTGTGTGTACTTGTCATCCTCCCATTGTGTATGTCCCTCACTGGTGCTAGTGTTGAGGAATGAGGCTCCCTGATTACTGGACAAGTGTTGGGACATCACACCTTGCTTAACTGGAATTGTGATTTGATGGAAATATGAACATGTTAAGTTCCATTTAAGCATTGTCAGGATATAATCTTAATGAAAGGTGACAGTGGCTTCTGATGATGGTAATGCTAGAAGACTGTGAACTCTATCCTCATACCAGCTCACAGCTGTTTGGAAGAGCAGTGTTAAGTGAATGAGATGTTGCAATCCCAAAATGCCATAGTTTAGATGAGATGTTAATCTGCAAGTCCATCTGCCTTAGTGGCAGCTTAAGTTATGTTAAGGTCCACATAACACTTCAAAAAGAATATGAGTGACTTCATCAAATATTCATTAATTTATTTTACATAAATATAACATAAGATTCTCACCTTACTTTTTAACACAGTAGAATAAGAATATAAATAATATCTATATACAGTGACAGAAAAATCTACATAAAATCCATTCACCTACAATTATACATCCTACCCATTTCCTAATATAATAATCTATCTTTTTTGATAATTTAGAGGTGCATTTAAACATTTAAAAATAGTATTAACTGACATATCCCACTAAGCGCTACATGCAAGGATGAGGCAATTCAGAAACACATATAGCATAATTCTGCCGTAGGAGAAATAGTGAGGTGTTCATGGTATGCAAATGAGTGCATAATGTAATGCAAATAAGTGCCTTCATCTAAATAAGATTAATCACAAATGCAAATGAAAAAAAAAACATCACAGAGCAATTTGTAAATGCATAAATCCAACTCTATGAGGCACTGTGCTGATATATTTTAAATGACATGATTTGTCATTATACTGAACCTTTATTCATTCAGTTATGCAAGGATTAGTGGGTTTAGTAGTAGTATGCAAGGATTAGTAGTAGTATACAAGGATTAGTAGTCTCCACAGTTGCAAAATACGATGCCAACAGTTGATCCAAAATCACTTTATTACAAAAATAAAACACACTTTGTGCTTTTGTTTAAGATTAGGTTAAACTTCATCAGACATTTGAAAATATTACATCACATCTTTTTATACTGCCACTTCTTCTTTCATTGGACTCATATTGTGATTGACACAGATATGTAATGCCCTATTGTTATTGTTAAGACCATAAATACAACAATGAATATAATAAAATATATGCTAAAATATATACTAAAATATGCATGTATATATATATCATAATATTGTAAAATCTACAATATAAAATTAACAAACAGCCTGATAATTTTTTCTTTCTTTGCAAAAACTTTAATTTTAAAACTGGTGCTATAGAGCTATGCTATTTATTTCATAATAATGATGTTGGACCTGACACCCGCCCACGTATAGACCCTCAAAATCATGTGGAAGTGAGCGGACTTAGAGGAGCATGCACATTTAACTGAGAACACAACAATGCCGGTAATTTTTCAACTAGAAGGGAAGTACCAACACTAAAAGAATGGCTTGGGTTAGCTTTGGATTTTTCATCAGGACAAATGCAAGGTAGTTCATTTATTGATAACAAACTTAACGAATTTGACAGTAAGCTTGTTAAAAGTAGAAAACTTCAACTTGAAAATGCTTATTTGAAAGAGTGCATCTGGTTGAACTTTCTGAAGGGCTTGCATTTGTGGCGCTACCCCACAGGCCTGGTCAATAATTCACCCTTACATATGGATTTGTTAAAAATGTTCGATAAGTGTGGTAGGGAATTTCTTGAGATAATTGTTAAGTATAATCAGATAGATATAGATTTGTTGATTAATGAATTGACTGTCTTAGATAAGGATATCAGAGATGATAACTTTATGTTCTATGTGGCACACCTCATCACAAAGGGCTTTTCATCCAGAAAGAAGGAGGTCATTGTTCCACTGTACTCATCCCTCATTAGACCCATTATAGAATACAACGCCCCATTTGGTATGTACCTCTCAAGACATCTGCAACAACTGGAAAGGCCTCAGAAATACCTCACTAAAAGAATCACAGGCCTAAAGCAGATGCCCTACACTGACCGCCTTAAAAAAATCCAGCTATACTCTGTCGCATATTGTCTACTCAGAGGCGATCTCTGCTTAACATACAAGGCCATGTCAAACCCAGAGCTGTTGGACATGCTACACTTAAAGAAATCCCAATCCCTCAGAGCTACACGCTCCAGGGATCTAAACCTTGTCATCACAATAAACAAAACATGCTGGAGGGATAGGTTCCTGACCCAGAGACTCCCCAGACTCTGGAATAGATTGCCCATACATGTCAAGCAGAGTGCCTCTTTGGACCTCTTCAAGAGGAACCTTGACAATTGGATGGGAGAAAGGAAATTCACCCCAGGGATCACGTCAGTCGCCCTGCTAGACAGGGGTCCAGGAAAGTAAATAATGTGGGAAGAAATAGCCGGGGAATTGTTATGGCTAGGCTTGTATAGGCCCAAGGGCTGATAGCCTAGTACCAACCTATGAACCTATGAACCTATGATACATTGTATGAGAATTTTAAGTATGGGATTCTAAGGATATACAATAGTATAGAATAACAAATTGTGAAGCTAAAAACTGGAAAAATGGAGAAATTTGAAAGGGACTTAAATCAATATGCTAATGGGACTGCTGTCCAGGCAGCTCCTCCACTCATGGGATTTTACTCTCTTTTGCAACAGTTTCTTCCTTCTGTTGTAGAGTTTGTTTATGGCAGGGAACCACCAGATTGGCTTCCTTTTTTGGAGGATAGTGTCTTGGTTCTGTCTGGGATAGCACAATCCATGCACTCGTGTAAGTGCTTATAGAGTGCATTTGTGTAGGATTCAGCAGTCGTAACTGTATTGTCTATCTGCATGGGTGTCATGAAGTTCACCACTTCTGTCTTAAGAAGCATGAAGTTGACTTTGGAGAAATATTTTACCATGGTTTCCTTAATGGTGGGTGGGGGTGGGATGAGGATATCTAGAGTGATTAGCTTATGGTCGGATCTGACCAACGAGGAGTGAGTTTCAGGTATGGAACACCGGTCACTCATGTTGGTAATGACTAGGTCTAGGATATTGTTGCTCCTGGTGGAGGTGTGGATAAGTTGATCCAGGGCATTGGAATTTATAAATTCCAAAAAGCATTGAGAGAAGGAGTTGGTACATGAGTAGATTTCCCACTTAATGGTGGGGTAGTTGAAATCACCCATTATTAGGGTGTTTGGTTGAACCCTAATATTTTCCAGTAGATCAAGAAAATAGGAGTGGGAATCCTGGGGCATGGTGGGGGGATCTGTAGCAAGCTAGAATTTGGACTGCAGTTTTGTCCATAGTTAGTTGCACTTGGATAACTTATACATTTTCAAATGTACACATTGATGAACATGTTGCTGATTTATTAACTAAAGGTGCAACATTTGTGCCAGCAAGTCCTTTTGACTTCACTAATATTATGATTGACTTAAAATTTTTTTTAAGGAAACTGAATTTTTAATTTTGTTGTGTCAGAATAACATAGATAATGAAATAAATAAATACAGTATCAGCAGTACATATACCCCCCCCCCACATCCTAGATTAATCACCTATGAAAAAATATGTGAACATGAGTTGAAGTGTTTAAATAGATTAAATAAGAGAACAAATTATAAATCGAACTTGAATGAAAAAGAACAAAATATTTTGAAAACATTGAAAGGTGAGGATGTAAGAAATATGAGACCTGATAAGGGGGGAGGGGCAGTAATCATGAGTCAACAAATCTATAATAGGAAGCTTAATAATATTCTGAATACAGACACTTATGAAGAAGTTTCACTCAATGAGTTGAATGGGGCTTATAGAAAAATGTATGGTCAATTAAATGACATCTTTTTGGAAAGACAAATTAATTTAGATTTATATAATTATTTGAATATAACCTCTCCAAAAATTCCTGTCTTTTTTGGAAACCCCAAAATCCACAAGAGCATAAATGATCCCCCAATGCGGCCTCTAGTGGATGGAAGGGATTCCATTACTTCTGCATTTGCTAAATATTTAGATTATGAGCTCAAGAACATTCTAGTGAAAGAGTTGCAGATCTGCAAGGATTCATGGAAATTTCTACAACACATGAACGATGTCCAATTTGACCAGAATGATATCTTATTGACAATAGATGTGTGTGATCTCTGTACTGTGATCCCGCAAACCATAGGGTTAGAATGGGTCAGCAAAATGCTGATCCACCATAAAGTTGCACATGATTCAGTCAATCTTATAATGGAATTATTAGAAATGGTGTTAAGTAATAATTTTGTCACTTTTGACAAGCAGTATTATTTGCAGAAAAAAAGGTATTGCTATGGGGTCACCTTGTGGGGGAGCATACACAAACATGGTGATGGCCTATTGGGAGAAGAATTTTATATTTAATCCTAGGCATAATGAATTTTTAAAGTCTTATCATTGATTTCAGGATGACATTAGTATTATATGGACTGGTTCACAAGAATTATTGAATGAATTTCTTAAATATATAAATGGCACAACTGAATTTTTACAGTTTACTTGTGATATCAATTTTGAATATATGAATTATTTGGATGCCCATCTAGTAAAAGATGTAGCTAATGAGATGTATACAGCAGTCATCCATAGAAAATAAACTTATTCAGATTGTTTCATGCATTACAGTAGTTCACATCTGGAGCACTAAAAAAGATCTGTTGTTAAAGGGCAACTTGTGATATCAATTTTGAATATATGAATTATTTGGATGTCTATCTAGTAAAAGATGTAGCTAATGAGATGTATACAGCAGTCATCCATAGAAAAGAAACTTATTCAGATTGTTTTGTGCATTACAATAGTTCACATCTGGAGCACCAAAAAAGATCTGTTGTTAAAGGGCAACTTGTTAGAGCAGCCCGGATGGTTACTAGGTACGATGAATTTATAGATGAATACACTACTTTGCACATTATGTTTATTAACAGAGAATATCCTAGTAGCCTAGTAGATGCATTGATTCAGGAAGTTGCTAGTAAGAGACTGAATGACCATTTTAAACCTATTTTAGATAGGTCTAAGAACACTTGTGATGCTAATAGTCCAAAAAATAATAGTGTATTTAATTCACAGCATGAGCAGCATTGTGAATTATGCAGTGATCCTGATTTCTCTAAAGCTCTGGTTATTACTTATACCCAAGACAATAATATAGTAAGGGATGTCTTTGAAAAGAATTGGTCCATCTTGTTAGAGGACCCTTACATCAGAACCCATATGAATGAAAAACCCAAAACCCATATGAATGAAAAACCCAAAATAGTTTATCGAAAAGGCAAGAGCTTTAAAGAAAATTTTAAACAGGTAGCTCAGATGCCTGTTCAGTTAAATCTAGATATGACTAGATGTGGGGCATGTCATTGATGCCATAAAGTGAATATTGATGACAACGTTTATCTTAGAAATACTAGGTTCTTTTTGAAAGACAAATACAACTGTAATTCGAAAGCAGTTGTTTATTTAGCAGTGTGCAATTCATGTTCAGTATTTTATATTGGAAAAACGGAGAGATGTTTTTCTCAAAGAATTTATGAATATGAATATGCCGTAAAGAAAAATAAATGAATGCTTTAGCAAAGCATATTCATGAAAATAATAAGCACCATTTTTCTTTTATGGTCATTGACCATGTAAATATTGAAGACAAGAAACCATGGGAGGAGGGGGTCCAGTTAGAGCTTAAGGAATTAAAATGGCAAATTTGAGTACAGGTGGATAATTGGCCTGGAATTAATGAGTGTATCTCTATAGCACCAGTTTTAAAATTAAAGACTTTGCAAAGAAAGAAAATAAATTGATCAGGCTGCTTGTTAATTTTATATTGTAGATTTTACAATATTATGATATATATACATGCATATTTTAGAATATGTTTTAGCATATATTTTATTATATTCATTGTTGTACTTATGGTCTTAACAATAACAATAGGGCATTACATATCTATGTCAATCACAATATGGGTCCAATGAAAGAAGAATTGGCAGTATAAAAGGATGTGATGTAATATTTTCAAATGTCTGATGAAGTTTAACCTAGTCTTAAACGAAAGTGCTAACCATGTTTTATTTTTGTAATAAAGTGATTTTGGATCAACTGTTGGCATCGTGTTTTGCAGCTGTGGAGACTTGGTTCATTTGCCATTTTATCTAGTTTGTCTTTGGTGTTTTTTAATAGTTTGTTAGTGGGAACTTAGTTGAACAACAAGTGTTACTGACTGCTCTTGGATCCAATAACATTGATGTTACACTTTTTCACACTCCATGGCATTGAAAGATCCTCCAGCAAATAATATACCATCATCTCCACAACCAGAGCATTGACAACCACTACCATATGGACAGGATCATAGTATGAGATTTACCAGACATGTGATGCCTCTCAAGGAATTAAGAGAGTTGCATGGATTACTCATCACTGTTCACAGGAAATTGTCTATAACCTTAACTGTTCTTGTTAGGGGACCTTTCAGGTCTGACAGGGGACATACTAAAAAATTGCAGGCATCAGCTTTATGGATTCTAATCTAGTTCCTTGATGTGATATTGCATCATACAGAGGAGCAAATATGGTTTCCATGATCAACAGAGGAAAAACCCATATTATGCAGGCATTTTACTTCAATTCCCCTTTCCCTGAGGTCCTATTGACCACTTAATGTACTCATGTCTCCATCAAGGCACCATCAGCTCTACACAATGTCTGGTACATTAACATGAATACTTTCTATTCTGTCATTGGCACGTAGTGTGAAATATTCAGGACATTATATGTAGTGTGTTTGTGTACCAGACTGGTAGTTCCCATGAATCCCACATTTAGCAGATTTGCAACTTCTGCCTCCATTTCAAGTGGACTAACTTCCTTTGGGTTCATCTAGTTGGCGGATGTAAGAGTTGTACATATATATATATATATATATATATATATATATATATATATATATATATATATACATATATACACACACACACACACACACACACACACACACACACACACACACACACACACACACACACACACACACACATCTACTGCTACAGATAAAGAACAAGTGTTTTTAGAAGCCCTGGTTATTCAGGAAGTACAACAATCTCCAAGAATGGTAGAGCAGGAAAATCATCAACAAAATCCTTTTAATCAGACAAAACAGTCTCACCCATGTTTGAATTTTCCTTAAGCAAGTATTGCAGGCAGGAGATCCAATTATTACTAGTCAGAGTAAGAGAGGACCAATCAAAATATAACATTGTTCTGCCTTCCCCCTCTGGGGGATAGAAGTTGGGCAGAAGTAAAAATACTATAAAGCAAGCGGCAATCTCCAAACAATAAAAATAATTAGTCTCAGTTCCTGACTCTTGTGATAATAATTTTAGAATTATAAATTTATCTGTATATATGTAATTTCAGCAGAGTGAGGCTAGGTTTGTCAGCAAATACCTTTTATTTTTCGTAAGGGCAAAAATAGTTGAAATAATGAGTACATTTTCTTAGAGAATATTTACAGAAGCTTGACTTGGCATACATTGATGCTCTCCACAAGTATACGTCAGAGGTGATCATTAAAACAGATCAAATACCAAGTGAAAACTTGATACTCCTTAAATTAATGCCACATAATTATACAAATTCTAATGGCAAAAAGGTAACTCACAATATTGTATGCTCAAATTGGAAAATATTGCATAGTTTTCTTTCTATGTGTAAAATGGTTGTTGCAGACCCTAACTTTGTTTATAAGAAAGGTAATCATCTGATTATTTGAAAAACAGAAGAATGCAAAACTGATGAAAAAAAATGGTGAGGTGTTGAGCATGTAGTCACGTCTACATTTATAAAGAAATGGTTGCTCTGAAATAATTATAATAGTACCTTATAGGTTCATAGGTTCATAGGTTCATAGGTTGGTACTAGGCTATCGGCCCAAGGGCCTATACAAGCGTAGCCATAACAATTCCCTGGATATTTCTTCCCACATTATTTACTTCCCTGGACCCCTGTCTAGCAGGGTGACTGACATGATCCCCGGGGTGAATTTCCTATCTCCCATCCAATCATCAAGGTTCCTTTTGAAGAGGGCCAAGGAGGCGCTCTGCTTGACATGTATGGGCAGTCTATTCCAGAGTATGGAGAGACTTTGGGTCAGGAACCTATCCCTCCAGCATGTTTTGTTCATTGTGATGACAAGGTTTAGATGCCTGGAGTGTGTGGCTCCGAGGGATTGGGATTTCTTTAAGTGGAGCATGTCCAACAGCTCAGGGTTTGACATGGCCTTGTATGTTAAATAGAGATTGCCTACAAGTAGACGATATGCCACAGAGTATAGCTGGAGTTTTTTTAGATGGTCAGCATAGAGCATCAGCTTCAGGCCTGTAATTCTTTTAATGAAGTATTTCTGCAGCCTTTCCAGCTGTTGCAGAAGTCTTGTGAGGTACATACCAAATGAGGAATTGTACTCTGTAATGGGTCTAATGAGGGATGAGTACAGTGGGACAATTACCTCATTTTTTCTGGATGAAAAGCCCTTAGTGATGAGGTGTTCCACATAGAAGGATTTCCTGACTGTTGTGGCGATGCGGTTATCGAAGGTGAGACCACTGTCCTCCTGTGTCCCTAAGTCTCTCATCACACTTTCAGTGTTTAGTGTACTGCCACCTATGTGATAATTCATGGATACATGTTTTTTCCCAAAGGGGATAACTATACATTTCTTGGCATTAAGCTTGAGCTCATGGCTCTGGCACCAAGCATCTTTTTTTATAGGCCTTTTTGTAGAATATCCACATTATTTGGGGATTCAATAATGGCTTCCAGTTTGTAGTCATCTGCAAACTTTGTTAGCCAGAGTCCCTTAGTGTTGGCCTGTACTTCAGAGATGTAAATGCCAAACAAGAGCAGTCCCAGGACTGAACCCTTAGGTACTCCACTTGTCACTTTTCTGGAGCTAGATTTGGAGTCTGCTACTTTTACTGTGCAGAAGGTCAGATAGTAGTGGATTTTGCAAAAAGGATGGACATGGCTGTGTTGAATACATATTTTAAAAAGAGGGAGGAGCATAGGGTGACATACAAGAGTGGAGGAAGATGCACACAGGTGGATTATATCTTATGTAGAAGGGCCAGTCTGAAGGAGATTGGAGACTGTAAAGTGATGGCAGGGGAAACTGTAGTAAGGCAGCATATGATGGTGGTTTGTAGGATGACATTGGTGATCAAGAAGAGGAGGATGAGTGTGAGGGCAGCACCAAGGATCAAATGGTGGAAATTTAAAAATGGTAATTGTGAGGTGATGTTCAGGGAAGAGTTAAGACAGGCACTGGGTGGCAGTGAAGAGTTACTGAATAGCTGGGTAACTACAGCAGAGCTAGTAAGAGAGATGGCTAGAAAGGTGCTTGATGTGACATCTGGAAAGAGGAAGGAGGACAAGGAGACCTAGTGGTGGAATGAAAAAGTACAGGAGAGTATACAGAGAAAGAGGTTGGTGAAGAAGAAGTGGGATTGTCAGAGGGATGAAGAAAGTAAACAAGAGTATAAGGAGATGAGGTGCATGGCAAAGAGAGAAGTGGCGAAGGCAGAGGATAAGGCGTATGAAGAGTTGTATGAAAGGTTGGACACTAAGGAGAGAGAAAAGGACCTGTACCAATTGGTTAGACAGAGGGACTGAGCTAGGAAAGATGTGCAGCAGGTAAAGGTGATAAAGGATAATGAGGGAAATGTACTCACAAGTGAGGAGAGTATGTTGAGCAGATGGAAAGAGCACTTTGAGGGGCTGATGAATGAAGAGAATGAGAGGGAGAGAAGGTTGGATGATGTGTGGATAGTGAATCATGAAGTGCAGTGGATTAGCAAGGAGGAAGTAAGGATAGCTATGGAGAGGATAAAGAACGGAAAGGCTGTTGGTCCAGATGACATACCTGTGGAAGCATGGAGGTGTTTAGGTGAAATGGCAGTGGAGTTTTTAACTAGATTGTTTAACGAAATCTTGGAAAGTGAGAGGATGCCTGAGGAATGGAGAAAAAGTGTTTTGGTACCGATTTTTAAGAATAAGGGTGATGTCCAGAGCTGTAGTAACTACAGAGAGATTAAACTGATCAGTCACAGCATGAAGTTATGGGAAAGAGCAGTTGAAGCTAGCTTAAGAAAGGAGGTGCTGATTAGTGATCAGCAGTACAGTTTCATGCTGGGAAAGAGCACTACAGATGCAATGTTTGCTTTGAGAGTGTTGATGGAAAAGTACAGAGAAGGTCAGAAGGAGTTGCATTGTGTCTTTGTGGATTTAGAGAAAGCACATGACGGGGTGCCTAGAGAGAAGTTGTGGTATTGTATGAGGAAGTCAGGAGTGTCAGAGACGTATGTAAGAGTGGTACAGGATATGTACAAGGGTAGTGTATCAGCAGTGAGGTCTGCGATGGGAGTGATGGATGCATTTAAGGTGGAGGTGGGATTACATCAAGGATCAGCTCTGAGCCCTTTCTTATTTGTAATGGTGATGGACATGTTGACAGATGAGATCAGACAGGAGTCCCCGTTGACTATGATGTTTGCAGATGACATTGTGATCTGTATTGAGAGTAGGGAAAAGGTGGAGGAGACCCTGGAGAGGTGGAGATATGCTCTAGAGAGAAGAGGAATGAAGGTCAGCAGGACTAAGACAGAATATATGTGTGTGAATGAGAGAGAGGATAGAGGAATGGCGAGGATGCAGGGAGTAGAGGTGGCAAAGGTGGATGAGTTTAAATACATGGGATCAAAAGTTCAGAGTAATGGTGAGTGTGGAAGAGAGGTGAAGAAGAGAGTACAGGCAGGATGGAGTGGGTGGAGAAGAGTATCAGGAGTCATTTGTGACAGACAGGTACCAGTGAGAGTGAAAGGGAAGGTCTACAAGAGGGTAGTGAGGCCAGCTATGTTGTATGGGTTGGAGACAGAGGCATTGACAAAAAGGCAGGAGTCAGAGCTTGACATGGCAGAGTTGAAGATGTTAAGATTTGCACTGGGTGTGACAAGGATGGACAGGATTAGGAAAAAGTATATTAGAGGGTCAGCCCAGGTTGGAAGGTTTGGAGACAAAGCCAGAGAGGCAAGATTACATTGGTTTGGACATGTGCTGAGGAGGGATGCAGAGTATATTGGGAAAAAGATGCTAAAGATGAAGCTGCCAGGTAACAGGAAAAGAGGAAGGCCTAAGATAAGGTTTATGGATGTGGTGAGAGAGGACATGCAGGTAGTTGGTGTGACAGAGCAAGATGCAGAGGACAGGAAGAAATGGAAACAGTTGATCTGCTGTGGCGACCCCTGACGGGAGCAGCCAAAAGAAGAAGAAGAAGTTTACAAGCATTCTGTGAAATATAAAGACATAAACCATTTTAAATTTGTAGTACTAGACTGTGTAACTACTAAAAATGGCAACAGATATATAGAAGAATAAGAAGTCAACTGGAAAGAGTATTATTGACAAGTAAGGTTAAGTGAAAACACCTTCCCTTGTATTAATGACATGAATGATAACGGTTATTAAAACAGGCAGAATCTGCAGCATTAAAAGCCATCTATTTGAATTTCCTAGTCACACAACTGATTTTTGTCACGTATTTTTTGTTTGTCATGTGATTCTATTTGCTCTGCAGTCATACTTAGGTATAAAAGATGTTATTTTTTTTATATGTAAAGTTGGTTTCACAGTTTGTAGAAGTCCACAGGGAAGAAAGCATTGCATATTGTGTGACACTTTATATCTATGAATAAATGAAAGTTCAATGTATACTTGACTTATTTATTTAATAATTATTTATTATTGTCCTGCTAGAAATATCTAGGAATGTTTGAAAAATAAATGAAATGAAAACTTACAGGTACAGATTAAACGTAGTTTATGGATGCCAATGTTATTTGCATAGCACATAAATATATCTTCAGATTTTATTGCTCAAAAAAAGATGCCATCTATAACTGATCCTTGTACTGACTTTTCAAATACAGCACTTGCCACATTAGTCAAACCAGAAATAAGGCTTGTTAAGGAGGAGAATTGCTTAACATAAGCATACCTAGATAAATGATTAGAAGATTTCTAGATTTTCTCTAAGTAACTGGCATTAAATATTTAACACTGGAATTTTCGTTTTCATAAGCGGACATTTACAAAAGGAATGAGTGTTACATCATTTACAGTCATCTTAGAGTCTGTGTTGGGAAAAATAACAGGAAATATTTTTAAGCTGAGCAGACTAGCATGCATGCATATTGATAAATACATTAGTTTGCAGTAGGTAAGAAGAAATGCAGGTCAAACAGCAACATTAAAAACTGTTAAGAAAAGTCGGTGCCTCCTCCAGTGTGTAAAATATTTTAGTTTCTTCAGAAAGAAAAAAAGTTGATCTTTGCAGGAAACCCCAAAATGGCTTTTATATTGTTCTTTTTAAGTTCTTTAATCAGTGACAAGCAGGAGGAGTTTCTCTTACTCATTGCTTTACTGGAATAATCATTATCAAATTTGATTACATGTTCTCCTATTTTAATAGGTAGGCTAGACCATGCTGTTTAATTATTTGATCTTTTTCAAAGCTGGACATAAATGTAAGAGTAATTGAACATGATGGTGAGTTTTCCTTCTTTGAAGGTGCTCTTAGGGTTCCATGTGCCCTTTCAATTTCAAAAGATATAGATTTAATGTTTTATGTAGCCAGTTTGTTAAGAAGTTTGTTATATTGCCACCCTCACACTTTTTAGTTATACCATATATCCTGGTATTATTTCACCTCAGTCTGTCCTCTAGATCATCAGTTTTATCTGTGAGCCAGTTATTTTGTTTTAAAAAAATTAAAGTGTGAGACTCACCTTCGGTTATTCTCCCTTCTTTACTGCTGATTTGTACATTTTGTCATTTTATAAGACTTTCTAAATGTTATACCTTCTTTCTGGACTCAACTTTGAAACTTTTTAATTTGGCATCCAGCTTGTCCATTTTAAGTAATACATCCTGTATAATAGAAATTAGTGACTGGATGTCTTCTTTACTTCTGAGTACCATTTTTTATATTAAACAAGAAACATCTTTATTAAATTATCACATGACTTAGGCAATCATACAGTTATATAAATGAAAATAAACCATATTGACATAATATTAGTTGCAAAAATTATACATCACTTATAATCTATCTAGTCACTGTCAGTTGAACATTACATAGCTCATTCAAATCCTGCCTTCTTTTAAGCCTCATTCCTTGTCTGCATATATTTTTCCCCAATTTTCATTTTTTCTATGTAATTTGTTCCTACCGTTTTCTAAAGATCACATTTCCAGTTATTTTATCGCTGTTACTATATTCACTGCTTCGAGCACAGTTGGTTTAGACTTTTGATTTCCATTTTCTAGTAATTGCTTTTTTGGCAGCCACCATAATTGGACTCAGCAAGGCCTTACTATGTCTACACAATTCCTGTTCTGTAGCACAGCTAAAAAAAAATCCTTAATCATAGCAGTTTGCACACCCAATATTTCTGACAGAGTAGTCTGGAGGGAATTTTAAAAGTCTGCCAACTCATTATACTCCCAGAAAATGTGTTCCCAATTAAATCTTTCTTCCCCATCACACATCCAGTCTACCCAAGAAAAACTTCTTTGGAGTCAACTTGGGGTATAAAATACCTATGTAAACACTTCCAAGCAAAAATCCTAAATCTTCTAGATATCGTTGCATATTTTGGAGACATGCATATATCCCCCATCGTTTCTTTGTGAATTGTTTATCCAGTCCTCTTCCCAATCCTTTATAACATCATCTGACTGATTCTTGTAGCTATCATGCAACATTTTATATGCTGCTCAAATGATTCTTTTTTTTTTAACATCAGCTTCTGCTTTAGAT